>NW_020438932.1:395310-500945 GCF_000699045.2 Agrilus planipennis
ACTGTGGTAATATGTATTTATTAGTGCAATAAAGACGTATTTATCGCAAGAAAGAATTGTCTAATTGTACATGTTCTTTATCTAAGATTTTTTTATTGTGATATTATTTATTTCATTGACGATTTCTTATATATTTTTTTATAAGATTAGAAAACTAAATATTTCAAATAAAAAGTGTTATTATCATTTTTGCATTTATATCTTTGTTGGAACGTTGTTTAAAAAGATTTTTTATTGGCACTATATAGTCGCATTAAAATTAATTATTTAAGAAAATAAAATACAAGATAAAATTTTGATTTAAGATAAGTATTATAAATACCTATCTTTATTATTGTCGTTAAATACTTCATTCTTTGTTTTATTTACTTGCAATAGAAATTTTGCTCAACATTGTCATACATTAAATTGTTTCCAAATTGTGAACAAATATAAAACACCAAGTTATTGTTATATGTTCATCATATAAAACGATTTATAAATTGGTGTTGATTTTTTGTTTGTAATTTGGAGGTGGAAAAAGTAAATACAACTTGTACCTTTATAAATCTACTACGTTATTACTAAGATTTATTTTCTATATTTTATGTCATGCTGATCGTCATTAATAAACATCACAGTTACACAATTATTTTATTTAAATAGTTTGATTCTATATCCCAAAATATGTTTCAATTGTATTTTGCATCAAATAATGAGTAATAATTATTACTACTTTTAAAAAGCGATTACCATTATAAGAATAGAGGGACAATTAGAATGTAAGCGTTTTTGATGGAGTTAAATGAATAAATACCATCAATCAATAGTTGATTTTTCATNTTATTTTCTATATTTTATGTCATGCTGATCGTCATTAATAAACATCACAGTTACACAATTATTTTATTTAAATAGTTTGATTCTATATCCCTATAAAAAAAAGTTTTTTCCACTTCCATGTTATTAATTTCATTAATATTGATTTACTACTTGTTAGTAGCTTTAAGAGTTTATAAAACGAATGAGATTATTACAGCTGATGAATTCTGTATCTATCAGGGAGACTGTGAAATGCATTGTAATAAATAAAGTACAAAATTGTGAGATACCTCTTTTTTACTTTTTATTTTAATCACGATACTCATAAAAACTTGCGCGTAGTTCGATCGATATTTCAATTACATTATTTTAATTTGCAGATATATTCATTTGCACTATTAATAGAATCTTATACTTTACAATGGGTACAAAAATTATACTCTTTCTTGATAACTACTCTTTAATCGAAAAGTTTGATCCTAGACTAAATACAGGTAGACTCCTTTTAGTTTTTATAAAACTATAGCGGCATTGTGTATTACATTTTACTTATTTAAAATTTGCTGTCTACTTAAGAAAAATTAAATGTTTATTTACTTTTCTTAAGAAAGTATATGTAACAAGTGCAACTGTTTCAAGTAATCCAGGCTACCGGTTGGGTTTGTATGGTCCAATCTTCGAAACGCCTGAAGTGATTTCGATATTTTTTTACAAAATTGAAATTAGTCTTAAATAAAACAACAAACTTATGTTTTTTATATTCATAATGCAACTTAAAATTGGAACATTTATGTTAATCATTTACTAGTAAGCAATTTTTAAGACAAGTAGCAGTTAATAATAATTAGTCAAGTTGCATTCCTTCATCATCTTTCTTATCCTCGTTTCCATCTTCTTTTTTACTTTTATCTTTATCTTGAGTAGCATCATTAGCCACCGAGTTTTCTAATGCTTTTACAAATTCAGCCATGTTGCCTTCAGATGCAGCAGCTACTGCTTCCTGACTAACAGATAACTGAGAAACAACTGGCCCTAGCTGACCAGATTCTAATGCACTAGAAAACTGTTGAACTGCTTGTTGAAATTGTGGGGATGAGAGGGTAGATCGAAGTTGTTCTGCTGAATTTCCTCCTACATCTGGTAAATGGCTCTGCAGTTGTTGAATGGCCTCAGAACTGCTCAATATTCCTGAGAGTGACTCACTGTTTAATGCTGTAGATAGATCAACAGTTTGGTTTTGCTGCTGCTGTTCACTACCAGGAGATGCAATACCTTGCAAAAAATTTTGTAAATCTGACAACTGGATGGGATTATCATTTTTCTTAGATGCTTCAGTTGCACTTGATGTAATTTGAGATGTTGAATTAGTGTCTGGAACTGCTGGGGGATTACTTGGCGTGGTTGCACTTGCTGGTGTTGACCGATGAGTTATTGCAGGGGTAGAATTTCTAGATGCAGGTGACGGCCGATTCATTGTTCCTAATAAACTAGATAGGCTTCCAATTTGACCTCCACCAAATAACTGCATTAGTTGTGATTGTGACATGTTGTTGAGAAGCGACTGTAAATTTTGATCGCGCATTCCTGAGTTTTGAACACTACTTGATGGATTATTTAACAGCTCATTAATGTATTTGCAGTTTTCATCGTCTTTATCTGTTCGTGGTTCCTAAAAATGTCATATTCCAAAAATACTTATCTACATTGGGAAAATGAAATAGGTACATACTTGCAACCAAAAGAAAAATCTTCTACTAGAAGATTTAAATTTCAAAAGATATGCACGCCCTGTTGTACACTGAGGAACTCTTACATATTCACAGTCATCAGGAAATATTATAAGATCATCTTCAACAAATCCTAAAATAATATTTAATACAAATTAACTTGTATTATTCAGTGATATTTGTAATTTAGTTGAAATATTCATACCAGTAGATCGATCTTGCCAGCAAAAATGCATTAATGAATCATCGCTTTGATATATATATAAAAGACCCTTGCGTTTATCTGGATATATCATTCGACCTGTAATTCCAGGGTTACTGTTACTACAATTATTTATTAACTCCTATGAAAATTTTGTACTACTAAAATAAACATTTTTAATTTAGAACGTCACTTTATAATGCAATATTAAACATTTAAATTTTAAACAACCATGTATTTTGGAAAGTGAATAATAACAATAACAATAAATTATACATTTTAATTCCCTAGTTTGAACCTTAACCTTTTCTGTGTTAAAGTATGTTACTAGAAATCNTGTTAGCAAAATGTGTTTTGCTTGCTTGGTTGACTATGGCAATTGGTATAATTTGCGTTTATAGGTATCTTATTTTCATATTCCAGTTTTTATTTATTGATAAATATGTTAAATTTTCTTAATGTATGTACTTTTATTTAGAGGGACGAATATTCCAATAAATCACAAAAAAGTAAGATATCAGTTTCTGAACCTGATACGGTGAAAGGAAACAAATCTACATCAGAGCAATTGGAAAAGCTGAATAAGAACAAAGAAAATCAAATATCCGTTCAGGATGATCCTAAAGAAAAAACGAAAGAAAAACAGGCTGATAATACAAAAGGTGGCAAAAAAATTAAACAAAAAGAAACAAGTATTTTGCAAAGTGAAAAAGATAAAGATGCTGAGAAAAAGAAGGAAGATTTTTTATCATGTACAATGGCTGAGGTACTTCAGAAACAAACATCTGTGCAACAGATATTAAACGTCCCTTCAACAAAAGAGAAGAAAAAGAGGAAAGGTGAAATTCAGTTATTGCAACAAATTTGTAAGTTATATAATTTTAATGTACTGCTATGACAATTTGATTCTTTTAATTGACAAGAAGAACACAATACTAAACGGACCTTAAACTGCCTTATACCATAGATAATAGATACACACAGATACACAAAGGGTAATATCACAGTATTTATACTGTGGTAATATGTTATGTATCCATTATCTATGATATACATCATAGATTAAGCACATTACCATCTTACATCAAAACCATAGACAAATCAAAACCATTTAGCAAATTACTAAATCATATTCATAAATTAGAACATATTGATACCACTTCAGAGTTTAGAACCCAGTTCAAAGAAAATTTTTATGAAATTTTATTTTTCGAGGAAAATCGAAAAAAAAAGTTTTAATGCCCTCTAGTGTAACCGCAAGTAACAACAGCAGTAAGCAGGAAGCTAAGTGAAGATCAAGCGCATAATGTGTATAATTGACATGAGGTGGCATGGAGGTTGCTTATTCGGTGCATTAGATACTACGTCGCCATTATGTTAAGCTTATTTGAATTAAACATGATCAATTTCTGGTGATTTGTTTTAAAAATTTTGTGTTAAATAAGTTTTCTACATATTGCTGTTTCTAATAAATAAATCTGGTAAGATGATTTATAAATAACATCTAATGCGAAATTAAAATTTAATATTAAGGAATTCCAGAAAAAAATTGCTTATGACTGGAACAGGGCCGGCCACTCACGCTTTGCATTTCATATTTAATGACACATTTATACGGTTTACTAATGTTGCTACGTGGCTTTGATTACATGTCATTTTTTTTTACTAAATCCTTAATAGAAAGAGTATACTGAATGTAATGTGATAAATTAAAGCAAAATTCTTGTTAAAAAATGTATAATAAAACGTGAACTTAAAAACATATTTTAAAATACGCCAGAAACTGGTATGATTTTTCGCTTGCAACTGTAGTATGCCTTTTTAGGATAATGGAAGCTCAAATTGCAATATTTGCCTTCATAGTTTTTGTAGTAGTATCTGCAGTTCTTATATTGGTTTCCCTGTTTGGTACAAAAGAAAAAACTTATGAAGATGCATTAGCTGAACAAAGACAGCAAACAAATGTACTTTTAGGAGCTCAGACACGACCAAAAGCAAAAGATAAGAAACAGAAAAAGACATCAAAGAAGGTAAACGTGAACTGAAATATTTTACTGATTTTATTTTTTGCAGACACACGTGTATATATCTGATTAATTATTGCTTAAAATATTCATATTCAGTAGAGTTATTTTATTGTAACATTACCTGGTATTAAAACTTATGGTTACAATTTACTAAATGTTTTCAGGTGAAAGAGAAGCATGTGGTTGCTTCAAATGCAGAAATAACCGAAGAATCAGAAAATAATGAAACAACTCTTACAGAAACCAATTTCAATAACCCAAAAGTGAATTTACATGTTGAATTTCAAAAGCCTACAATTATTGAAGTTTTATCTGAAGAAATTCAAATTCCTAATTTTGCTGATACGGTAATTTCATTAACTCTTAAGAGAAAGTTTTTGAAATGCATTTTGTATGTTAGATTCCTTAGTTTCTTTAATGCATTTTAAATGGAAAAATACACTTTAATTACAGTTTTCTGATAGAGATTAAAAAATTAGGACACAATGATCAAGTAAAAATTATTTTGCTTTTGATGGTTCTTTTGCAATTCAGATTTGCATTTTATTTTGAAACTGCTCAATTCAAAATTGATAGCAATAGTTTTTAAACAATTATGTTAATAAGGGTGATCATGAAGCATGCATGTTGCTTGGATTTGTAGCAGAAGCATGTGAAAAAAGTTCGTCCAATACTACTTCAAAAAGACCCTAAAGAAAATAGGCCAGTCATCCCAAATATTGAAGTTCCACCTGCGAACCATTTTGAGAAAATTCATCCTAAGGATGAATTTGAATTGGTACGGTCCAGGTCAAATTCACAGACTGTAAGTTGTTTTTCTTTAAAAGAATATTTTTATTATTTTTGTGAATTCAAGCTGCTTTTGATATTTTTTAAAGTCTATCAAGGAATCTGTGGATTATTGAAATAACAATTATGTAAAATGTGAAAGGTGTAATATAATATTTTTTGAAATTAATCAATTAAAATATGGGAAATGTACAAAATCGCGATAAACACGTAAAAGATAGAAACAATATTGGAAGTTGTGCTCAACTAAATAAAGATTTTGTTGATTCAAAAGATACAGACTATCTTCAAGGAAACGCACGAATACATAATAAAAGTGTATTAGAAAATAATGCAAAACAAGTAGGTTTGTTTTAAAAAGAATCAATTATTATTAATTTTGAGATATTTATATTTTTGTTTTACTTTCCAAAATAGAAATACCACTACAATCTGTCACATAGGTCACCTATGTCTCATCAACAGTCGTTTATTTTTAAAAAAATATTAAATGCTCTATCACGCTTTAGAAACTGTAAATAATCAAAAAGTTAGTTGAGTAGTCTACAAATACTTAATCTCAATTATATCAAAATTATTCTTCTTTTCCTGGTTAGTATTTCTTCAAAGTGCTTTAAAATTATTCATTATGTTTATGTGTTAGCAAAATGTGTTTTGCTTGCTTGGTTGACTATGGCAATTGGTATAATTTGCGTTTATAGGTATCTTATTTTCATATTCCAGTTTTTATTTATTGATAAATATGTTAAATTTTCTTAATGTATGTACTTTTATTTAGAGGGACGAATATTCCAATAAATCACAAAAAAGTAAGATATCAGTTTCTGAACCTGATACGGTGAAAGGAAACAAATCTACATCAGAGCAATTGGAAAAGCTGAATAAGAACAAAGAAAATCAAATATCCGTTCAGGATGATCCTAAAGAAAAAACGAAAGAAAAACAGGCTGATAATACAAAAGGTGGCAAAAAAATTAAACAAAAAGAAACAAGTATTTTGCAAAGTGAAAAAGATAAAGATGCTGAGAAAAAGAAGGAAGATTTTTTATCATGTACAATGGCTGAGGTACTTCAGAAACAAACATCTGTGCAACAGATATTAAACGTCCCTTCAACAAAAGAGAAGAAAAAGAGGAAAGGTGAAATTCAGTTATTGCAACAAATTTGTAAGTTATATAATTTTAATGTACTGCTATGACAATTTGATTCTTTTAATTGACAAGAAACATTTGAAATGCCTAATATTGTTAGAGATACTATTTTATTAAAAAGATTAGTATTTAATACGTATATGGAAATGTATTCCTTCTTGGCTTACTTATATATACAGTTTATTTAATTAAGTATTATGTTTTAATTGTGACTGTTGTCTTTCATATTCAGTTGCCGGTAAAGGTAAATGTTTTACTTCAAAATATATCGAAAATGTCCTTTTAAATAGATAATTATGTGTAAGTAGACTTATTTAATCCTGCAGACCGCTTTATATACAGTATGATGTCATTGAAGCATTTTTAACATGCTAAAAAAATATTTTATTGCTTTACGTGCAGCTGGAGCTAACGGAGACGTAAATGTGCAGCTTTTAATTGATGCGGTGCGTACAGCTGAATTGTCTCGATCTGAAGTTCAAATACTTATTGATCTCTTACTAAACAAGCAGCATGAGGCTTCTCCTGACAGCGAATGGAGCGAGGTATGTTTGACTATCTTTGTACATTAATTGTTGGTATTATTACGTAGGCCAATTTTGACTCCATTTATTTCAACATTTCACAAAAAGTGTTGGTGGTGTATTTTTAATTTATTTTTTCGTAATTTCTATTAATATTGAAAACAAATCAATGTTGATTTAATTATAACAATGAAATAATAGGGTAAAGCGGACCCAGTTCAGAAGCTCAAGAAGCAACTTGCCGAAAAAGAAAAACTTCTATCAGAAGAACAAGAGGCATTATCTAGTGCACAGGCCAGACTTCGTGAAATTCGTGCCGAACAGCAAGCCGAAAAGTCGCAATTACTGCAAAAGTTAAAAGGATTAGAGGACGCTCTTCAAGGAAAGAATTTAGAACTGCAGACTGCTGACCAACGTTTACATAATCAAAATCAGAAAATACAACAGTTACAGGGCCAATTGAACGAAGAGGCAATGGCCATACATAAATTGCGAGAAGAACAGGCAACGTGGGTAGTTCAGAGACAACAATTAGAAATGAGACTATCGCAAACGCAAGATGTTGAAGCAACGATCGTTCAACTTCGTAACGAGCTACAAGATTTACAAAACAGAAATAATCAATTATCAATCGAGTTGCACAGTTTAAATGATCAAAGTATAGCTACAAAAGAACACCAACAAAATTTAATCGTTCAACTTCAACATCAACTGACCTGTTTCAAAAACGAAGTTGACCAAAAGGACGAATATATTAGACAATTAGAGGTAAGTTTTGCTTAATGTGACCTGAACAGCTGTTATTCTGTGTTGTGAGTTTATTTTGTTTATGATGAACAATGATATTTAATTTAATTTTATATACAGGAATCTGGTAGAGATTTGGAACATCGCTTTAATGTGGCGCACAGGCAAGAAAATGAACTGAAAGTGGAAATTTCGCAACTTAAATCAACCGTTCAGCAAAATATTGAAGAAATTCGACGATTGGAGCTTGGAAAGAATCAGTCCATTGAACAATTAAAGAAACTTGAGAAACAAAGGGAAGAATGGGAACGAAAAGAAGATGAATTAGAAAAAGCATTGCTTAATGTAAGATTTAATTTTGTTTAGGCAAACATTTGTTTATGTATGTGTTTATATTTTTTTTTTAGGCGAGGTCGCAGTTAGAAATCGCGGAACAAGATAGGAAAGATATTCAAAATTCACAACAAAGTTTGATGTTGAATGAAATAAAAGACTACCAAGAACAGATAAAAAATCTTGAGAATGATTTAAAAACTATATCAGTCACATTTCAAGAACATGAACGAGTTCATAAAGAAGACGTTACAAATTATAATAATCAATTAAATGTTCTCCAAAGAGAATTAAATAACTTTAAAAGCAAAGACGAGCGCCTTGAAAGTGAACTTGGCGAATATAAGACTCTTAATACTGATCTTTCTAAGAAGTTGGGCGAATTAAAACAACAAACAGTAAAATTATCTCAGGAATTACAAGAACAAAAGGATAAAAACAACGTAAGTCTTTGCACATTAAAATATGTAATACACATATATTTTTATTTTATGCATATTCTTTTAATAACATGCAATGAGTGTTGTTATTTACTTAGGAAATTCGCAAAAAGAATTGGAAAGTAGTGGAAGCCTTAAATGCTGCGGAAAATAAAATTAAATCCTTTTTAAATTCATCTAAACAAAATCCATCAGAAAAAGTAAGTTTTCGAAATGATCTCTTCATTATTCAATTTAGAAATTTAACCGAGAGGCAATCGATTTAAAAATGACTTTTAATAATGATATTGTAAAAAACATGCTGTTTACATATGTTTAGCTTTCTCTGTAGTTAAACCAAACGCGATGCAAAATTGTAGTTAATGGAGAATTTAAAGGCTCGATTAACAATATATTTGTAATTGATGTATGCCTGAGTTACTTGCATACAGATTTTATCTAAAACGTTCAAAAATTGGTGTGTATACTTTCGAAATATATTTATTAAAAGCAAAAAGAAGTTTGGTTATAGTAAAATTAGTATTCTGTAATCTGAATACCAAATGCAAATAATGCTTTTGATGAATATACTGGTTGTAATATCAGGAAAATATTTAAATACTTTGAATAGATGTATAATCATATTCAATTATTATTTTAAAGGATATATAAGCATTGCGTTTAAAAATCAATGTGTTGTTTATTAAGTTGTGATGCTTATTTTATAAACAGTAATTAGTAGTCTTCTTGAAATATAAGTTAGTAACATTCACAAATAACTCATGTGAATTTTCGAAAAATAAAAGAAAAGAATTGTTGTAGTAGAAAACCACAAGTTCAATATTCTTTACAGGAATTTTCAAAGAAAGTGGTAGAGCAGCGCGAAGTGAGGCAACAGACTGAAGAGTTCTCTCAAAAGTCGGATAATAGTGAAGAAGTTGACAAACTACAAGTACAGATTGTAAACTACAAGAGCATTATCGACAATACTGTAAGATTTAATGTTATTAAATGCATATTTAAAATATTAAGCATTAATCATATAAACTAGAGGTGCTGCTCTCCGTCAACTTCAACTTCAAGACAGTACGACGCTGAACTTTTTATTTTATTTTTTGAGTTTTTTACACCGATAAATGGTAGACACACGTACCTTTCATGTGATACCACTTACGATTTTATATAAACGAAACTCGCGAAACTTGGAACTTTTTCACGCAAAAATTACTTGTATGTATTCTTATGGCGTGCGTTTTGGTGCGTTTTAATAAACGGATAATACGTAGACCTTTAATTTGATATACGGTACATGTACCTGCGAGTTACATAAACGCTATTTCAGAATCTATTAAATATATAAATATAAGATTTTCTTTTATAGGAAGGAATACTAAGGAATTTGGAGTCGCATATTCAGAAAGAAGAGTTATCTTGGAGGAAGCAATTAAGTGCAAAGGAATTGGAGATAGAGGGTCTGAAACAAAAACATTTAGATGAGGTGAGTACGTCGTAAGAAATGGCTTTAAAGAGTGCATGTTTGTTTTATGAATACAGCAAAACACGAAATCATCCAGCCTGGATTCTAGTCTGGGTGTAAAATTTTCTTATCACTATATTGAAAAATATCTGCTTAGTTATAAATTAGATGCAGTAATAAATGTATTTATATATATATATATTGTGTTTAACCCAGACAAATTTCCTTTGGTATGTATATCTATTGTGTTGTGTTTATTAAATGTAGACCTACCATATAATATACATCAATCCCTCTATAAAACATTGTTTAGATATCGCCGATTATCCAAAATTAATAGTAGTTCCACAATTTATTGAGCTTATTTTTCAGCTTATAACGTCACTCAAATATTTATATATAGTAAAAAAGGGAGTGTGAGCTGATTTACAAAGATAATCCCGTCTACATATATTGAGTCATGTCTTTTGTTGACTGGTCGAAAGATCATTTTCTCACTTTTTTTACGAAAAGCCATGACAATACCATGATACAATCACTGGAAACCTTTCTATCTCACTTTACATTATCGTAATACATACAATAAATATAAAATGTTTCTTGTATTTTAATTACAGCTTAGGAGTACAGTATCAGAATTGGAGTTACAAGTTTTAAATGAAAGAAGGGCCAAAGAAAATCTAATAAGGGACTGTCAAAAACTTGAATCCAAAAAGAATGCTGCTGACAGTTCCGTGATAGTTGAAAAACTTTCTGAGGTATGTGTATTTAATTGTCTATAATTTTGTCTAATATGCTGATGTAGGAGATCAGCAGACTGACGGAACAACTAGAAGCGGAAAAGAAAAAGAACTGTGAAGGTCTAACGAAGACTAGCGAGGAGCCTCAACAAATGTTGACAGAAATAAGTAATGGTTGTGAGAAAGTATGATAAAAACGTACAATTTGAAGCTACTTCACTTGTGTTAATTACTTTTTAATCTTTAGGTTCATAATGGAGCAACTAATGTGAATTCACTTTTGACTCAGGTATGATATTATTTATATTTTTTTATAAAATTTAGTTCAACATAATTACTGTAATCAATCAATCATATAGGAACGGGTTTCTTAATCGTATAATGCCCTTGAATATACTAAAAAAAATTAACATTTTTATATGTCGTTTGAGAAATCGTTTGTTTTTTTTTTTTTAGTAAGACGCATTTAATAACTTTAATTGTATATATGCAAAATATTTACAGAGATATGAAATGTTTTCACTGCTGTATGAGAACTCAAAAAAATTGTAGATTGCAATGAATTGTACAAGTTAAATATATGCACTATATATAATAATGATGTATTCAGCTTTTTGAAATTATGGGATGCTTTTAAGAATTGTCATTTGTAAATTCCAATTTAATAATATGCCCTTTTTTATTGTGCTTACATTCGATAGAACGTAGTATTGTCTACACCTACAAGTGCAGTATCAGTTAAGCACAGAAATAAAAGGCATAGGAAGAAAAAAGCATCTAGTGAGGTAAAATTATTCCATTGTAACATGAGTAGTTAGAAAAAGTTACAGTAGCTGCTTATTACGTATTTTTTTATTTGTTGAAAGTTGGATTTTAATGTTTTTTTTTTTTAATTGTATGTTACTACAGGATTGCTGTCGTTATTTTTTTCTCTAAATGATACCTGTAAGTTCTAATTGAAGTATTATTTTTTCAGACTGAAGCCCAATAATATGAGGGTATCAATTTTATTAGATAAATATTTAGATAGCATATTAAACAAAACCATACAACTTTTGCAAATACTATATTTTACTTTTATTAAGCTTTTTTGCTTTTATATTTGCATACATTCTTATTGTGCAATAATTTACTTTCATGTATTTTCTTTTCTTTGTCTTGGAAATACTTATTGTATATACACTTATGATTAGTAAAAGTTTTGCTTATTGTATCTTAAATAATCTCAAGAACGATAAAATTAATTAATAGTATACAATGTAATATATAATATAAATACATATTTACAGTGGGTTGGAATGATAAAATTGTAACCTTATATAAAAAAATTACGTACTATTGATATTTATATAAATACTTCATTAATAAATTTATTCTTATTATTGACTGGGCTTTGAAAATAATTTCACTTTGCAACGCAGATTAATTTTTACTTAGAAATATAATTTCATTTGTCTTTTTTTTAGTAATGATGTTTTTACTAAATGAAAGTATTAACTCATTTGCATTTTGCGATACCTTGCTGTATATTTTTTCCATTCTGGTTGTATATAGGTAGTAATTTTAAGGGAATATCAATAGTATTCTAGCAATACTCTTAACAAGTGGTTTAACAAGCCAAAAACATTATTGTTGCAATATTTGAATGATTGAGTGGCAGATTTTCGGTATATTCTTGATAAGGGGCAACTTATTCTTATTATTAAAATTAAGAATTCTGTGGAGTTAAACTAAATAAAATACCAAATTTCAAAAATCTACATAATTAGAAGCTTAAAACGGTTTTCCACACCCCAGGTGTTATCCTCAGTTGGAGAATGTAAAATTTATCAAAAATACTTATTCTGTAAAAGGTCTATTATGATTTTATATAGACTGAAGTTTGCAGGTGTGATCACAAACATTCCAGTATGTTTTTTAATATGATAATACTAATGAAGTCAATTGCCTCATTTAATCTGTTTGTATTTTGTGCCTTTCTGATAACACCTAATTTGTTGATTATTGATGGATTCTTGGCAAACAATTGAAATCTCAAGCTTCTTGCAGAAACATTAAGAAACCCAGGAGCATGAATAGTCATTCAAGTTTAAAAACAAAGCAGGCATTCTGATAATATATACATGACTGCAGACTAACTTCAGTACAAAAGCAATTATATGAGAAGCTGTTTGCGGAAGAGTCTAATCTACATATCTCAAAAGCATTTGCTTTACACTATCAATTTCATTTAATATTACCACAGTGTATGACACCCTAATTTAGGACATATGTCTAAAATATATGTAACATGCACACCAAACATAAATACAGAATCCATAAATAAAAAACAACAAATTATATGATATTTTATTCCTTGTTATATTACATTATGCAACTTCTTCTCCCTTTGTTGTCCTTGTATATATAAATTGTGCATGATGTTTTGCCACCAACTTAATAAGACCTTAAAATTAAATTCACATAAAATATCCACCAACCACTTATTAATTGTGTTTTACCTTTTTGTTGCAATTCATTAAGTGCCCGTCTTGCTAAAGAGCCTCTTACTTTTAGACGTTCAGAAACTACTGATGGAGTAATTAGCTTATACTGTGGTACTTCTTTAATTAGTTTTTCATAGGTGGCTTTATCAAATAAAACTTGATTGTTCAATTTGTCACGAACTTTTCCTTTGGACCACTTCTGCAAAATTTTAACACTTTCTAAACACACCGTGATATTTCAAAATATTTGTTTACCTTCTTTTTAGCTTTGCCTCCGCCGGAGCCTTCTTTCTTTTTTTGGGTTTTTTGAGGTTGTTTGGATCCTCCCTTTGTATCCTTTTTGGGAGGCTGAAGCAAACACCAAAAATATTATAGTCGAAAAATTAAAATAAAAGTATTTTGTAACCCATTATGTTACATCAGACTCATTAAATCAGTTTTCACTATCACAGTTTATTAATATTCTAGATTTTATTTTTGCATCACATGTATACTCGACTCGTAAAAGAGGAAAGGTGAAATTCAGTTATTGCAACAAATTTGTAAGTTATATAATTTTAATGTACTGCTATGACAATTTGATTCTTTTAATTGACAAGAAACATTTGAAATGCCTAATATTGTTAGAGATACTATTTTATTAAAAAGATTAGTATTTAATACGNAGATTTTATTTTTGCATCACATGTATACTCGACTCGTTAACCTTAGTTTTTAGAAGCAAAAAAGACCAAATCACAAAACAAATACAAAGTAGCAACTAATTTTAAATTTACACGAAAAAAAGTTGAAAAGGTTGATTTTCATGTTTATTTTACTAAGTATGTGTTATATATTAAAGGAAAAGAGCTCACCATGTTGCTAGCTGACCAGGATGATCAAAAACGGAAACAGAATAAAATAATTGCCTTATCTATGGTAAAGGGTAATTTGTCGTAATTCATAGATTTATAATTTATAATATACTACCCATAGACATATAGACATATAGTAAACATCGATGATACTACCTACATAAGTAAACTAGCATAGAATTGCTGTTTTTTTGTATTAATCAGTATTTTTTATCTATGATCAGTATTAATATGGTACTCTATGATGGTGTTAATGTATTTTGTGCCATGTGTCAATGAATTTGTGCTGTGCTGATACCTCTTCTATAAAATCAGAAATTTTCATCATTTGATGCTGTTTGAATTCTGATAAACAGAAATCTTGGCAAGTATACTTATTTGTAAACTTTAAATAAGCTTTGTGTGCGATTAGTCGTAATTAATGTCGAGTTTCAAAAGTTACGTTTTCGCGCGTAAATTTCTAAACATACATAACAAAATAGAGAAATGTTAATTTTTATTGATACAAAATACAAACAATTTTAAGTAGTTAAGAGAGAGCTCATAAGTTATTAAATATCTTTTGTTAAAACTTTTCTACCCATTGTCAGTTGTGGAAAGGTACTCTTACTAGGAGGGGGGTTAAGCTTACTTGCAAGATATACAAATGCTTCATACAAAGTAACCCGATTTAATGCTGATACATTAAAATGTCGAATTTTCTCTCTACTGCACCATGAAGATGCCTTACTGATGGTTGATTCAAAGTAATTATTTTCAGTTTCTTTTGTGCGATTACCAATAACAATAACAACAACCTAAAACATTAAATTTTAAGTTCAGTAATAATTAGTTGCAATAGTGCTACTTTCCTCTTTCTTGTCTTTATTTTTTTCAATGTCTTTTTTGAGAGCAACTAGTACATCTAGTGATGTTGGCTTCTCACTATCATATACTAGTATATATCCATCTGCTAGAGCTAAATAATGTCGAGGTAATTGTTGACTAGTGGTACCGCTTGCAGTACTTGTTTGTGAATGTTCAATCCCAGCAGTATCATAAAACCTTAATTTTTCCTTAACTCCTCTATCTGATTCAACATTTGCTACATATATATCTTCTATAGTGGGATGAATTTCCTAAAATTTATAATTTCTAATTACTCACTGTATATATGTAATTAAATGCAATTTTTTGTAACTTACTGATGAGGTAATATTCCCATAAATTGCTTGCTCCAAAATAGAAGTTTTACCTACACCTTTCATTCCACATACTATTATTTTTGAAGTTTTAACCATTATACTAATTTGGTACTAATAATTGTAATAAATAGTCACTGATTCTTTTTTTATTGTTTTTATTAATAGATTCTATTCTTGCAAGTGAATTTTTTCAAGGAAGGGTGTTGGCATATTACCATAACCTAACAAACACTATTCTAAGATAAATTGTGTAAATAAAAAAAATAATGCTAGAATTTAATTGAATGTTTGATTTTACAAAAATAATTTGGATATTCTTATTCTTAATTTTAGGAACAAGTAAAGATAATCAAGCTATGGGTAAAAAAGTCGAAAACAACCTTAACAAATATTCGATCCTCTTGCCTACTTATAATGAAATAGAAAACTTACCTATTATTATTTGGCTTATAACAAAACATATGGACCAGAGGTAAATACAACTTCAATTCTGATTCATTGTTACCATAGTGTTAATTGCAGTGGTTATGATTATGAAATTGTAATAATTGATGATGGAAGTCCTGATGGTACTTTAGAAGCTGGGAAGGAACTTCAAAAAATATATGGAGAATCAAAGATACTTTTAAGACCTAGAGAGAAAAAATTAGGTTTAGGAACAGCTTATATACATGGTATTAAACACGCAACAGGGAATTTCATAGTTATAATGGATGCAGATCTAAGCCATCATGTAAGTAACAATTTTTAAGCAAATAACAGGGCAATCTTTCTTCTTGTGCTGAATGCAATTTGTTGTTGTTGTTAAGAGGAATAACGCCATCTTTATATTAGAAAATATCAATCTTTTGTACATGTACAATTTAATAAGAAAATTCATGTACTGTGTTCTTTTGGAGACGTTAACTATTAAAAATTAGATAGAAGTAATGTGGCAGAGAAATAAGTTTATAATAAGCTTGTTTTATATTTGAAAAAAAAACTTTTATCTTTAAATTCTTTGATATTATTTTATATAAAATGTTCTGCCCTTCAAATGTTGATTTTATTAATATTCCAATTAGTTTTATTAAATATGTTGCAGCCTAAATTTATACCAAAATTTATTGAAATGCAAGAGTTAGGAAACTTTGACATTGTAAGTGGAACACGCTACATGGGCAATGGTGGTGTATATGGTTGGGATTTTAAAAGAAAGTTAGTATCTCGAGGTGCAAATTTTTTGACACAGGTACTCTTAAGACCAGGGGTTTCTGATCTGACAGGCTCTTTTCGACTGTACAAAAAAGACGTTCTTCAAAAACTTATAGACAGTTGTATTTCAAAAGGGTATGTGTTTCAAATGGAGATGATAGTCAGAGCAAGGCAGTTTAACTTTACAATTGGCGAGGTTCCTATATCATTTGTTGATAGAGTGTATGGCGAGTCAAAATTAGGTGGTTCAGAAATTTTACAATTTGTAAGGGGTTTATTGTATTTATTTGCTACAACATAGTATTTTAATACAAATGCGATTTCTCTGGCACAATGACAAATTATGACAAGCTTATGGTTGATTTTTAAATATTTAGGGTTTATGTGCATATTATTCCTTAGGAAGGTAATCCTTCGACGATATGAATTATTGTTATTATTATAAAAAGCTGTAAACATCGTTTGAATTAACAAATATCTTTGTAAACCGTTTGCAATTTTGTTTGTTTTTTTATAACCATGTAATATTTGTAAAGTAATTATTATTTTGTTAGCATTCCATATATTAAGTTGCAATTAAATATTTGATGAGATTTAATTAAAATCATATAAAATTGTTAAGAATTAATTATAAATGAACCGTAAAATTATTTGTAGAAAATGTTATTTTTGTTATTTGATATTTACTACTCACAAGGCAGAAAATTTCGAAAGTATTTTTACTGAACAAACAATGCCGATTAAAAATGGGAATTGTTTGTAAATAAACTTGATTAATGCATTATATTGGATCGTAAGGATCTAGTCTTATCGGAATAAAATGCGAGGGAAGTAGTTTTTGCAAAATTACTTCGTTACGTGTCTGCCGTTTTTTATTGAGCTTATCAAGTGGGAGGAAGCGGATGTTGTTACACTTAGTGACAAACATACAAGCACATGATGAGAGATTTGCACTATCTGCATTTCGTAAATTGCGAATAATTTATTGCAAAAACTAGGTACATCCTTTACATTTCTATTCTGATAATATTAGCTACTCATTATTGAATAATATTTGGAACAAAATTAACAATATTTAAAGATATTCTACTCAGTTGTGTATCTAAGGCTTTATACGGACATTATCTCGTAGGACACCTTCTGATACATGACTACTTAGAGGACTAGTTAGAGACTGTTGAACCAGAAACAAGAGTAAAGAGGGTCAGAGAAAGGCCTAGGCTAGATTACGTGTTGTTTAGAAAAACAGGTACGGGGATGTTCTACTTGTACATGGCAAATGCAAGTATTAACTCAGGATAGGAAGGAGTTGAGGTATGTGTTTAACAATTTTTGGATTGACGACCTTGTGATATTGATCTGGGAGGAATTGTGTAAACATACTGATATAATGACGATAAAAATTAATTATCTTAGTATTTCAACGAAGTTTATTGTTTTATACCTGTTTGCTTAATTCGGAAATACATGTACCATATATGCTTCAAATGAAAGATCAGGATATTCATTTAAAGAAGAATGCGGGACGACATGACACTCGGTTCACGCGGACCATAAGAATAGGTATATTTGCGTGAAAAAGTTTGAATGGTAAAATAAATATAATCTAGTCTATGTAAATCTTCAAAATAAGTCGTAAAGGCGAACATTATGATTTGATGAGTTCATTTTTGTCAAAGGAGAATATGCATATAGGGATTATATATTTATCACTGTTCATGAAGAAAAATATCACACTTAACAGTTTCACATTTCACTGATTCGCTTCCTCAGAGCTTCTAACTCTCTTTTAACTTTTTCAGGCAGATCTTCATTAACTTGTTCATCAAAGTACTTTTCAATTTCGTTTACCTGGAAAGGAAAGGATTATTTTCAATTATCAGATGATTAATAATTTTCCGTACTCCTTTATATTTATTATTTTCTGAAATATTCAATCAAAAACATGATTTGTATTGCTTTTTTGTTTTCTTATAATTTTCCTTAATTCGCTTATTTTGGTAAATAAGTAAATGCAAGACTTACTTCATTTGCCCAAAAGTCTTTCGGTAAATAGAACAGTTCTTTTGTATTGACTTTACTTTTCAAGCCATCTAAATTTAGGGAATCTTTTTTAGGTATTAATCCAATCGGTGTTTCTTGAGCGCAGTCTTCGTTGTCTATCCTTCTCAAAATCCAGTCAAGTACTCTGGAGTTTTCACCAAATCCAGGCCACAAGAAATTTCCATTCTGGTCTTTTCTAAACCAATTCACATGGAATATTTTAGGCATTGATCTATTTGAGTTTTCCAAACTTAACCAATGATCTAAATACTTTCCAAAGTTATATCCAAAGAATGGTCGCATCGCAAATGGATCATGCATGATAACTTTTCCCTAAATAAAAGGTTTTATAAGTCATACTTCACTTAATTGTGCGTATTAACTAACATGTACTTAATATTAACGAGAGGATTAACTTTTAATCTTGCGTTTTTAAAATTACTTTTACGTATGCCTTTATTGATATTTATTATTTTTTGAAATTTTGAGTCAGTCCTAAAATACTATGTAATAGTAGTAGAATTAGCTTAAGGACCTTGTATTCCGCTGCAGCAGTTGCTTCACTCCTCATTGCGGCTCCTATGAAAACTCCATGCTGCCAATTTTTTGCTTCATATACTAGTGGTACACCTTGAGGTCTTCGACCTCCAAAAAGTATTGCGGAAATTGGTACTCCTTTGGGAGATTCCCACTGGGGATCTATTATGGGACATTGTTTTGCAGGGGTACAAAATCTAAAATAATATATATGAATCACATTATTTACAAATCTGCGGACTATCTAATGAATAAAAGGCAACCGTTCCCTTGTTAAAGTTTTTTGATATTTATTATAATGATGATTGAATTGATAATGCAATGTTTAATGAAACCGATAATGCATTATAAAATCAATTAGGATCTGTTGCTACTCATAAATGTGAATTTTAATTTTGAATAATTTTGTACATATTGTCTTACGTTAATTTGTTGGTAGAAGTTTCTTTTGTAAGCAAGTAATGAGCAATTAATTTGTCACCTTGAATTTGGATGAGCTGCTGGTTTTACATTTCCTATTTTCCATGGTTTTCCTACCCAATCTGTAATTTGAATTGAAGGGTCGGTTTCTTTTTCTAATCCTTCCCAGAAAACTCCGCCATCACTTGTATACGCAACATTAGTAAATATAGTATTCTCGAAGATCGTTTTCATTGCAATTGGGTTACTCGCTGTTGAAGTTCCTGGAGCTACTCCAAAGAATCCATTTTCTGGATTAATAGCCCACAGCTGACCATCCGTATCAAATCTCATCCAAGCAATATCATCTCCAACACATTCCACTTTGTATCCCGGAAGAGTCGGTGTCATCATGGCCAAATTAGTTTTTCCACATGCTGAGGGAAAAGCAGCTGCTATGTATCTCTTTTTTCCTTTAGGATCTGTTATACCCAATATCTGTAAAAAAATAGTACTTCATTTAAAAAACTCGTATTTTTCAAGAAATTTATTATTTTCTGGAGCAAATGATTCTCGAGTTACAGAATGAAAAGAATCTTCAGAATTTGAACATTTTTCTGGAGGAAACCCACGAAATATTTTTTGATGATGTTTATTGTATTAATTACATATTTAGAAAAGAAAATCGTACTAGCATGTGTTCTGCAAGCCATCCTTCGGATCGAGCTATTGCGGACCCAATTCTCAATGCAAAACATTTTTTTCCTAACAGGGAATTTCCTCCATATCCACTACCATAGGAAACTATTTCATTGGTGGCTGGCCTACGTTTTAATAAAAATATATTTTGTTGAGAGAATTTTTAAATTTTTAATGGACTTGATTTTATTGTTAGATGAATAAGATAAAATTAGGTTTCGTACTTGTGCAAAATTATAGTTCTTTCGGGATCGCAAGGCCAACTTGGAACATCATCGATTTTGTTTGCTAGTTTTCCTACAGAATGAAGACATTTTACGAAGTTTCTGTTATCTGAGAGCAAATTTAGCACAGGTTTGCCAATTCTTGTCATAATTCTCATCGAAGCAACAACATATGGAGAATCCGTTAATTCTACACCCACTTTAGATAAAGGGGAACCAATAGGCCCCATGGAAAATGGAATAACATATAAAGTTCTTCCTTTCATGACTCCATCAAATCGTTCCCTAACTATTTTGTCCATCTGTTCTGGGGACATCCAGTTTCCTAAAGTGCCCTTTATTCCTTCCTTGGGAGTGGGAATAGCATCTGACTTTTTGTTAGTACATATAAATGTTTTTGATTCAACTCGAGCAGTATCTGCTGGATTAGTTCTGGCTAACCAGCTACAATGACAGATAATTCAATTAAATTATTTCGTACCTAAATGTTAAAATTCAAAAATCAAATAAGTATTTCTAATAAAGTGGCAAACTAAAGTTGTTTGTTGAAATGAAGTAGTACAACAAAAATAATTTGTTCAGTTAATATATTTAAAATATTTCTCTACAATTTTACTGATATTTTCCGTGTGCATATTTTCAATGCTTTTGTGTAATTCCGTAATTTTATCTATCTCGATAAGTAAGTTAATATACGTACTAGGGAACTGACTAGTACAGATTTGTTGCGTAGTTATTTTCATTTTGTTTACAGCCGGGTGTTTTTCTATTATATTTTCGTTAAATGTTTGCGCAAAAAAGTTGGAATTATTATGGTAGTGAGTGGTCAACTTATGTGTATAAAATTTGGAAACATCGAAAAAGTTCACCGTGGCACTATTACATGACTAAAAGATAAGGGCTGTTTTAAGTAAAATCATTAAGTAGGACTTGAGTCATTGGGAGTCACTAGTGCATGATTAATATATTTTGCAATTTACTTATAATAATTAAACGATTATATGGGATCTCAGTGGACGTTAAAATATGATGTTATTTATTGTTTCCTTTTCACTGCTTCTGTGCATATCTTTCAAAATTGTGCTATTTACGTCTGAAAATTTCGCAAGAATTAATTTTACTCTTGCCAGTTAATTGAATCTTAAATAATATACTGTAGTTTACATTTGTTATTAAATCGTTATTGTAGAGAATACAACTGTCCAACTTTAAGATAGCATCATTCTTATACTGATTGTGTAAAATTTAAAACAATCAATTACTTATAATAAATATTAACAAATGAAAGTAATTTTACAGGTAAATAATAAAAATTAGTCTATAAAAAAATATGCAATTCATAATAACATGTTAGTTTGCTGATATATTTTGTAATGGTATAACGTACATATCTAACTTTACTGATGTTTTCATTCTTATCATAGATAACATACGTTAATGTTAAATATTGTTGTTGATAGACTTTTTTATTATTTGCAAGTAAATGTTTTTATTGTATTATTGATAATAATAGTTGCACTTATAGCTCTTACCAGTTTTCATATTTGGGCAATGGGATTATTGTTCCTTGTTTCTGAAGTTTATTAAGAAGAATACTATTTTCAGTTTCACTTCCATCACAAATGTAAACCTCTTTTGGCTTGCATAGTGCGACATATTCTTCAACAAATTCACGCACCTGAAAATACTTATTAATAACAATAATTGAATAGGTAATAAGATATTATATTAAAAAATCGGAATACTTGCGTTTGGTGGCATTTCTTGTGATTTGCTAAGAACTGTTAGGTTTCTGATTTGAGAAAAATCTTGTGGCCTTTTGAAGAGTTGATTGATGCAACTGTTGATATTTAAATTATTAAATTGTTGATCAATTCTCCTACTTTTTTAAGCACGGTATCTATACTTAATTACTAATTTGCGTAAATAATAATGTTTAAATTTGAATTAGGAATATTCTTGTGACAAATTCATAAATATAACCACAGCAAAAAAGATGTTTAACATATTTTTGTCATGTCGGCTCATTATGATTGTAATAATTTTACAATTTAGAATATTTTTGACTTAATAATTTATTAAGGGTGTTACAGCAATTTTTTCTGTGGGCTAAAAGCGTGTGAACCTACAGATTACCCATGGCAAAAAGCAAACTCAAAATGTGATACTTAAAATGCAGCAGATGTTCTGAAAATTTGTTATTTGATGGAATATTGTTTTTTAGTTGTTTATTTGTATTTTGAAATATTACACTATCTACTTCCGTATTTACAGATATAAGGAGAATGTTGGTGTCAGTTACGATTTCTTAGAATAATGTTGCAATACGATAGCTAATCGGGGTTATTTACTTGATAAAAAATATACATTTTTAATTGTGCTTTATTATTTTAAATAGTCTGCGAGTAAAGTCTAACGACCGCGATAATTTTACGATTAAAGGGCTTAATTAATACTTGCTTTCTTGCTGCTACACCCGAAGTTTCATTTGTAAAATAAAGTCAAAGAAAATAGATATATGTTGTCTAGTTCAAATGTTTCGTCAAGTATATACATATACATATTTGTATTGTGACATACTTTTTATATTTATATGTAGCTATATAGATATATAAACGTATTCCTTACCAAAGTTGTTTGTAATAAGGAATGATGTTTTTTGTTTATTCTCAATTTCAATGAGTTTGGGACCTTTCAGAATTTTTTTTTTAATTTTTTTAAGAAAATGTGGTACCCAAATAAAGAGTTGGGTATTTATACAAATATGAAAACTAATTTAAACTACAAAAACATTCGGGACTCTTCAACTCCAATATATAAGTAGACGAAAGTGGATTTAGAATGTAAATTAGAATAATTAGACGATTTGAGTCCTAATTCTCGATAGCCTGTAATGATGAAATGATAAGGCTTTGGAATAGAAAAATAATTCGCAATCAGTTGTTTACTGTATAAAAATAATAAACGAAATAATGAATAATGTATGTGATAGCTAAATACTTACTTTCTAATTGTTACTGGTACTCCTGACATTTTAGTCGTCTTTATTAAACAGTTAAAATACGGAGAAGATACCTGTACAAAATAAATAAAAAGCCAACCTTAATTAATAATTAAAAACAATATTACTATTAAAAAGTATCAAAGGTGTTATTAAAATAAGGTAAATGCTTACGTTTAATAACAATAATTACTGTAGAAGCCACTATATTCCACAACATTAATAAGGGACGCTAAAGAAGCACTACATAAAGCTCGTATCCAACCTTATATATAGAAAGGATGTGTTGTACATTAAATGATTAAATAAAAGAGTAAACATCACATGCTAACTACCGAAACCTAACAAAGTTCAAGATCTTTACTTTGGTGTCAGAAACTGATAAAGAGATAAAAAATCTCAATTCTCATAATGTTTATTCGTATTTACGAAAATTGTTTTCAAATAATGCATAACAATCTTTTGCCATTTTTAAAACCATTTGTTTCTAGAAGGGTTAATAATATAAACCACTGAAATATGATTTTATCAAATATTTAAAATTTAATTAATAATGCGTCATTAGCTCGACGAATCGGCATTTGTAATTTTACAATTAAATTTACATTTTAATGTATACTTTTGCGTATCTGATGAACGTGCTTCAACTTAGTTTTTACCCGCGGGAAATTATCAAAATATATCAATAAGTATTTAAACTCAGAATTCTGTAGTTCTATGTAGTTATTGGATTCGTTATTTGTTATTTACATTAAAAATTTAACTGGTGCCTATTGATTGCGTCGATAATTAAACATCACTAGTAATTATAATTAACGGAGAATAAAATTCTATTAGATTATCACTGTTTTCCGGTACTCACCAAAAAAGCCGTTGTAGATCAACTTCTATAGTAGGTACCTAATATGAATATAAAGTTTTGAGATCACAGTGTAAATTAGAAATGTATCCTGGTTACACTCTAACGGCATTGAAATATATATTTTTTCCATTAAATCTACCGATACTGTGTGGAGAACGCCCTACTTACCCAGTAGAAAGTGAAATTATTTAACGAGAATATTTTGATTTCACAGAAAGCATTTATACTTACATAGTAATTTATAATTCTGCCAGAAGAACTAGTCAAATTCCAATTACGAACCGAAAAGAATAAATTAATTAAATACTGGGTGGAGTTTTAGGTTCGTTACTTTAGACTTAGCAGGATAATCTTTTTAAACATTGAAATTAAATGCGCTTTGTTACTGTGTATTTAGCACGCATTTTTTTCATATGGAGTTCTGGTAGCATTATCTATATTGTTTCAAATCCGGTTTAAAAATGGCTTGCACCAATAAATTCTGCATACATTTTTATATATTTCCGATATTCTAGACCTAGCAGAATAATATTTTTAAACATTGAAAGTTTAAGTGCGCTTTTTTACTGTTAACTTGCTACGCATTTTTTTTGGTGGAATTTTAGTAATACTATCTATATTATTTAAAATCCTGTTCAAAAACGGCTTGCAGCAATAAATTCTGCATACATTTTTATATATTTCTGATATTTTAGACCTAGCAAAATAATCTTTCTAAATATTGAAAAATTAAGTGCGCCTTTTTACTGTTTATTTGATACGTATTCTTTTTATGTGTGTTCTGGTAGCATTATCTATATTGTTTCAAATGCAGTTCAAAAACGGCTTGCACCAATAAATTCTGCATACATTTTTAAATGTACGTCTTTTAGCAGAATAGTATTTTTAAATATTCAAAAGTTTGGTGCATATTTTACTATTTTGTCTAATACATAGTTCATAGTGTAATTTGTAATGACTAACGTTTTTTTTAAATGCACGGTTCGTTTTGATACTTTCATGACTGCATCACTTTTACATTCGCAAAAAATTCTTATCCACTCTGTTCCTACTAAGGATTCCCCGATTTTATGCATTACAATATCAATAGTACATTGATCAATCACTGTTTATATTAGATTAAAAAAAGCAGAAAGTCATTAATCATTAATGTAATAACATAATATAATTTATTCAAACATCGTAGTTATTATTATATTTTTATTTTATTGTTGATAATGTATGATTAGACAACATTTTGTGATTATCCTTTGTGTAGGTGCTATAGCCACAATTTTTAGTATCTGTGATATGGTAAATAACCATAGATTAGGTAAATAACCTCAAAAAAATTCAACGTATTTTGCGTATTAAAACCGTGTTGATTATTTGATATATCCAAAAATAAATGTAGAATGTCTGATAGAACTCTTTTGATTGATTTAATAAAACGGCTTAATATATCTGAAGGTGAAGCTGTTTTATGGTAGGTGCATTTAAACTACAATTACCATACCTTTTGTTAAGTTTTATAACAGTAATGTTTTAACGCTTTAGTAAAGGGGAAGAATATTATAGAGTTCTTCTGAATAAAACTCTCTTAAGGAACTTAAACAACACAGCAAAAGCTATATTATGTTTAGAGTTAGCAGCAACAAATTTGGGTGTGAAGTTTGATAGAGTAAGTGTAGTACGAAAGCGTATGTCGTATGATGAATAAGTTCATTGTTTTCAGTGTGTTGGCATTAAATTAAGTGGTTTTCGAAAACAAGTGTATCAAAACCATTTGCATACCATTGAAAAAATATTAGATTTGGATAAACCCGTGACCATTAAAGAAATTTGTAGTCAACATAATTGTAGGAATGTTGAAAGTTTAGCTGGAGAAATTCTTGAGAAGTTTAGAATTGCAAATAATATTCCTGATGATGTTGTACAGAGTCATTACGTTACTGCCGCAGTTTACGAAGCCTGCATGTAATTTTTCTTATACTTTTAGTGGTATTTGCTGAATTAATAAATAATACAGTCTTTCTAATTTTAAATTACTTTTTTTAAAGGAATATTTGAAAATGTGTGATGAGTAAGCTTTAAAATATTTACTTACTATGTGAAATATTCATATTGTAGATTAAAGAAGATAAAAGTCCAGAAATCACATTTTATAACTGCAAGTCGTCTAAAGTCTTCCAAATGGAAAGAATTGGAGAGTCAATTTAATGAATTGGTGAAGAAAGAATTCTTATCGAATGAAGAACATGAAGAAAATAAAGGTTTTGATAAATTATTTGAAGATTGTAAAAGTGATGGTATGGTAACTTTTGATCAATTTAAAAAATGCCTAATGATTTTTAATTAAGTACAAATTATCCTTTTCATGTAGGAGAATATGAAGATGAAGAAGATTTACAATTGGAAGATTATGAGGTGTGGAAGCAAAGAGTGTTAAGAGAAGCAAAAGAAGCTGTAGAAGCAGCCCGCAACTTAAAGTATCAATACAATAAGTCTTAAGTCACAAGCAATCATTAGTTATCAGTATTTTTTTTATGAAGTCTCAGTCTTCTGTTTAAATTTGCCTCTGATTAAATTAAAAGACAGTGTGTTACAAACAATATGGAATTCAAAGTTAATCTTCTTATGGGTTCTTTTTGGTAGAATTAAACAAAAATTATTTTTACACATGTTATTAAAATTAAGGAAATATATTTTTTGTATTATTACCACTTATTAATTTGATTATCTGTATTTTATTATATAATATATTTTTCCATAATTTATAAACATGCCTCCTGTTGTGACTTCAGTATAACTGTTCTCTGTAGGCTGGCTTATTAGCCTATCTATTTTCTGTATGGGGGCTAAGCTCGTTGATTTTCTCTAATTACTATGTGACGGCACTATCATTTAAAGGAAGGGACTATGACTGTTTGTGTGACAATGAATTTGTGTAAAACGTTGATCAAAATTAAAATTAATTTGGGGTTTTTAATTTATCTTTTATTTCCGAACAATGTACATTAAAGACAGTGGGCGGTTTTTTGCAAAGTAAAGTCTCCCACTAAGGAGACTCCTCAGTAATGTTAGTAAATAATCGTATTTAACTCATATATGTACGCACATGAATCGGGGTAAAGCAAGGATTATAACTGTTAAAATAATTTACATGCAACGAAAATGTTGTATTAATTAAACATTTAAAAAGTAAAAAATCAGTTAAACTGTTTAAGTATGAATGTAAAATACGTCGGTCTAATTTTGCCGGCGTAGATAAATATTCTAAAATTATTTATTTACGACAAAAAAATGAAACGTTTCGGTTCCAGGACATAAATGAAATAAATAGATGTCTTTAAATAAATAAATAAACATATTCATATAACAAATAATATAATTATTTTAAATTCGCCCAACTACACTAACAAAGTTGGCTGTGAATTTCGTGCATTTCTCTGGTTGACTGATCGAGAATCGTCCTTTCAAGTGACGCTACCATTACGGAAGCATTAATCTCGAATATTTTTATAAATTATTAATAGTAAAAGGGCACAAGTCTAAAAGATTTTTCTTAAAACGTGTTTTTTTGATTGTCTGCTACGTGAGGTATGTATTGCTTTACTTCGCTTCACGAGTATTTTCGTGATTTATTAAAAGCAAGTTTTGTACCTATATCAAGGTTAAAGAAACGAATTTAAGTGTAAAAGGGCTTCAAATTTATTTAAATTGATAAAGCAATAGAACTGCAAGAATATTTTACGTATACTTGCAGACACCAATGTAATTACTCATATTTTTTATATTTCGAGCCTCGTGATACTTGTAATAAGAACACAAGTTACATGTCATGCGTACAGTTACTGTACTTTCATATGTTTCTTCTCTTAGTCGTATTTCACAAAGATTCAATTATTTCTTTTTACTGACAAACACATAAGTTGATTCTGATAAAAACAAGAATTACCAGTATCTTTCTTATATTTTGTCTTAAATTCGATTGTTTTCCATAAAACAAAAGTATACACAGAAGTATTTCTAACAAATGACGGTATTCCAACGTCAACTATTAAAATATTTTACAAAATAACAATTTGTTTTTATTTGGTACATATAAAACGATCGAAGCCATCTCAGAGATAGAAAGATGAGGATTTTTCATTAATTTTCGCCTTGCTAGAATATTATAATCATTTCTAAGACATTTTTTGTGTTTTTATAGTAACTGGATGGAAATTAGTTTCTAATGCCAAGACTTCTTCGACATACTGTTAATAGCCACATAAATCGTCTAAAATGATTTAACTGATAGGGACTTCTTTTGGTGCAAACGAATTACGGCCTCCTTGAATTTCTATTTATTGAGGCCTCCACTCAACTTCACTGTTTATACAAGGTATGAATTCTAACAGAATAAACAAGTAAATATCAATTATTGTAATAAAGTAATAACTTATAACAACTTAATTAGTTAAAGTTTATTTGAAGAAATTGATACGTAGTAATGATGAAAATTATGCCACAAATATGAAATAAAGGTATTATAGGTAACCATTAATAAAGAGCAATTAGCTTTCTTAAATTACAATACTCAATGATTACTTACTTACACTTTAGTCATCGTTTAAAACATCCAATATTTTATTCGCGCCCGTTTTTTTGGGGGGACGGATCGCTGAATTAGAGTTCTGAAATAAATTAAAACAGTTTTAGTCAATTTATTACATTATAATATTATTAAGAAATTAAACTGAAACATATTGTATTGATTGATATGATAATTTGATACAAGCCAAATTAATAAACAATCACATTTAACTGTTTTAATTTAACTTTCTATTAAAATTTAACTTCCAATGTTTTGCTAACTACAGAAAAAATTTACTTACTCAAATTTGAAAATGTTCGCGCCTACATTCGCAAAAGTTGGCACTGAAAACCACAAGTTTACTGCTGGTCTCTGATTGGCTGATCAACAATGCCTCTTTCAAGTAACGCTATTCTTATGGAAACTTCTTTTTCCAAAATTATCTCTGCAATTTTTGGAATTTTCTTGTAGTAAAAGTGTTAGAGCCTAAAAAATTTTTATGAAAATGTGTTCTTTTAATGGTTCATTACATGAGGTATGCATTTTTTTATTTCGTCCCGAAATGATTTTCGTTATTTTTGAAGATAAACATTCGACAATGTAACCTATGAATATAATAAATATTAAAGGTGACAAAAACAGCTAATACCTCGTTGATTCCAAACTAAATTCATTGGTTTTCACAAATTAACATTAATGCATGAGTTTTCATATAATTAAAAATTTTGATACCTGGACCTATTCGTATGCTTTCATTCCTTCACCTTTCAATACAAATACAACCAAATTTCAAATATTTAGATGTACAAATCTTTAATAGTAATATAAACAGACTGTCCGTCCGTATTTTGCTGACTGCAAAGCACAATTTTCTAAAATTACTCATTTTAAAAATAATTTGAAATACAAATATTTTTGTTATGTTTTCTCTCAAATTCACTTGTTTCCTATAAAGTAAAAGTACATAAAACAGTATTTTTAACAAATTAATGTATTCCAACGTAAACTACTAATGCATTTTACAAAATATCAGCTTATTTTTTGCTTGGCACCTGCTAAACAATCAAGTACTTTTCAGAAACATAAAATGATAATGTTTAGTTAATTTTCTGCTTGCTATATGATAAAATTGATTCATATGACATTTTCTGCATTTTTACAGCAATTGGAACAAAAATTTCAGTTTATAATTCTAAGCCTTCCTCAGCATATCAATACAATGGATAAGAACTTCAAAACATCATTCACAATTAACGAAAAGGAATTAGGACGTTCTTGTATCTCAACTGAGACTTCCATTTACATAACTTCTCAGCAAGGTAAGCATTCTGTATCGTTAATTTTAACAATGGAAAATATTGGTTTTTGACTGCACACTTTGCAATTGATTTGGCCAGGAAATAAAATAGAAAAGAAATTTCTATTCAAATATGTACAAGCAAACTGCAAATATTCAGTTGTAGTAACATTTTCTAATTACAATGTACAACTGAGAATTTTATGAAATACTCTCATTTTAACAATTACAATAAATGTTAAATCTCTTATTTATATCTACATTTCAATTCAATTGTTTTGAAATGAAAATAATATTAGTCTGTTAATTTCATTTACTTTCAGCCTTATTGTATCAATGTATAAAATGTTTTCTATTTTTTCAGTAATTGGTTTGAGAATTATACTTTTTCGAAATGATTTCAATACCTACACAAATCAACTAGGGAGGATTCAACAGGGACTTACTCTCCCCTTAATGCAAAGGAAGTAGGACCTTCTAGCAACAAGGCTCCAATTCTCTATATAAGGTAAAAACCTTAGACCATAGGTTTCTGTTTTTACAATTATTTTGCTTTGGCAACAAACCTTAATGTTTTATGTGTAATATAAAACGAGTAGATTCAATTATGTTACAGCATACACAATTATCTATTAATACCTTTCATCAGAAGATTAATTAATTAAAAGTAAAAAATTAATGAGTTTCACTGAAAGGTTAATTATTAGTCTCTACAATATTGTTTCCAACCTTTTGGCTCATTCCAAGATATAAGTTACAGAATTTCTCTTTTAAAAATGATCTGAGAGAGTTCAAACAATATTCTAGAGACCAACAAAGCTTTTATTAGTGATACAAACCCCGCATTTTCTGTTTCTTATTTTTTTTTTAATGTAACTAATTGAATGTGTTAGTTAACTTTCCAGTATTAAGTTAATTCTAAATTACTCGCTTTAAATGTTTACAAACTAAAATATTATAACATTGTAAATTATTCTCAATAATTATGGCATTAATAATAATAATTCTAACGCAGACTTTCTTAGATTACACTTACGATTAAATTGATTATTTCCATATATAAAATTATTAATTTTTTCTAGGTAGATCACCCGCATAGCATCTGTGATCACCTGGTAATCTTGTACCTTAGCAAACAGCTAGCAGCGCCCTCTGTATTAAAGAAGCAAAACTAGGAATCGATTCCTACTTTAGCTTAGCAAACTACTTCTTTTGAACCAGAGATGCCATTCTATTCGTTAATGATCTACAGGGTGTTTGGAAAGATGCTAAAAAAATTTTATGAATAAAAGCTGTCAAGAATTCAAATTTTGAAATAATTATTACATGTTAATTAGTCTTTTGTTCAATCAGAAACAATTGCTAATTTTTGGTACACGACTTTCAGTTATTAGTAAGTTGCTATTAATAAACACAATTTTTTGTTTCAGACTTACATGCTCCATGGTTATGTATTTTAATAAGTAAATAAAATAATCATCTATAACTCGTAAACTAACGAACTCAATTAAGGTTTGTAACAAAAAAATGACGATTTATTAACCGACCGTTTCATTAAAACATTTTTTTGTTTATTTAGGATGACAAGGCAGTCCTTTATCAGCAAGACCCCAATATTGTTCATACGCTACTTTCATTCAGGGAGAAATTGGGCTTATATAGGTAACACAATACATATTAATATTGACAACATTTATCTAAGGGGGGGTTCTTTCTTATAATTCAGGTCTTTGTGAGTGTGTTGAGTGTCCATTTTTTGAAAGTTAATCAAGTGTTTTTCAATGATATGGACGTTTGATAAAATGTGATGGAATGGTATGGTCGATAGTTCTCCTCTCCATTCACCTCTCAGTCTAGTGTGGCATCTATCTACCCCCCACCCCCACCCACATCGCTCATCACGGAGAGGATGAGGATCGTGGACATCCAACGCTGGATAGATTAAGGTTTCGGTGAACCCTACTGAGGTCTAGCCGACGCCTCAAAGTAAGTCACTAATGAATATTGTTTCAAATAGACCCGAGTGGCAAGTTTTTATATTTCCATTTCTATTTGTATTATTGATTTTTATTACTTTGGGGCTAATTTGATTTTTGCGCCCAATAAGGTGAGTTACAAACTGTAACTTAGCGCATTATTGGGCTCCTCTGGATGTCCATTATCCAATTTAGTCGTTTCACGTGTTAGGGACCGACGTATGCAGGCACGGCGCCTGTGACGTCAAACTTTGATTCTTATTATTTAGGTTTTATGATTATTAGCTGCTGGTTTAGGTCCTTTATACCGTATTATATAACTACTACATGTACTTGTCGTTTTTTGCTGAACATATACTCGAGGATGGACAACTTTTGATTATCTCATTAAAATACCTACCTACTTATCTACCTACAGGGTGTTTTGTCCACGCTGTCATTTGGGTGTTGTGTTCCACATACCTAATACACCTACACCATGTACTTACACATATGTTTACATGTTTATTTTATATGTGCATTTATTTGTCACTCGATGGGTCTATTTGATATTTTTTTCAGCCAGTGTAGAAGAAGAAGACCGTGTTGCAGAAATATTAAATGTTAGTGTTAATAAGGTATAGTGTATTATACCTCCTTCTGGCATAACAGTGGCGGCTCGCGGATCGGTTCACAGATGGCGCCAATTTAAATGATAAAAGTATGCAAATATGTTGGAATAAAAGGGGAAAGTGGACACTGTGATGATAAGGGATTAAGTAAATTAAAAAGAGACTCTCCCCGTTGGTCTCGCGTTAATTATGCCCACATTAGAAGTGGGCGAGACACGTGTTTGCATTAATCACGTATGTATTCCTGGTGGTAATTTGGGGCAGTCTCTTTTTAGTTTTCTTAAACTTGAAATTAGAATTTTTTTAGAAACATTGACGAATAACTTTAAATTTTCTTTTTATTTCAACAACTTCTCCCCGCCCCCCCTTATCAGTCACTGTGAGCTCGAAACTGTTAGCACCATTGCTTCGAGTGGTCGAAATTCACTATTGTGAACACAGTTTGTTTAATCATTTTCTTTGTGTTAAAAATTGTTTGAAAAATTAAATTTAAAGGAATTGTTTGTAAATAGATNAAACGGATGGTCTAAAACGTCTTTAAAGCATGCGACACGACGATTTATATATTATAATATAATATTAATTCAGTTTTCAATTTTGCCTACTACCTTGTTCCTGTTTAACGATTAACTTGGTACTAATCCATGCATAGACACCATTAGATAGCAATATTTACAGTAGTAGGTAGGCTTTCAGGGCCGGTGTCTAATTGATGATGAAGAGCTTCTGGGTTTTTCTGTGGTGGTCGAATTCTGATTGCAGACGTTTCGCCATTCTTAATAATTGGCATCTTCAGTGCTTCACGATGTATGATTGGCGTCTCAATGGTTAATGTGGGATCTTTTGTCTAGATTAGCTGGTAAAGCCCAGAAGTTTTTCATTACCAATATTTAATTACTTTTTCAAAACTGTTAATTTTTATGAATTTGCATATTAAATATTACTATTGCGGTTTGGTCATAAGTCATAAGCGTTCGTCCAAAGGGTAGACGAGTGTTCGCGAATATGTAATTTAATTTCGTTTTCGTCCGACTTACGGATGTTTCGGAGGTATGTCAGAATGCTACGAGACAAATAAAAATTTGGAATAACGTTCCTCATTGAATTCTAAAACTCCTGTAAAAATTACAAATCGATTCACTACTCTGTTAAAAAGTTATTGAAATTTTAAAAAAATGTATTTTTACACGTCATTTTATGGAGATTCGTTAACCGAACAGATTAATTTTATTTTTATTAACAAAAAAAGGCTACCAGAAATTTCAAACATTTATAATAAGTAACTTGAACTCTGGAGAATCACTTTAGCGTAAGGTTATTCAAATTCACTAAATGGTTATCGAGGAAAAAATGAAAAATTAGCTGAAAATCTCGTTTTTACTTGATAATATAATGATAATATTTATAATTGTCTGAAATAAATGCAATTTTAAAGTTTTAATTATTATTTAAACATATTAAAAAGTTTTACGCTCATTATTAATAGAGATTGAAACTAAATATTTTTTTGTTTCGAAGTTGAAATCAAGGCATATTCACTGCCAAAAGTCAGTTAAAAATTTTCCATATTATTCGTTATTTCTTACTTTATTCAAAGTTTTTGGTCAAATTCCAAATTTTCTTTCAAACCGTATACTTTTTTTTAGTATAGATATAGTATTTATTTACCTCATGATATGCTGCAAAACCTAATTAATCACGAATTTCTAATTTCATGTACTCTTGTCTCCGATTGTACCTCCCAAACATCCTTATCTTACCGCCACTGTTGTCAAATTCATTAGGTACAATTTATAATTACTATCACTAATCCTACTCCATCTGTAACACACAGACACTCACACACACTGGTGGCGCATAAAAACGATTAAATTTAAACATACAATTATATGTAAATTTAGACACATAAACTTAATTGTTACCTCAATGTTATAACTTATGAAATAAGTACAGCATCACAACCCCATCAGTGCAGTGAGTTCGTGTGCACAATATAAATTGTTTTACACTTTTTATAAATCAACTCTGAATTTGTTTCAGTATGAACGGTAAGTAAAACGATTCACATCCATCCAAATATTCTTTTAAACGATGATACTAACACTGTTACCCATTTTCTTTTTCAGGTTTTCGTGGTCCATTGTCTTTGTCTTTCATTTATTTTTTCTCTTCTAACTTTAGAAGAGAAATACTGTCACACAACCAAACATGATCACACATTCACACAAGTCGTTAAAGTCGCGATCCAAGTTTCTCTTTTTTTTGTTTTAAACTTCCTCGCATTATTGTTTATTTGATGTGCTTGTTGTTTATTCGCCCATCCGCCTTAAAATTTTAAATAAATGGTTTTGTCGTGGCTCTGTTGCCCCAAGTCTCGATTCGTTACAGGTTGGTCGTATATGTATATGGGACAACAGTCTTTTAAGTTTTCAATAAAATAGATTGGGGGTAGGGGGGGGGGATAGGTACCTACATACATTGTTCGATTTAATAAGCGTAGTCAATATTTTATGTTTAGTGTTTATTATTTTTATCTTCCTTTTTCGCATCTAGTTCACATAAGTATGTACCTAATAGTTAAGGAATAAACGAATTGGTGTAATGACTTAATGCGGAGGTGGGGGATTTTGTAACCATTAGAGGCCACATTTAAATCATTTTTAAAATTTGTATTAACTTTAAAACAAAGACTAAGGCCGATCGGGGATCGGTTTCGTACACCACAATATTTATGACGGTATCTAGATGCTGGTATCATTGCACTTAATAGCAATTTTGGCGCAACTGACTCAAGCATGTACGATGCGCGAAAGTTTATTGATAATTTTAATAATTCATCTTAACAGGGAAATGCTTTACATATGAGTACATACATATTTCTGTTTGTTGTAACATGAAAATAAGTTGAATCCGGACCTGTCTTCGATCGTTTTGTACAAAGTGAGTCATTGGATGGATGCTGAAATAGGCGCGGCTTACCGAGATTCAGCAGCATCCGCATTTTACTGGTCCTTCGCTTCTGTCACCTCGCCGAGATCAGCGAATAGTAAACCGAAATCCCACCGCATCCCTAATGAAAGGGAAACTTTGTCAGCGGAGGAAGATTCGGGGAAGAAATATAAAATTGTGTCAACTACGATAAATATATAAACAATAAATATAAAAACTCATTGGAATAGGAAAGTTGAAAGTGCTATGCGCGTTTCGGGAAAACTGATGTTGAGTTTTTAAGTAAAACTATAGTTTGCAGCACCTAATAGATACCTACTAAGTCCGAGCGGACACTTCAATTTGAATAGAAAAACCTTTCATTTTGATCTTTTAATTTACTTTCAAAACACATTTTCCACTATGCAGAACCATATTGTCTATTGTCTATATTATCCTTATGATTTTCTTTGATATTTCTCTGATTCTGATATTCTAACGATAGGTATTTTCGACATCTCATGAATATCACGATATTAGGTACACTGGTCATTCTGTTTTGTACCTAGGCCTATACGACTATACTTTTCTTCATTACGTTTAATACAATAGAATAGACAATCGGGTAAATATTCATAAATATACATATGTATATTAATCTATCTATCTATATATATAAAAATGAATTGCTGTTTGTTAGTCACGCTAAAACTCGATAACGGCTGGACCGATTTGGCTAATTTTGGTCTTGAATTATTTGTGTAAGTCCAGGGAAGGTTTAAAAGGTAAATAAATATGAAAGTTGTTAACTATCTTTCAGATTATTTTTATGTAGATTGATAAATCTTAAGTTCTGTCAAATTAAAGTTCTGAACGCAACCATAATATCTGACATTTGTCAACTAAGTTTATTTTATACAAAAATTTAGGTCTTTTATATATCGATTGGGGCAGTACGAAGTCTGCCGGGACAGCTAGTATATTATATATATGCAGGTACCTATACGTATAATTATATGTGCGGATATATAAATACGTACGTACATATTTATGTAGATGTTTATACTTAGGTACCTAGATGGTAATGGGAACAGTTATTTGCTTTCTTTCATTTAGGATTCAATATATGTGTTTTCAATTGTGATCACGCAGTCTATCTCCATCGTTTTAATTTGTATGCGTGACGAGAGGTCTCGTTGGTCGGCCGGAGATGCTTTTGGCGTATCTCCAAAGCAAGAGGAGGACAGGTGGAAGGTGGAATGTTCATAATGTAACGGGATGGGCTCGCACCAAGCGATGTCGTCTGTTTAAGGACTTATCCATTCTGCTGTGATGCATGCTAATACAGTTCTCTTTAGATTTTGATTACACAAGCTTCTGCCACTCTGTACGGTGAAAGCTTCTTCACCGACTACATTTTCCAAATATCATGCAGGCCGTCACGGAAATATGTAGCTATCTATATTTATGGTTTTGCTCGAACCTTGCTTTTCATTGGCCCAAATAATCTGAAAAAATATTCATGTTGTGAAGATTAAGTTGGAAAGGTTGCCATTTCGATCTCTTCTGAAAAACAACTGCCTTCGATTTAACATTTTGCTTTTGTATCCCTTTCTTAAAAAGTATAAATTTGATTACGATATGATTAAAAGGCCCAGTTAGGTACGTTTAGTGTTACCAAATTCACTGTTATCAAACCGATGACGATTTACTATACCTATTATTACTTTCTTGCATTGAGAAATCACAACAGTTCCAACTAATTACAATTTTGTAAATATTAGGTACCTACATAAGATTATTTATTCACTTAAAAAGAGCCAAGGGAAGAACTGTAATAAATTCGATAAAGTGCATGTGCGCCCTTTCAACAAACTTTGTTGAATTATTCAAAAACAAAAGTAGTTTACTTTTTAAATTGGAATTCAAGTTTCAAAATGAAACTTAAAGGATTAGGTCAATTGGTCATAATTTTATATATTCGTTTTCTGTTATATTTTACATTTATATATTTATATTTTTATGTAGTCGCATTAGTAAGATCGGTCTGACATGAGTTGTAGGTACTACGCTACGTGAAGGCATCTGAAGCTATTGTTTCTCAATTCTCGATCGGGTACATTGTTGCCTGTTTATATTTTTGTTTCAATCAGTTAACCAGTCGGCAAAATGTAGCGGTGCCGAATATAGGGTGTTTCATGAAGGCAGATATGTAATTTTAATTGAATGGTATCACTTTCAATGCTAAATGAGAGATTGCACGATCGCGTCAGATATAGACAGTGCTATAACGAGTCTTAATAAGTCTGGCCACACCAACCAACATTATGGGCTCTCAATAAATTGTGAGCTTATCTATACATATGTATTTTAGCAGCGTTAGGTGGCTATTTTTTAAATGGTTGATTGAGTTGATCTGTAACTTATGAAAGTCAAATTCCATATTCAATGTTTTTCTGAAGCCACTTAACCAGACTAAGACAAGTCCCTGAAAGAAGGCAGCAGCTCTTTCAGTACTCAGGGTGGCCAGAGATCGAGATCGAGGATTGGTATGACACCCTGATGCAGAATATTGCGATATGGAAGATAATGGGAACCCACCACATTATGATATCTCAAGGAAGACACACCAATGTCAAATGATGGCCACCTCTTGGGTAAAGCACTCCGAACGTAAACTGATCTCCCATTCGGATGACTACCTCGGGGGATGTCATCAATAAGTGCAATAGGGGTAGGATGCCGTGGAAAGAGAAGGTTAGAAATGAAGAGGTATTAGAATGAATAGGAGAACAGAGGACTCTATAGAAGTCAATAAGAAATAGACGAGATATGTTGGTAGGACACCTTCTCAGGCATGAAGGTCTAGTCAGAGACATATTAGAGGCAGAAACAGGAGTTAGGAGGGGTAGAGGTAGACTTAGATTAGATATTCCACATCCTTAACTAGATTAGATTACTGTTCACAAATAGTTAAGGATGTGGGATATGTTCTGGTTCTAGGGAAATGCGAAGATTAGGTCAGGATAGGAAAGATTGGAGACTTAGGGTTGACAACCGTATGATGATGACACTTAACAATAAATTATTTTGGTTACATGTTTCTCTACTTCTGAATTTGCACAATTTTTGATGATTTTAGTAACAAATAGTCTTTTTTATTTTTTATCTAATTTTTAATATTTACCGTCCGTGTTATTGTTTCATTGCTAATGTTTAACAGTTACACCAAATCATATTCTACACATTTGCGGCTCGTACAACTAGTTAGCTATTTACTGTTTTTTGTGGAAAAGTAATTTCTTTGACAATGTCTAGACCTCCAAAAACCTTCTAAAAACTGTTGTAATAATATCTTTAATATCATCATACAGGTTGTTTTATTCTGTTTTACTTTACTTTCATTTTTAAAACACTAAACAACTGAATTTTTATTCATAGATCGCTTTAACAGCACATAAGTAATAAGTGCCTACAAACAATAATCATTCGGAATGTCATTTTTATTTTTAAAATTGTGGGCCAAGGAAAAAATGTAATATAGATTCGGAAACATCATTTGAACGTACTAGGGGAAACCCCATTCTTTTCGTTAGTATTACTTGATAAGCTGCAGTTTCGATGAATCATGTGTATTATAGGTATAGCACTCCGTGTGTTGCAATTTCATCCTCGACTCATTGTCATCGTTTACTATTTAGAACAGCTCCTGTAACAATGGCCAGTCCACTTCGGCATTGGGTTGCAACAAACCATGTATAAGTTTTTCTTGGGAAATTTGCCTGATTCTGATTTGCTCGATTCTTGTTATGGAGCGAGAGTATTTACCTATCGTTTATCTGGCATTACATGCGATTTGAATGCTAATTAGTCACAATGAACATTGAAAAACGATTGCTCTATTCATAGAACTGTAAAGGTGATCTCAAAGTGTTGCAGGCTGTTTGCGAAGATATAACTTAGCAGTTAAGGCGATGACTATAAATAATACAGAAAATAGAAAATAGGGACTGTGTGGTAAATAAAATCATAAGAAGAGACACAACCAATAATCACCTGCAGATATGTGTTTCACCTAATCTCTGGAATCTCGCGCTGAAACCGTCCACAGCCAAAGTGTGTGAAACACAATTATTATTGTGCTGTAAGTCTTGTTATTACTTCATATGTACAGACGTGATAGACTTATGTTATGTCTTTCACTGGCTTACTTCATTATAACCAGGGTAGTAGTGTAGTATCGTTTATTGTGTTTATTAGTTTTATACCTAATAAAGTAGGACGCAATTATTAGGGTTTTTACGATTCTAAGGCTGTGGAGACAGTATATATCAATAGGTAATAAAATATTAATAGTAGGTACAGATGATGACATATGTACTTGTACTTAGTGACATAACGAAACTAAGGGTGGGTGATGAGGACAAATAAGTTTGAAATTGCAATCCACAACTGATCGTGGACCAAGAATTTAATGTTTGCTAAAACCCTTATTAATGAGATTTTTGTCAGTAATGTTTACAGTTGGATTAATAAATTGATTCTACAGATCTGCGATGTTCCCATTTTAATTTTATAGAGGCTTTAAAAGAACCTTTGTTTTATATACCTACCTAATGAAAGACTTTGTAAGTCTTCCGTCCACAGATATTACAAGTTCTTCTCAAGAAGCTTTAAAAAAATGCAGTTTTAAATCTAAGCAGATTAAATAAAAGCATAACAAAGTGCGTCTGAAGGGACTAAGAGAGATTTCATGTTTTCACTCAAACGAGAAACAAATAACGAAATAATAGATGTAAAATGTTTGATGCGGAAAGTATACCTTCATATGCAAAATAATGATGATAATTAACATTAATTTTTATTTGTAGTAGTAATTTTAAACTGGGATTAAGTAACTTACGAAAATTTTTGTTTAGTGTGATGCTGAAATATTTTTTATGTAATAATCCGTTTCATTTCTCCCCCATATCGTTCTACAAATACTATTTTACCTTTTCGCAAATAAACATACAATACCTACCACTGAAACACACTCCCGAGGTAGATGTCCTCGGACCTTCACTCTAAGAATATCCTGTAGGACCTATAGTCATAGGTAATCTCTTTGGCATTTTGAGAACACTAATTTTTGACTTTCCTCTATCAAACAATAAGTTTCTTCAAATATATCTTGCTAATACGTATGTTGTGCTGTTTTTGAAGTTGTATCTCGAGTTTATCCCACTGGTGTTCTACGAGACTTAAATCAGGACATTAAGTATGGCGTTTGAAGCACATTTTGGAGATGCCACATACTCGCACAATATACAGGTTTGAACGGCATAGGTGTATTAGGCAGTTATGCTTCCCATTGTATCCTTTGTAAATAATAACTCTAATTTTATTTCTGGATTATCCACCTCAGCAGCCACCTTGTATGTAGCCCCATGATGTCACGATTCTCACCTGTTCCATAATCTGTAGAATTTTACCTGACTCTCAATAGTATACTTATAATGTTCGAGTGTTTGTAATGACGAAGTTGCACAAAATCAAACTGTTTCGGCATCACCGAATCTCTCACCTTATCGAATTTTATATTACTTATACATGTATCTTTGACCTTTACTTTATGTTCTGTAACTGACCTTAATTCTTTTTTTATTACGTTAGATTTATTACAGTTTTCATATGTGCACTATAACTAACTACTGTGTTTACATTATTATATTGCAACTTTTAGACTCTGCCCGTTAATAAACTAAACTAAAGTAATGTTTTAATTTGTATGCTTTGGACAATACGTCAGATTTATTAAGCTAGCATCATGTGAGCCGTTTTTTTCCCATTTTCCTCATCGGAAAAGCAAAATTTTTGTAACGTCATCATCAGTAGGTACACATATCATATCGTAGGCATTGTTTTGTACAGTGTTTCGCGTGTGGAATATGGAGGGTCATTGTCCAGAGATGGACTTGCATCCTTATTGATATATCTTCTATTGTCGCTTCTGTATGTAGCAAGTGTCGTAGCTATTGAATATATTATTATGACCTAAGAAGACATCACAAAACGCGTAGAGGTCTATAAACTCTTCACATTTACATTTCGTATTCATGGCTACGATTGCTTCTGCTCTTTTATTTTGTGATCAAGGCGCAACGCGCATATTCAATTGTCTTTACGAATTTTACTGTTCCATTAAAACCTGTTCTTCTCCACGCTCATCCTTTTTGTCCTTACTTTAACAACATTCTTACGGAAATGAGGCAACGTATAACAGACTTGTCTCCAGTTGGGCACCGTCTTTGTTCCCAGGAATAATTTTAAAGAACAATAATCCTAATGTACACCTATTCGTTTCGAATGCACAAAAGAAATGTCCAAGCGAAACGGTTCGACATCAGCTGGTAGATAAATAATAATTTGTAAATGATTTATCATCAAAGACACCAAATTCAGGCGCCGCGCCGTAAAGTAAAAATGTGTTGTGATGATGTAAGGTGATGTTTTACTGTATCTATTGTATCGTATGTTGGTTTACTGAAATAAGGCCACGATTGACAATACGCGCTTTCTTTATTTGATCATGGGTTGATTTTGAGCAGACGTATGATTATCTCTTTCGGATTTTTACAACTGTAATAGTCATAGCCCAATGGCATTTAATGTTGAAATACCGTTGTCGCAGCCATCAGTATATGACTGGTAATGAGTATCTCTGTAGACTTCCGCGTTTCTTTCCATCAATGGCTGATGGCTCTCACTTCCTTCTTCAAACGTTCGTTCGGCGGACGTGCAAAAGTCAGGACCGTCTTCATTTTAGGTATTGCATTCTAAATCGATTAAAAATTAATTATGCATCGTCCTTAATGAAAATTAAGATCTGTAACTAGAAAACTGTGTAGGTAATCATACTTACTTATTGATGAGGAAAGCAAGACTAACACCAAAACCAAGACCAAGACTGTTTTGCTCATTTAATCTGATACTTACGTTTTTTTTTTTAATAAATCTTTTCAAACGAAATTTTCTATTTACCGACACAATAATTGTCTTATATGCTGAAATTTTTTGTCATACATGCTAGATTTTAAAAGAAAACAGTCTCGATAGTTGTGAGTTCGAGAACTTACCCTTCCTTCAATGCATAAATCGACCTTTTAGCGAACGTACTTGAAAGAAGTAAAAAATATCAAAAAAAATTAGTTCGTCTCTATATTTCAACCGCGTGTTATCGATACATAAGAACAAAGAACACTTACTCCGAGGACATTCTTGTATGTATACAGATCCGTTTTTTCAAACAGCGGTAAAGTTTCTTTTTATATTTAGTGTTAAAATCTCGTAAAGTAAACTGAAAATTTCAAATACTAGAAACGTTTTGTTCAAAGTAAAGATTATATTCAAGTTGCTTCAAATAGTTTAACGTAAATATAATAATAATATAATAATTTTTCGTTTTTTTTTGGTCTTAATCTTGATTTTAGTCTTGATCTTACTAATATAAAGACAGTCTTGACATTGGTGTTGCAGTTTGACACGCCAATAAACTGAATCTAATACGATGCAGCAGAATCTTGTCTATTTTCGACTAAATTGTTTTTTTTTTATGTTTGTACTGCGTATTTTGTAAATTATTTAATTTGGCTGGCAAAATTTATTTTCGTAAAGCACATTCGCATACAAGAGAATGAATGAAAGAAAAGTGACGAACGGCTTAAGCCGGTCCTGTCTTCTAAAGAATCTAACGTTGTCAGAGACGATGTACGCGTGCCGAATTATAGGTACCTGTTTACTCAACGATGCTACCTAATCATTACCATCCAATACTACAAGACAATGCAGTAAACATAATGCCAGTATCGACGTGATGAACATGTCTTTGTTTCAAAGAGACTCCTTCTGGATGAGAAGGTAACAATTATGTTACGTCATTGAATGACTGACTACTTCTTGGTGGTAGATTGTCCAACAATAAGATGCTACTCTACATCTAGCTCATTTTAAATTTTTGAACGTAATTATTTTTTCTAATTACAGCTCTGTTCTGTTTTTTTAATAGTTTTTGAGTCATTTGGCCCGGTTAGGTCAGGGAGGCATGTGACCCGGCGTGCATTTGCACCCCTGCACCCCGGACCAGTCCGGCCCTGAATTACAGTCATTAATTTATTTGCACGGACTTACTAATTACCAAAATTGTAAAAAGAAAGTACTTATGTAACGTTAGATACTATCTAACTGTAAGTTATTATGTTTGTTCTTGTATTTTGAGAGCGGTGTGGGGTGACAGCTAAAACATTTCCGATCAATCGGCATATTTATCCTGTTTCCGAGTAACATCCATCGCTTTGAAAGCGTATATCTTGGCACGATCGTATATCACGCGATACTAGGCAAGGAACCCGTACAAGTCGGAGTGAAACCTGGTAGATGAGGTCCACATCCTATTACGGACATCCTCATCATCCTCTTACTGCAGCAGAACATTGTCGCTTGTTTTCTGTCGCGGTAAAGGGGGGCAAAGGTCACAGTCGCCTTCCTTATTGCTATTTCTCTAGTTAAATTATCATTTTTCCATGAATTTTCTTAAGAATTATAGATGAACTCCCGAAAATTGCACTCGCGGGTACGTCAGGATAATGAGAAAATTTGCTTTATTTAATTAAACTTTTAAACAGTGCAGAAATCCAATAAATTGCCTCAGGAAGTGCAAGATTTTATTGAAACGACGACATAATTAGGCAAGGGGAATGGTTTAATTTTTTATAAGTTTTTTCATTTTATCGAGAGCATTTTCAAACGGATTTGTCTCATCGAGATTTAATAGTAAGTTTATACTTGTATTAGTTTGCCCCATATGAAAAACTCATAAGGCAATTCTCTTTTCAGTCTCCTCACTTTTTTTTGGTGGGATTTTTATGAGGAATCTACGGGGAAATCTCTATATGGGCATGCCTCTCATTAGCTACATATGGGGCATGCCCTTTATAAATTCTTGTCGGGAGTTTTATGCTGGGATGCCATTATTTAGATTTAATTTTTCTTAGCATTAATAATTATCAATATTAGGCATATGCACGCGTATATATATATACATATATGTGAGTGCATATAAGTACACATGTATAAATACATAACGTGATGCTACAATTTTATTGAGACTGTTAAGCCAGCATTTCGAAAGCGGATAAAATTGTTTGCGTGCGTTACGCAAGGTCGGTGAAATTTTATCGATACGGGAGCACACTATTTCGAAACGTCAGGCAAAAACCGTCTGCATAATGATTTGTAATATCAGCGTTTATCCGTGTTCTCAATTGTTAAAGAAGCTCGAGACGTTTTACGATATAGACACCATTTAAATCCAACGCGACTTGCGCGGAATTCGTAAAAACTCTGATCCTTAGGTATATACTTACAAAAAATAATGTACAAATAAATAATGAATAAAAAAATCGGTTTCGTACCTTATCAAATGAAAACATCATTAAACACAGATGCAAGTTTCGAAAATGTGTAATTTCGTTAATCTATGAATTGCTTCAAAAATTATTTTGTTTCTATAGCGTTTCGTGTTGCAGGTTTGCAAAAGAAAGATACAGGATATTTTGTATATTGTTAGAGTTTCCCTGAAAACTTTTATAAGTAAGGCGTATAATCCTCGATTTTTTAAAACTTCAGTTTCAGTAGGTATTTGTTTCGAAAACAAAGGAGGAGATTGTTTTTCATTTTTACGAAATAAATCTTGTTGAATAATTGTTATATGCCATTTAAAATTATAAAATTGTATCCCTCATAAAATATACGCAAAACTTGTTTTCACAATTAATTATTGCCGTATACTAACCGTTTTGCTGCTCATATTTCGTAGTTCGTGTAACTTTTGATTCTTTATGTTTTATTTTGCTGAGGACAGTTGTTTGTTGTTTATAAGAAACAGGACGAGACAGGCATTATGTAGATAACGTAAAACATGAGATAATATATGTAGTGTTATAGCCAACAGACAAATGCTGATAGTTCTGTTGGCCCTTTGTGTTTTGTCTATACATGCACAGGCATATATTACGTAAATGATTATGGATAACTTAAATTCGAAGTAAAAATATCAATTTAAACAACACGACTGCTTGCTTGTATGGTGAGGGTGGTCAACAAGATGGCCTGGTTGTGGAAGGCAAAGGGAGTCGCGAAACATTTGACACACCTGAGTTCCCACACCTTAGATATGTACCTACTGACGACCGTTAAACATCACTTCCGTACATTTGACTTTCTCGATAGGGATAGTTAGGACAAGTTTCTTTGCCATCTGAAAAGTATGTGCGTACGCTATAGTACGGTTCAAAAAATCGACTTTTATTAATTTATAGGGTTGTTCGGAAAGTCATTTCGTTTTTTTCCGACAGAGGATTTAATTGTATTCTTTTGCACCCAACTTCACATTTAAGCCGTATAATTTTTATATGGTTTGAGAGCTCATATAGCAAGGCTTGTGTGTGAAAAATTCCAATTAATTCTACGCAGTGGGGACGAAAAATGGGTTGTATACAACAACGTCAAACGCAAGAGGTCATGGAGCAAAAAAGATGAACCGGCTCAAACCATTTCCAAAGCCGATATTCACCAAAAAAAGGTGATGCTGTCTGTTTGGTGGGATTTTAAAGGAATCGTTTTTTTTTAGCTTTTACCGGATAACACAACGATTAATTCGGAAGTCTACTGTCATCAGCTGGACAAACTGAATGATGCACTTCAACAGAAAAGGTCAGAACTAATCAACAGGAAAGGTGTAGTGTTTCACCAAGACAACGCGAGACCTCACACAAGTTTGGTCACTCGCCAAAAGCTTTTACAGCTTGAATGGGATACAATGCTACACCCACCATATTCTCCAGACCTGGCACCATCGGATTATTATTTGTTCCGGTCACTCCAAAATTTTTTAGACGGTAAAACCTTCACCTCAAATGAGGAGGTCAAAAACCTCCTCGATCAGTTTTTTGCCAGCAAAGACCAAAAATTTTATGAGCGTGGAATTATGCTACTACCAGAAAGATGGCAAAAGGTGTTGGACCAGAACGGTCAATATATAATTTAATAAAGTATTTGTTTATTATACGAAAACTGTCTTTCATTTCCACAAAAAAAAACGAAATGACTTTCCGAACAACCCTTAGATTTTTTCTCAATGATACGTGCTGCTGTTTAAAGCATCATCATCATAAGGTCGTCAGTCCTGGACATGTACCTCCACTGTTTCCTATTCTGAGCTAAACTTCGCATTTCCCTAAAATTAAAACAACCCACATCCTTAACTATTTGCGTACAGTAATCTAATCTAGGTCTACCTCTACTCCTCCTAACTCCTGTTTCTGCCTCTATTATGTCTCTGACTAGACATTCATGCCTAAGAAGGTGTCCTACTAATCTACCTGGCTTATTTTTTATTGACTTTTAAAGCATATTTGAAATTTCAATCTAAATGATTAAATTTTCATCTATTTAAGTTAAATAAAGAAAAAAAAAGGATATCTGCTATACCATATACGTACTTGTTTTTGAAATTAACAGATACTGCATTTAGTTGACGGAAAATAAGATTAAAACTGTTTTTCCGACACTTTTGTCTTCTTCAGAAGTTACAGAATTATGTTATACCGACATGTAGGCTTTTACAAGTAATCCTTATACCTATATCCTGCTCCATACAAGCAAGTAATACTCTAACAACTGCAGCTACTCAACGCAAACAAACCAAAAGCTGTATCTTTTTTTTCGGTCTTATTTTTTGAGTAGTACAATGGAAGTCGATCCAAAAAAGTGTAACCAGTAAATTAATGTTTAACGACAAATAACAGGCTGCTATTGTTACGGTGATTTATTGCTTTACCTACATTTATTTGTATTACGCAAGTGCATGCACGTACAACTAACAGTGTATCAATACACGCAATGACGACTGGTCCACCGTCAGTAACGGTGATTTCCCCCAAAGCTCAAAAAGGGGTTCAATCAAGAGCTGATATGTGCACCGGCTGCGGCGCGGCGGTTTTATGCATAATCGGAAATGTGCTTAATGTTCATATACATTTTGTCCCGAAAGTGAGAGCTATTCCTCACAACATGTTCTTATTACACAGTAAACAATAGATTAACACAAAATGCGAGTATTTACATAATGTTCAGGTTGATCTCATAATGAATTTAATTTGAAATTGTTAAAAATTATTAAATTCGTGTATTTCAATATGGTTATCCCTACGATACGATTCAAACCACCCTCGAAAACTTTTCCAAGTTCTTAATATTAATAGTCCGTAACTTGATATAAGTATTACATTTTTGATTATTAATTAAAAAATGTGGGACAGACAGTGTGTATTTTTTATACGTTGAGACATAATATACGAGGGTGTGAGCACCTTGCTTGTACCTGGCGGGAAACAGTGTAATAACGGTTGCAACGAGTGAACCGGAACTTTTTCATTATTATCATGTATTATCTCGCAGCCGCTAGGAGGTTTTCAGCCACCCCAACATCGAAGTAACTTTTTATTATTTGTTGGAAAAGTTCTCAACTAGAAAGCCTTTTTTACACGGTTTACCTAATCATATTCAATCGAATACGGTTCGTAGTTAGGAATAAAACTAGTGATTAAAAATATTAAAACATTTTGCCACTTTATTGTGTTCGCAAGTTTGCAAGCTTCTCTTTCATGTGGTTAATTAAGTGTTCAGGATCATTTTTTCTTAAAAAAACTCTAAAACTAAAAATTTTGCACTCTCTTGTTGAAGATGACACGTTCTCTGCCGGAAGGCGTTTTAAGGGTCTTAAAGGCTTTTTTGCAATTTAAAGATTTAGTTCTGTCGTAATTATGTTAGTAGGTTAGGTTAGGTCGGAATAGGTTCCGCATAACTTCATTTGTATTAATAAATACTATATAAGTGATAATGTAACTGTCAGTTACAATTTCACATTCCATTTTATGCATGAAAATTAGACAAATACCAAGCCACCTGTAATTAGGTACTAGTTGGAGAAGATATGCAATGTTTCACGTTAAATGATTAAGCGTAAATCCCAGAAAGAATTTAAAAGTAAAATTTAAACATGTTAAACAATCTACGTCATTAAACGAAATATCTACCACTCATAAATAATAATTAATAGTCAAGATTCTTAATGCGCCTAACATGCAGTATAAGAATATTCGGAAATTTAGAATGGAAATAACGACAGTCAAAGTCGTGCAATTATATTTTGCATAGGGTGGCCTGTAAGTAAACTATTTTTTTTGATTATGTTAAAATAAAGGCGATGCTAATTTATTTTTTTAAAGGGAGAAAATTGATTCTGTTGCTTTAACTTATATAATTGCATTTGTTTTTGACTTCCCTTTATTTATTTGTTCCTTTTCTCTAATGATAACGAAGGAAACAATGAAACGGTGAACAAAAGTCAGAAAAGCGTACAAGATGGCAGGTTAATTCAATTTATTTCTCAACCAAATTACCAACAAATGTATCATAACGTGAACATATATTCTGATGTTCTAGTGTCTAATAAAAAAGTCATCTCAAGCCAAGGAAAGAATATAGTTTATTGCATATAGGTAAAAGGAACTTTTGTATGTACGTGTGCAATAGGTAGGTACATAATAAGTTGGCACAGGGACCAAACAACGCGGCATGTGGCCGCGGTTAGAGACTGTGACCGGATGTCCTCTCAAACGGTCACCGGAAGCCGGAAAGTGGCTGAACATGTTCTTAGAAGATGCAGGCATATCAGCTAATTGCAACAGCTCGATTCCCTTCTTGTTCACATTGTTATGCGTTATGCGTGACTTCACGCAGACGAGTGCCTCTGAAAAGTTGTACGTTGCATCAACTATGAACTAAAACGTGTAGGTGTACCACTTATTACCCGTCTTCATGGTGAATATATGTTCAGGTAACCAATGCAAAGAAGTACTTAAATATTAGGAAGGGACATAGTCACCGTTGATTTTTAATCTACGTATAATATGGAAACAGAACGAAAAAGGACTAAAAGTCGCCGATGTTCGATATTTAGTATGTTAGTCAAGTGAGGACATAAAACAAATGTTGGCGCAGGGCCAAGTCCTTCTTAACAAAAAGAAATTACTTTTGTTAAACTTTTCTTTTTCTTTACGTAATCACAGTTAAGGATGTGGGAAATGTTTAGTTTTAGGGAAATGCGACGGTTAGCTCAGGATAGAAGAGGGGGGCCGTGCGTGTCCACCGTCCAACCAGTCTTAAGACTGACGACCATATGATGATGATAAAAAACTAATGGAAAGGAGATAAAGGATGGCAGGACACCTTCTGATAGATGAAAGGCTAGTTTGAGACATATTAGAAGCAGTACGGGGGGGTTATAGAGAGCCTTACGGCTAGATTAGACTACTGTTCGCAAATTGTTGGGGATGTAGGATGTTGTAACTTTGGGGAAATACGAAGATTGGTTCAGAGCGGTGTTAGGGCTAAAGACATTGTGATGATGTACAGATAACATTTATTTGTAAACTCTATGAAAGCTACAAATTCGAAATCTGCACTTTTGTTTCTCCTCGTGTGAACTTAGATACATTCCAAGAGCTTTCTATGTGCGAAATTCTCAATAGGTACATCACACAATCCCTGATTCGGTCAGTAAAGTTGGCCCACGTACAGAATTTATATATCATTTTTAAAAACAATCCTTTTTAAAATTTGATTCAAAATTTTCAGTTCAAATTTTCTTTCAAAACATAGTTTCTTCATACTGAATGTAATGTTAATATTTTTAAATGTTTTAACGAATTTTATTCAAACCGTACAATTGAACAGATGTTGTCCTGATTCGGCTGGAGTGACTTCCTTCCAGGATGATGATTCCTGGAGAGGAAGCAACTCTAATCGATGACGGTCTTTAGACCCGAATCAAGACAGCAACAGTTCACGCATTGGCCGCGAAAGCCTTTACCAATTTGTCATACTGTACAATTGTTTGGTATTAAGTTGTTTATTACTACTCAGTAGCTAAAGTACTCTTGATAAACGATTAAATATCTGAGACAATTGTAGAGTTTGAATGAAATTCTTTAAAGTTTAAAAGTTTCACTTTGCAGTCAGTGCTATTGGAATATGTTATTTATGTGAGATACAGCAGAGGGAGATAGCTAATCATCATAATTTAGCAAAAGTTTATCCTAGAATGCGTTTGCTATAGATTTCACGATCTCGTTAGACGTAACTATACACATAACACTTAATTGCATTCGCATAATTTATCCTGCAGGTAATATGATCTCGTTAAGCGAAATTGTCCTATAAATCACACTTATATCTAATAACGTCGATAAAAGAGGTCAATCATTTATTATATTGCTTCAGCAAGGCGTCGTCCTTGGCTGTTAACCTTGCAATTTTGTAAATATCATGCATGCAGCAATCAGTGAAATCTGCGGATGGTGAATGGACTTGAAAAAAAGGCGTAAGCAGAAAATGGAGAGGTATGCTGTAGTGGGAAATGCGTGCGTAGCGATGTACTACTTCACTTGACAGAAAATATGAACGTCGGTGTTTTTTTCATATCATTAAAAATGACAACGTCAACGTTGCATTGCATTAGGTGTCACCTCTTCATCACTCACATTGGTACAAGTACATTAAACGAATTCTATAATTGTTTCCACGTATCGTACGAATTTTCTGCTAACGGCTTCTTATTAGTCGGAACAATTGATAGAGCATACTTTTTTTCCGATAGAATAAATAAATAAACTAATTGTTTTGATGGTTTTTAAAGGCAATGACATAAAATGTGTGGCTCGGATAAACATAAACATCAGCAGTATTCTCCGAGCAAAGGTGTTTGGTATCTTCCTTGGTTTATTGACCACGCAGAGAATAAAAAGTTGATTACATACATAGCTACTGCAATTGATTGGTTTCTAGTTTATTTAACTCAAGTTTCTGCAATCCGGGTAAATAATTTATTGCATCAATATAACTTAGACCTGCATTTTAGTCAAACAACAGCAAGATCATTGTATATGTTAACTAAATATGCATACACAATAGCAGTGTGGTGTTACCGGCGAATGATGAAGATACCGAGGATAGAGAAGGTTAGAAATGAAGAGGTATTAGAAAGAATAGGAGAACAGAGGACTCTATAAATAGGCGAGGTAGATTGGTAGGACACCTTCTTAGGTATTAAGGTCTAGTCAGAGACATATTAGAGGCAGAAACGGGTGTTAAGGGAAGTAGAGGTAGACCTAGATTAGATTACTGTTCGCAAATAGTTAAGGATGTGGGTTGTTCTACTTTTAGGGAAATGCGAAGATTAGCTCAGGATAGGAAAGAGTGGAGGTGCGTGTCCAACCAGTCTTAGTACTGGCGACTTTATGATGTAGAGTAATTTTAAACTGGCATTATGACCTTATGATGATGACATTACATGACTAAAGAGGTACAGGGGTGTGTTTTCATGCTTTGAGTAAGATGATTGATTGAAAATGGTGTATTGGCAATCTTTTTCGAATATTTTGAAGATCGGGAAATACCAGTAAGACGTTCATCAGTTTGGCGTCGTCGGCGTCGGTCGAAGTTGCAACGTGAATTGCTGATTAAGCTCTATTTCTCCGTTTCAAAATAAGCGCAATCGTAAATAAATTGCATCATTGGATCATAAGCATGAAAAGTATGTTGTAGGAACGCAAAAGTGGGCCGACGTGTGCTTCTTAAACACTTTAATCGACGAGATATCTCGATTACATCACGATTAATTAGATCTAATGTGCAGTAGTTCACACGGGCTTAAATTAGGGGTACAATTAACAATTTGATAAGGTATAATTAATTTGGCAAAGTTACATTCGGTTACATCAGCAATTTTCTGTTCGAAAGCTATATTTAAATGCATCTACCTCTATACTTACTTACTTATTTAATTTTGAATTTTCTTTTTCGTTTTAGTTTCTGTTATGGTTGTTACTTTGATACTAAATACGTTTTGAAAATTCTGGTTCTTAGTGGAGCGATAGTAGTCGCATATAGAAATCGTCTTTTTATCTATGCCTTATCAAATCGGTTATAGAAGTTGATTGTTTTGATGCGTATGCTTCAAGTATTGGTCTTTGATTTTTCCGTTAGTTTTATTTTTGGGAAACTAATTATGTTTAGGTAATTTCAAAAATGGTACCACTGCCATCACCGTTACTAGGAAGTTGAATAATTGGAATAATTCAGACGGAATTTACGAGGGTGGATTGATAAGTTTCCGGCCTGACCAAGAAAAACAAGGTTTTTAAAAATTTTTTTTTTTTATTTCTCAACATAATCTCCTCCAAGGCTGATACATTTCTCATAGCGGTGTTCCAGTCTATTAATGCCATCTCTATAGACTGATTCGTCAAGCTCCTCAAAATAACCATTTACAGCTTCGATTACTTCTTCATTGTCCGCAAATCTCTTACCGCCAAGCCATTTTTTGAGATTAGGGAACAGAAAATAGTCACTCGGGGCTAGGTCTGGAGAGTAAGGAGGGTGCGGCATCAATTCAAACTTTAGATCGTTGATTTTAGCCGTCGCAACGATTGACGTGTGCGCTGGTGCGTTATCGTGATGAAACAAGATTTTTTTCTTCGCCAGGTGAGGTCGTTTAATTTTCACCTCGTGGCTCAAACGTTGCAATAAGTCTGCGTAGTATTGACCAGTGATAGTATTACCCTTTGCAAGGTAATCAATGTATATAATACCTCTTGCATCCCAAAAAACAGTAGCCATAACCTTGTTCGCCGAAAAAATTGTTTTTGCCTTCTTTGGAGTTGGTTCCCCTGGTCCAATCCACTGTTTAGACTGTTCTTTGGTTTCAGGAGTGTAGTGGTGGACCCACGTTTCGTCAACGGTTACGAATCGACGCAAAAATTCGCTTGGATTACGCTTATACAATGACAAATTTGCGGTAGAAATGTTTTTTCGAATCAATTTTTGGTCGACTGTTAGCAAACGCGGCACCCATCTTGCACAGAGCTTTTCCATATGCAAATGTTGGTGCAAAATATGTTGCACACGTTCATATGACATCTTACAGGTCTCAGCTATCTCACGCACTTTCAATCTGCGGTCTCCCAGCACTATTTGATGAATTTTTTCGATCATATCTGGAGTTGTGACCTCAACGGGGCGTCCTGAGCGAGGCCCATCAGAGGTGCTCACACGACCCTTTTTAAACTCGGAAACCCACTGCTTAACGGTTGAATATGACGGGGAGGATGTCCCCAGTGTTGAGTCCATCTCTTTTTTAATTTCCTTCGGCGTTAACCCCTTCAAATAAAAGTATTTGATGACAGCACGATTTTCCTGCTTTTCCATTTTTACGAAAACCACAGAGGCGTCTTGTTCAGCGTGCTGTCAAACCTACACTAGCAAGGAGATCGGGCTGAAACTATAGCTACAAGCTATCCAAGGATGGTACTATAGAATGTCACCTCAAGGTAGGCCTAGTGGCGTCATCTCTTGGTTAGGCCGGAAACTTATCAATCCACCCTCGTATCTGTTGAACGCGACGACTGTTATAATTATAATTCGACCCGCATAAAATATATCTGTTATAGCAGCAGATGGTAGTGCTCTTTTTGGTGTAAGAACGTGACCGTTCGGCGGATGCACATCAAACAAAATAATCGTTTGAATTGATATAAAGAACAGGTAGCACGAGGCACCAGTAACCTTCTTGTCTGCATCGCTGTCAAATTGTTGCGTTTTGCTAATTTCTAAAAAAAAATTTCTGAGTATACATAGGGATTTACTATAGTTCTGTTTTTTGGTATTAGGTCATCAAATTATAATTTAAATCTTTAAAACATTCGACTGAGTATTTTTATTACCTACTCTCGGTAGTGACAGAATATTGTATTGATCTGAAACGTTGAAATGTAGATATTCATTTCTAGATTTTAGAACCTTCCTATTTTTTAATGACTAAATAAATAAATGCTGATGATTTTCTTTTGGGCTTGCAGGCCGTGGTTCAAAGGATAATTGACTTTCAATCATCCTTATTTTGTGTCATTTCAAGAACGTCTGTCTAAAATTTCAAAAAATTGCCTGAATTAATGTAATTCTCAAAGCTTTTTAAGCAAAGCGCGATACACCTCAAAGACTTTACATTTATTGGACTTACATTACCCTATTATTTATATGAAAAACGACTGAAGGTATTCTACGAATTTCCCTATAATACGTCGCATAGTTTTTAAAGATGATGTCGCCTTTTGTTATTACATGCAATTGAACAGGTAAAAGTTTGGTTTTCAATTCGCCCGTGCTTTGTAAGGATAGTGCAACTGTCTCAAATGAAGATATTTTTTAAAAATTTGACAACAGTGCTGGAAATTGTTTAGCATCAAAGATGCGATTATCGTAAGAAACGTGTGATGATATTGAGCAGATGAAACTCAAACGCGACAGCTGGAACCTAGACGTCCGTCGCGTCCTCGTAAACTACAATAAGGAATAAAAATTGGAGGTTCTTTTCTTAACGTATGTACATATGCCTGTGTTGTATGCATTTATAAAAACAGTTGTCCTTAAGGATGCTAAGGATGATTTTAACGAAAAATAAGATAACGGTTCTGATGCTCGTATTACACATAACTAAACATATTCATTACTTGTTGTTGGTATGTGCTTTTAAGTTGTTTGACTACGTATTAAGCATATTTTAGCTACGCATGTATCTTTTTAACCCCCGAGTGCTCTAAGTAAATGCTAAATAGAGTCCCACCGTTCTCATCTCGTTAATGGATAAGTCAGGTAACTAATGTAGACAATGTGGAGGCGTCACGGTAGGGACGACGACACTGATGGCAACGGAACTGGATGATAACCTTAATAATACGGATGTAATCGCCACGAATTGTCGCTATTCGTTCCCTTCATTCCCGCATGTGTATTCCGTTGCTCTTTTAACACTTGCCTTCAGTTCATTGTATCGTATTTTCAGTTGTTTCGGATGTTGCGTGAGCAGATGAAACTGGAGAACAGCTGGACTGTAGATGCAATCACTTTAATGCATAGCCGTAACGACCACTACCTACACATAATCGATGCATATGTAGCCGTGATCGAGCTTTTTTATTGTTTAATCACTCTTTTCTTCATGTGAAAAAATGTTAGATGGATGTGAGTTATGATAGCTGACTCACAGGAAAAGTTCTCGTTAGGGATCCAATATAATTATACTTACAAGGAACTTCCATCGAGTAAAAGTAGATCCAATTAATTATATGTTTTAATAACATGCAAGAGCAGATACCAGTAGCTTGTTCCCGTTTTGTACTCTGTAGAAGACGGAGTTCTTTTCTTACACCTGAACTTGCAGTTTTATTGTGCTAATTTGCATTTAAAAAAGGCCATTGCAAAGATGGTAATAAATCTTTATTTACTTCCTGATGTGTGCATCTGCTGTCTGCGGACCGTGTGACCAGAGGGCATCGGGACACCCTTTCGGATTCAAAAAGCGAGAACCAGTCTCCGAGATGAGAAAAGACGGTCCATCAAGAAGACCCTCATTAGCTTCCGCAGTAACCCTTGGTCATATGTGTCATATACGCTTAAAGTATGTGCTTAAGAAGGAAGTACGATAGAATAACAGCAGTCAGTTCATTTTTCTTCCCGAACAAAACAAACATATTAAAGACATAAATAGCTGTATTATGCAAATGTTTAAACAAACCTCTTCGCAATTCAATACGCAAGGCGTCCCTTGTCCGAGAACGTATGCAGTCGTTAGTAAGCCCAGTAACGAATATTTCGAATGATTGATTGCAGATTGCGTTGCCCTTTCCGGATGTTCATTGACGAAACATTCACATCTTAGAAAATATTCGTATTGCATGAACGTAAGTTAACGTAATAGCATAGTATACGTGATACGTATGTGTGTAGCGCCATCAAAATTAAACGCAAACTCTAAATAATTTCGGCAAGAAAATATGTAAAGCAAAAACAACTTGACATATGTTTAGCCCTGTTGTGGCTTCTTTAAAAGTCACAAATTAACTTTTCATCTGTGAAAATGCATACTTACATCCCCCTGACAATATTCACCCGTCACCCCAAATACAAGATCAGTTTTTATAACCTGTCTACTGCCTACAATAATAGTAATACGCGGAGTTTTGTGCTTTTCCCTTTGCAGAGACCACCCCTTATGTTTGCGCTATTATCAGTGGCAACGCGTGACTGGAAATACCAGCTAAATGTCACAGCTTCCCCATATACACCATCTCGTGTTTCAATTCATTTAGTAAATTAAAAGCCGATCTCGTGGGAGATGCAAATATTAGATATTACAATGCATCACAAACAATATTGTGAAAATTATATCTGTAGGTACATACATTAAGGAGTTACTACATATGACTCGGAAACTTTTTCATTTGTAGAAAACGTGGTTGTGTAATAGGGAATAAAATGTATGCATATCTATAGATATTCGGTTTTAATTAGTTTAAATGATTAAAGCACTGGACTGGAAAACTTTGGCGGTGTTGTAGGACACTTAAAAGCTCAAAACCCCAAAATCAAAATCCGACACTTCTTTAATCCTTGGACTTTCAATGTCGTGCTTTGCCGTTGGAGTTTTGAGCTTTTTACTGTTTAATATAAAAAAAAGTTTTATTGGTTTTACATGGTTTCTGACAAGGAACTATCTCCAAAGAACAACGGTTGAGGCACATCAGCCGTGATAACTGTGTGCTGGTTGACTTCTTTTGCGGCAATGCTGTTCGTTCTTCTAGTAGTAGAAAGAGTCAATTATATAAAGTTAAAAAACCTATAATTGTTATATGTATGTTTTAATCTGAAAGTTCAGAGAGAAGAACCAGCAATTTTCGGCTGTCACATAAAACGAGTTAACTTATTGGTGAATGTAAGAAAAACGAGCCGTAATCTTATCTGCAGTTGCAGAAGTCGACGAGTCTGGTGACGTACATTGTACCTGAGCATAAAATACAGCGGCGGGCGCCAGGTATGCCATAAGAATATTGTTATTCAGTTGATGTCAACAGCATCCTTTCAATTCTATCTCGTTGTTTATCTAGTGGTCTAGTGCCACTTTCGAATTCAGGAGCTGGACCGAGTTTGTATAAATTACGCTCTGTGTTTTTTAAATCCAAAAGAATAAACTGAAAGCGTTACATCAATATTTATAACCACGTCTGCCACTCTTCCACGATATTATTGTTAAGTGTGTTTTTTTGTTTAAAAGCAATAAGAATGTACGTTCATTTGTCGAAGAAGATGAAGAATGTATCTTCAACACTCACGGATATCTTTTGTTAGGTAACTTTGTTAATGGTCATATGAGATTAAAGAAGATTAAGATTATTTGTGAAGATGGTGTAATAACATGTACTTTTGGATCAGGCAGTAGAAATGATAGAGGAGATAGACCAAAAAAAATTTGTGATAAACATAACATAACCGTCATTCCAGGTGATTTACGGAGATATCAGTTAGATTACATTCTTCTTACGATTAGGCAAAGATTTAAAAATTAAGTGAAAGACTGTAGGAGTTAGATAGGAGCAGATAGATAGCGACCAATCTAGTAGTTATGAAGACCAATCTTAAACTGAAAATTCTGAACAAGTGGGAAGGTAGGAAAAACTAAAATGTAACGAAGCGCATAATAGGCTAGGTAGAAGAACATACAAAATACATTAATGCGTCTAGATCCCGCAGCTAGAGTTAACCAAAACAAAAGTAGGAAATCCTGGATGACAAACGAGGCTATAAGATTAATAGAAGAATGACAGAAATACAAGAACATCAGGATAGATGAAGAAGGTCAAAAACGATATAAGACTCTAAAGTGGGAAATAATTAAGAAGCTAAGGGCAGCTAAGGAACGTTGGGTTGATATAAGGTATAAAGAAGTAAAAGAAATATTTGAACCAGGCAAAACGGATAAGGCTTACAATGTAATTAAGTTGCTAATTCTCGGTATCCTGGAAGTCTGAGAACAGTAGAGATAAAAAACAAAGGATAGCGCAGGGTCGAGTTGCTTTTAACAAAGAGAAATCTGTTCTATGCTCGCTAACGGTTAATTTAGAAATTCGAAAAAGTTAATAAGAAATAGGCGAGATAGGCTGGTAGGACTCGTCAGGCATGAAGGGCTAGTTAGAGGCATATTAGACCTAGATTCCATGTTCATAAATAATTATGGATGTGGGATGTTCCAGTTTTATTAGCAAAATGCCAAATGCGTACCTCAGGATATGGAGGTACGTGCCTAACCTTATTTTGAAGATGAGGCTTATTGATGTAAATGACATCAATGGAGTTGTTTATTCGACGCTTCCCAAACAGTTGTGGTTGGCACCCTGAGGATACACGCAGCGCGGGCTTGAAATCATTCGGTTTTTAAGGACTTTACGTCCTCTCTATGTTAATGAAACGTCGGATAAACGAATCCATCGAAACAGCAAGACCATCAAGACCAAACATCTATCTCTTCAATTTAAATTACATTGAATTTCGTATTTTACATTAAAAGTTTTCCAGGAAAGCAATATGTTAATAACAGTGTCGTTTATATATTTGGCTGCAGAGAACTTTATTGGTGATTTTTTGTCTTTTTGATACGTTATACGTTACAAAAAACAAAAACAAAATATTTACATTTCGTTTCTATATGTTCAGCCGATGATAGTGATACGTAAATATGAGAAACCCATGTTATACTAAACAACAAAGGTACTTTCATTTTTAAAGTCAGAATGCATGATACAATTATCTTGATTGTAGTCGTTCTTGTTGCTTATTGTCTAACAGACTTTGCAAACGCCGCTACTATAGTATTTTTATGGTCGTGAAAATGTCAAGGCTTACATTTTTCGGATTTTTAATTGTAAATATTCATTATTTTCGTCATTTTCACTTATTCGGGCTACATAGCAATTTCAGATATCAGAATTTCTGTTTTCGTGCGTACCTACATTACAGCGACATACCGTCTATTCTATTCGGTCGATTTTAATTTGGGGTTATCCTTTCTCACCCTCTGTATCACATCCTCCTTACATCATCCGACGTTAACCGTAATCTGAAACGTAAACATCGTAAACGCTTTTTGCAGCGAACAAAGGCAATTATGCTTGGTCACCTTACAAAGACAGCGAAACCATTTAATCTCGCAATGGAAGCGCTTTTTATTTCCGGTACGGGAACGGGGCACTGTCCGGGCTTCTGAAAAAACCGGTTGTAGGTATAAAATCGAACTTTCCCTCTTTTCCGTCTCGCCGAGAATGTGTGACCTGCCTGTTTCTTTTCAAACGGGGTAGCTAGCCACCTTTGTCCGAGGCGTTAGCCGTGCTAAATCTATAGGCTAACAAGCGCTGACCCTTCGGGTGAATTGGGCGAATGAAAGAAAGGGATGATGATCCGGACAGCATGACTCGTGCTTGCCTTTAGCGATTAACGTGACCGGCAAAAACACTATATCTTAGACCATGTCAGAATAAAGCGATATATTATTTTCCGGAATTTATTCGGCATCTATGTCGTTGTTCTTGGTTGACATTTTAAAGTGCCTTCGAATAAAATACTGCGTTGGAACAATCGAAAGGCTCGGTACAGGGACAATGAGGATGTCTGACGTTACTGCTCATGCTGAGATATTCAACAGTCTAAGTGACAAATTTAAGAAAATAAAGTTTATTATTAACTAGGTGCAGTCTATGTTTTTCTTTACGTGAATATATGCAGTACAGTATATTGTATGTACTAAGGGAAGAAAGTACGCGATTCCCTCCTGGACGTAAACCGCCACTCAAGCCGAAAGCGACGGTGGAAAACTCCTTGGTTTCAATTGTAATATTTCCAGCTTTCCAACGTTTTACTTATTAACATTTTCGCATGTTGTTTTGTACCAGATAGCAAGATATCTGCATTGCTCGCATGAGTGAAGAGCAAGTGCAGGAACAAACTCGAGACGATAGAGCTTGGGCTTGATCATTATCTTGCGCGTTGAACATTCTACCTCTTTGTTTTATTTGCTTTATACATGTCGCATTTCAGAGTTAAATTTTTCACCTATTGCTTTGATTGATGGTTTATTGTTCTTGGTTGTTACCACAGCTGTACTCCAAAATATGGCCAAGATCGCGACCTTGACATTTAAATTTTCTCTTTCATTGTCAGTAATTTTGACTGTATGTCCATGCCTCAGAAATCGATTATATGTTTCACGTTTCAAAATTCTAACATTTCCTTCGATTTTGGATACTACAAGAAACTTAACGGGGGCTTATGATGTAGTTGTACAATTTTCTTTAGCATACGTTGATACAGAGCTGCAGGTACCCATGTAAGTCTTTTTGTGAGAAATAGTCGAACAACATGAACAAAATAGAAATTGGGAAAATATTCGAAAAACTTTCAGGCACCATTTTTCGTTCCATATGAGACGTGGGATGATTTGACACCCTTCAACAATACCTCTCACGCTTTGACATATCCGTCTTTACATTGTACTGTTTTGCGATTAATTTTCACCTGGAACCAATGTACTGAAAGGTGTATGCACGTCTCTGAATGATACATAATTTATTAAGTAGGCGATAGCGCATCGAACTTTTGTAGTGATTTTCAGGGAAGTTGGCAACCGCAGGTGTGAAGGGAGGGCTGTCGCTATGGTCACAGGGAACGATGCTTTCCAGGCTGCAGACTATCGACCAGAGTGTGGTGGACCCGCCCTGAGAGAAAAGGGAAAAACTGTGGCGCACTTCTGCCTTTTTCTCGATGACGCCATGGCTAGGATATCGTATAGCAACGGCGACCTGATAATGCTTCGTATGTAGCAACACCCCTTTTGTTATGCAGCTTTAACATCACTTTTTACAGTACATACTACAAAACGAGCAATTCGGTTCTTGAAAATGGTTGATTTTGACGTAATTCACAGAGTAATATCATTTCAGTAGCAAATATAATTTTTCATCCTGTATTATTGTTCCTTGAATCTGGTGATACCGTCTATCGGTAACTTTTAAAAAAGATGTGTTCTCAATTCTCTTCTGTTTATCTTATCTCAACTTAGCTTAATCGATGATAATACAAATTGCTTTTATTAATCACTTCGCACCCATTGGAGTAATCTGCTGTGATCTTATTTCGAATGTGTAACTATAAAGAAAACGTAACTGTTCACTGAATTATTTATTGATTTATTAATTCTCGGCTGAAATTACTTATATCACGATTAAACAAGAAACATGAAACGTGTACAGTACAGCCGATAGGATTCTTATTAAAATACCACGAGGGCTTGGAACAGGGTGCCCACGATTTGTTGGAAAAAAGAAATAAAAAAGTCCTAACTAACCAGTTCACAGATCAATAGATCGATTAAATGGTTTACCTCATAATTTTTATAACGAAAAAGAAAAGAAAAGAAAGATAAAAATAACGTAAATAGAAATGGTTAGAAAGGAAGATAATCGTTCCATGTAGTTTTCGGGAAATGCATGGATTTGCTTAGAGTAGGGAAGAGTTCCTTTAACGGTTAGACTTATTTTAAAAAGTAAAAAAAAAAACTGAATAGATCAATGGTTCAGTGGTTATTTGAAAATACTTTTAAAACTTTCCGTCATATACATTTAAAAATTAACATGTAATGGTAAACAGAAATCGAAAGATTTTAAACAACAGAAAGCTTAATCTGCACACAATGAGAGATGTAGATGTTTGTACGTATCAACCTTGACGTCAATGAGTTATGAAAACGCTGACGATTTGTTTGCAGTGTATGTTATAGTTGAACAAGTTTCAGTTCTATTAAATACTTTATTGAGTTAAATTTTTTTTAAAATTATAGAAACGAGAATCAAAATTAGTTTAAAAAAGCGTCATACTACTCAACTTGTGATGTTCAGAGAAGGCATCTCTTCCCATTATGTATAATTATCCTGTTGGAAAGGTAATCGCTTCGTTCGTTGTCTTATTCAACAGAATTGGCAATTTAAAAGCGACTTACGTGTGGGTTCTTTTAATGTTATACCTAGTAACTTAACCCCTATAGTTGTAACAACAGCCGCTATGCCTCCTGCTTATCGACACGTGCTAAGAAAAACGAACTGTGACTTCAGCAACGAACTCTTGTTCAGGTGTATCTTTGGTATATCGTTAAGTAAAAGAAAAATTCGCTTCTATTTAGTTTCTTTGTGGGTTGGCAATTTTAAAGTTAAATTACCTAATTTGCATATATTTAATGTCAATGCCATTTAAATATTTTGGTTAAAGTTTATATTATATCTACTATACGTTTACTTAACATACGAATATGGTATTTTCAAAACCAAAAATTGAAGAGCCGATGCTGTCCTGATTCGGGTCTCAAGGCAGTCGTCGGTTGGAGTTGCTTCCTAACGTTTCACTAGTACGAATGACGAGATTCTTGAGAAGTCTGGACTGTCCACATCCAGCTTGGGATATGGACGGATTTCTGAAGAAGTTCGCCACTCATGCTAGCGAAACGTTGGGAAGCAAGTCCAACCGGCGACGACCTTTAGACCCGAATCAGGACCTTCCATCTCTGATGCTGGATGTGGATTTCTGAAGAAGCTGGCCACTCATGCTAACGAAACGTTGGGACGAAAGTAAAACCGGCGACGACCTTTAGACCCGAATCAGGACCTTCCATCTCTGATGCTGGATGTGGATTTCTGAAGAAGCTGGCCACTCATGCTAACGAAACGTTGGGACGAAAGTAAAACCGGCGACGACCTTTAGACCCGAATCAGGACCTTCCATCTCCGATGATAGATGTGGACCTGTGAAGAAGCTCTCCACTGGTGCTGGCGAAATATTAGGAGGCAACCCCAACCGACTACTGCTTCTGGACCCGAATCAGGATTGCACCAGTCCATTTACTGGTTACGAAAGCGTTTACCAATTTGTCAAAAATTGAATGTTTGTCATACATTCTCAAAGCATTCCTAGAAACAGAATGAAGCTGGTGTTATAACAGGGGGTTCTATTTTCGGGGTTTGTTGGTGACAATGGTTACTGTGTTTGTCGTACGTTTTGTCTTCATCTGTGGCAGATATCTTCAGTGATAGGTCTTTGTAGTTCTCCTAGATAACGAAAGGAGTGTTCGTGAGAATAATGAAAAGCATAAACAGGAACTGCACAAAAAATTCATGAAATTGTCAACTATTTGATTGTTTTGGACGAATATGCAAGCGTTTTTAATAAAAATTCACCATCCGAAGTCAACGAACGATAAAAAATGGAGGTTCTACAATAATGAAACAGAGTATAGAATTTTCTTAAGGCGCGTGCCGTCTGTTCTATTGAACATCTGCCGTCGTCTTCGGCCGGTTTGATCGGAGATGTATCTTGTAGTATCACCTGGTGGTTAGTTGGTCAATGCATACACATATGTCGCGGGAGACATAATATGCATTTTAACATATCCGATATCTACAGTACTTTTTACTATAGAAGACTTTTAGTTTTTTTTACGAGTTCAATAGCCCAAAATCTTCTTTTGTTTGTTTTCGATAATCTTTCAGTTGCCATAAGATAATAAAAAAAATTAGTATTTTGTCTTTGAAATTGTAGTTTTAGTCTCATCTTAGTATTTTTTCCAATTTCTTGGAACGTTTCAATCACAAACGAACCAATAAATATGCAAAGTCCTCTATTTTCCGTGCTGTTTTGTTATGGTCGGTGATGATCTGACACTCGAAAGGTTTCACTGCTCATAGACTAGCAACATTCTCGGTAACCACTTAGAATGCGGTTAGCGATGAGCAGTAAAACGTTTGAAGACGTAGATCGGCATCGATAACAGCAAAAAGAAAGAGTAGGGAAAGAACGAATATAAAGATAGGAGACGAAAAATTAGAAAAATCTGATATCTATTAGGAAGTCAGATAATTCACAACGGAAGGAGCAGTAAAGATATAAAGCAAAGGATAATTTAAGGTCGAAACGCCTTTAATAAAAAAAAAAGTCGCTTCTTCAATGCTCGCGAATGGTTAATCCAGAAATTCGGAAAAAGATTGCTAAAAGGAGGTTTGTTTTCAACCAGTCTTGGGACTGAAGACTGTATGATAATGATGACGACGACGATGTAAATGTTTACAAAGTAGCCGTGTATGAAACAAAGATTTTGTTTTAGACGTTTTTCTACCGAGATAATAAAATTTTCAGATAAGTACAGATATAACGAGTAACTAAGTGTTAATTAAACGAGCGTAAAAGTTCAGGTCGTGAGAATTTGACCCTATTGTTCATTGCTCATCTGCTATATGTGTACATCACTTTGTTACCTGTTTATGTTAATTTGCATTCAATTTCGTCTCTGTTTAAATGGATAGGTACGCGCATGATTGTCTGCTGCTTATCTTCATCAGCGTTTAAAACAAAAATTTGGACATCAACAATATGACGCTACATTTAGAGTTTGTTGATACCTACCTAACCAGGGAAGGACTGTGAATATGGGGGATCTTGGGCTGGCACTACTTTGGGGCTTTCTCAATTAATCAAACTAATTACCATTTTGTCAAAAAATTGTTTTCTTTAATAATAGGAAAACAAATATGAATTATAAAAGCATTTAGATTATTTTTCATTCAATATATTCAAAATATACTCAAATGCTAATAGCGTTGAAGACGTTCGCCAGAAAGGCTCTGTATCTTTAGGTTTATTGATTAATATATGCCACGTTAAAGCGCGCGGACAGTATCGTACTTTAAGGTCTTTTGAGAGAAAAGAAAGAGATATTTCGATAGAAGGCGTTTTTCTTTCACTTTTTCCTGTAGGCGTTTTCTTTTAAAACGAACAACAATTAATATAGAATTGGTTATAAACAAACACATTATTTATTCATAATTACTTATGATTTTTTAATAAGTACGCTCTTTGGTAACTGCATCATCAGTATACATTCCATAAACGTACGATATTGTAATTATTAAATCGTTTATTTATAATACACTAACGATTGCTTATCTTTAAAAGTGGTTGTAATTTTGTTTTTGTCAAAATTATCAACTTAAATTACTGTACAACGTATATGGCAAACAATTTACTTATTGATGAAAAGGCTATGGCTTTCGCGGCCGACGTTATTTGCGAACTATGCGTCCAATTACAATTAGCGATTATGACTATAGATACAGTAAAAATATAAAAATATTAATGTCCCAATATCCAGATTCGTGAACATGAAAAGTCATTGTTTGTATTTAGTACAGATTCACGTGATATTAACTTAGAAAATAGTGTAGCTTTTTAGGACAAATATCAATTAAAGTCCTTTCCTAATTCGACACGCCAACATATATGCGTACAAAAATAAATACAGTGGATTTCATGATTACTACTACTATTGTGCTATAGCGATGTCATATGTAAGTCCCTTGAATTTGAAAGCATACTATAGTATAAAATTCATGTGGCTATAGCGATTTCGGATGTAACCCCGAGTTCGGGTGCAGCGACTGTTTGTAATCATTTGTAACAAATCCCTAGTAATCCCATGCAGATATAGAGACCGCTAAAGACACAAAGAGCTTTCTTATCTTTTGTTTACATTTACACAAACAGTTAACAAGTGTGGTGACCTTTACTGTTGTTTGCCTGTAACGACTTTTGGATGTAACGACGAAATTACAGTGGTTCCTTCGTTGTCGTTATACCCGAAATCCACTGTATATGGAATTAAATATAGCTAATGTAATCAAGTTATGCAATGTAGCGAGCCTAGCAAGTAATTAAATAGGTAACTTAAACGATTCGAAAGAAAACGAATTTCGGGAAAAGTTTTATTTACATTCTTATGTTGATAAGTTGACAGGTAACAGTGAACCGGTGCTGGGTGTTATCAGAGGATGTTCCAGCAACATTTATCGTTTCCTATTTCATTGTCAGAGCTATCGTACTTACCAATATACACATGTATATTAAACCCGCATGCAGCTTATCATTTCACCTGGATACCGGTAACGCCAAGACAGACTATTTAGTCGGAAGAAAATTATCTGGCGAACAGTATGCTGTATTTGAAACCGTTCTTTGATTAATTCCAGATTACGTATTGTTTAGCTAATAACTGATAATACAAATTAAACATAAAAATCATGTTACAACAGCAAACTGGTACTGTTTCCAAATGCCTGCTATTAATGTATCTTCTATAAAATTATTAAGACTGCATTTGTGCTAGTCAATCGAAAAAGTGGTAACTACATCACATTGAACTTACAGAAAATTAGATACAATACACTTTTTAAAAACCCCTGCCAGACGGGCCCCGTACGCCCTTCAAACTAGGACAAATCCGGGGAATCCCAGACGGATGGCAGCCTGATGAACATAGTTTTCTTGCTTATTTATCCGTTTTAATATGAGGCGCTATCAACGATAGAATACGTAACGACTATAGGAGACGGCGTGGTAAACGACATTCGTAGAAATCCTAGATACAAGGACAAAAAGTTTGTCAAAGTTTCCAAGTCTTTATAATAATTTCAAAGCGCTCATTCCTATGTTAAATGCCGACAAAACATGTTGATTAGTTAGTTTATTCAGATTTTTAAAATTATTGTTTTACTAGATATATGTTACGTAGGTGCGTAGTATATGTACATATACAAATGATATTAGAGTATGTAATTAGTGATGGAGTTGACACTAAGCGAATAAAAATTATTTTGGAGAACAATAATTATATCGTTTAAATCATATTTGATTATTCATTAAACAGTTAAAAGCTCGTTTGCGGTACCAAGAAAGTTGATTCCATATTTTCTCTGAATTCACGTTTCACGTAAATCGAATCCATACTCAGTGAAATTAATATCGAACATTTACACTAATAAACTAAATAATGTAGTTAGTGTCATTTAAAATATTAAAAGTAATCTTTCATATGCGTTAAAGGGACGTTCGCGCAAAAAGATTTGTTCATCATTGATAAAGGTATAATAATACATGTATATTGGTTACGTACCATTAGTAGAAAATGTATTATTCATATTCATTGAAGACAGCCAAGAAGTACAAGCAACATGGCAATAACTCGACTACTTTACGATTTCCGAATAATTTAAAACGTATTCAGAATTTGCATCCTGACAAACCACACATTGAATTGATAATATCTCGATGTTGAATATTTTTGTTTACCTGCGATAGTGACAGATTTAATCTTAGGTCAAAAGATTAAAGATCACTATAGGAGCAACATTGAAAACGTCAAGAGCTCGATTATCATTTATAATTAGACCAGAGTTGATGTCAGAATGCAGAAAAAATAATGGAAGGAAAGATTTGTATGGTTCTCGATTCTTCGACCTTAATCACACATCGCTTTACAGTTCTAAATGTATAATTTCAGACTAAACGGGAGATGCTTCAATAGATATTCCAAATTTTATCATTTAAGCTTAAGGACATTATACACCACTTATGGGAACTGAAGGGCTCTCGTGGTCTGTAATATAATTCATAGGACATTCCTTGCTTTCTTTAATTTATTTGTTTTTAAGTTAGGTGAATATTGAATGGGTAATGGTTTAGAAAAAATGTAAATCTAACAAACAAAATTATGTAATGTATGATAAATGACAATCATTTAAACATAAGTAATTACTTTTTAAACAATACTCTACATAAATATTAATTCGTTATTAGAAAGAAAATAAAATGTCAGTTAAAAGGTAAATGAATTTTCATGGCGTTTCTTAACTGTTTAGCGCACATTCTCTTTGTTTATGACTTATTAGAATTTTTATGACGGGAAAATTCTCCTTAAAGTTGTCCTTTAAAATTTAAATATTTAAAATATTGATGATACTTTACAGTTTTACATAGAAACGATCGTGATATATTGGAGAGGCCAACGAAATGCCCCAAAGTGCACTACTTTAGGGTTAAATATCAGTCATCTAGTAAGTTGAAGATTTTATTTTTATATAATTAAATCGAAAAGGAGCTTTGCGCTTCGATGGGGCAAGTTAAAAAGTATTAGGATAAGATACTTGTCTTGCTTTTAATACTATTCTATGCCAAAATGTTTAAACAATTAATAACTTATTAGATCTGGTATATGGGATGTTCTAGTTTTAGGGAAATGCGAAGATAGGAATGAGGGGAGTTGCGTGTCCCAGCAGTGACTTTATGATGATGATAAAGTTGGGGAAATTTTATAGGGACCTTTAAAGTGTAATCCCTTAACTCATCACACCATAATTAAAAAGCCGCTTTAAAAATAATGTAAATTTCCCGGCGCTACCTTCACTTTAGTACTTGTAAGAAAAATATTTATATTTTACGATAAGTGCTCCAATTGAAGTTTAAAAGTTTTCAGTAGGCACCAAAACGGCAATATAGGAAGATCTAACACATTATTTACCTGTAAATAAATGAATGTGGCCATTTAAGTATTAGATACCTACTAACCTTGTGAAGCTTAAATAGGTTCTAATTTATTTTAGATTCTTACACTGATTGTTTGTTGAATGTTGATGCTTCTAGTTTCAAACAAATTGAGGCGGGTCTTCGCGTAACAAAAAAAAAATACATGATTGCCGTAGCAAGTAATTACTTACCACAAATGGCAATCATTTATGCCTTTGGTCAATGCACTGCCTGTCATTAAAAATCTATTTTACGTTTAAATATAAATATGGAAAATATGGTTTCATTACTTTACTGGATTCTTTACTTTATTATTTAGGTACCTAAACGATTACGATGTCTAGTATCATAAAAAAAGAAAGTTGCAGTTTTCTATTAGATGGTACCTACGCGGTTTTAATATAAGTAATCAAAATCACGTCTTCATACTTCTGAAACAAAGCTAAGTTTAATGTTTTCAAACGATCCTACGTATTAGCTTCATTCCTGTCTACTAGTCAATTATTCCGATTAAGTTGAAATTTTGCAAGTGTGTAAGGTTTTGATAAGGCAAAAGAAAGTAGATACTTTTTTAGATAATTAGCACATAAATATTAATTTTAAACAAAATTTTATCAAATACATTTCATCGTTATATTGATATAAATTAAAGTGATAGGAAGCAGATTTGACTTTCATGCTTGTTTAAGATCTTTTATTCCGGAAAACGCTTTGGGTTGAAAGCTCAATGGCCATTTACACAAACCTGCAGAAAAAGTAAAGTTTATGTTCAATAGCAGTGAGGCAGAATATTTTATCTGCAAGTAGACTAATATTAGCATAAAATGAGCAAACTCATTGATAAATTTGTATCTAGAACACGAAATTTCCTCAAATGTTATCACCAACAAGTTCCCGTTTCATAATTTTGCATATTTTGATAAAAATTCATGGAAAACACGTTGTCTACGTTTATCAGGTAATTATTCACAACGACAAACCGTGCCGTGTTTAAAGTTGTGATTGTCATTTGAATAAATATCAACCTAGAATTCTCACTTCGAACTTTTTCAAAACAAATAATATGTGACGAGAACAATTTTCACTTGATCTAATCAACTACAGCCTATTTATATTGTTATCATACGTACAAGGTAGCGATACACAACAGGTATCTTTATTAGAAATAATACAAATATTTATAACAAAAGACGTTTATCTTGCCTATTTCCTCTTCTGCAATAGAAAAGTAAATGCAACTTTAATTGCTTGTGATGCGTTTTTTGTGAAACTGAATGATTAATTAAAAAAATTTGAATAGAAACAAACGGAATTTTTCACTAATAAATGTTTAAACAAGTTAGTCGGGTTCTGATTAAACATTTACCCGTTTGTGTGGAACTTTTTGTTTGTATCGATTAGAATTTTTTTTTGGATTATGAAAAGTGAATACAAAAAATGGCAAAACTTATTTGGAAACGCAGAAATTTGTACATATTAAAAAAGGATAATAACAAGGATAATTCGAAATTGAATGTTTAAAATGTACCTATCGATCATTTCACAAGAAAAGCGGGATTGTGTGAGAATATGTAATTTTTTTCGAGTAACAAACTGTACTAAATTTTACAACCTTGACTCAGTTAAAATCTTTTTTATTACTTTTGAGTACAGTTTGTAGATACCTGTGTTTATTTGTACTGGTGAAAGTCCAGTTAGAATAACAATAGTTTAGTTCTGAGAATCCTAATAGCTACTGCTTTTTATGAAATCTTAAAAATAAAACAGACATAAATGGTAAGCAAAATATATTGTGCAGACCTGACTGTAAAATTTATTTTGTATTTGAAGTAGATATCGTTTTTCATTGCAAAATATTTCAGAATTGAGTAAGGAATCTGATGAAGTAGATGGACAACAATTTGGAGCACCAAAATTAACATTAAATTTTGCATTTTAAAGGTCCTTTAGTGCTTTCAAAAAAACAAAAATGTACAAGTACTCAGCAATTTTTGCGAATTTTTGATCATCACTTCTAAAAAATGTAATGATAACGCAAAGGATTCGTGGGAATCAGATATTAAAATGCTAATTAAATTGCACCATGAGAAAATGTTTATGCTTGATGGTTGGGAGTTATGGTACATCGTCTAGTGAAATGTAAGACCCTTTTCCAGACTTGTTGGTCTATTTAATAATATTGCATATCAAAAAGGATGAAGGTAGACCCTGGTCCATCCTTGTTGTCCGAAAGACTGACCTGCTTTTGACCAAAGCACCGTCCTGAAAAGGCAAGGGAGACCAGGCGACCGTATTCGTTCCTTAAAAAAAATCTTTCTAAAAGTTGAGTAAGCTGACCATTGAGGTGAATAGATCCCTGAATAGCCCTTTGCATTTTTTCGGCCCATCTACGTATCAGAGGGTTATTTAAATTGGTTCAAATTGCGCTAGGGTCAAAGTGTACTAACCGATGTGTAGGCAGGTAGATGAATAAAGAAAGGCCGTTGCTTTGAAACCCTTCCACGTAATACTGACCACGATTCGGTGCTCATTGTGTATCATTTTTGAAAAATCAAATCGATGAAATAGCTTTACCTGCAAAATCCTTGGGTGACCATTGGGCCCATGAGAAAGTAGAGCGCAGGTAAGAAGCAAGAATGTGAACTAATTTTTATAGGTACTTGCGCATGTATGTAGATTAAATCGCGTAGCTATTGCGGAACCGTTGCTGACCTTTTTGAACTTCACTCTACTTTTAATTCCTGAAAGGGATAAAAGGGCAGACCGTTTTTAAATTACACCATTCCTCGTTTATTTGCATTACTAGTCATGGACAGGACCTTCGGCTTGGTAAATTCGACGTTATAAATTCTAGATTGTTCGTTACATCTTTCTAAAATATATGTAACAGCCGGGTGATGGATGAATAACGAAAATGTACCTTATCGTATTCAATAGTACGTGTCGTACATAACATAATACATAAGCGTACGAATGGGACCAGTATAGAACCAAACCCGACAAAAAATAATGAAAGCAGAGATTTGTCATCATTATAAAGCAGATCAGCGGAAATTAACAAAAATACTAACGAAAATTCTGACAGATCTATTGAGGTTTGGAGTAACAGTTTAAAATAGTAATTTTTTGATATCTTGTTATAAATACGAGCACAGAATCAAATGCGAGAAGTTAGAGAAATTTATATTGATTAAAACACTGTAGTGGTGTAAATAAAAATTTTTCTAACGTTCTTGAGTTTGATTGAAGTTACCTACACTAAGTTGAAGCCTCATCTTCTTATATCTCTAGATTCCACGCTTGAAAATTGACGATCAGATATATTTNTTTGGAGTAACAGTTTAAAATAGTAATTTTTTGATATCTTGTTATAAATACGAGCACAGAATCAAATGCGAGAAGTTAGAGAAATTTATATTGATGATTAAAACACTGTAGTGGTGTAAATAAAAATTTTTCTAACGTTCTTGAGTTTGATTGAAGTTACCTACACTAAGTTGAAGCCTCATCTTCTTATATCTCTAGATTCCACGCTTGAAAATTGACGATCAGATATATTTATTTGCAGAAAACTATTTCCAATTCTACTGATCTAAAACTGAATGTCGTTAATGAAAGAAAGGAAATTTTAAAAAGTATATATGTACTCCGCATATACATATGAGTTTAGGAAGATCCGTTGCAGTTGAACATTTGACGGTTGCTGGGGCTGGGACAAACGGATCCTGGTTGAGAATAAGAGAAAAGTTGTTTCGGAATTTCCAACGAATGATTTTCTGGCGCCGTCCCCTACTAAAATTCTCTTAGCCAATTCTAACCCTTTACTTGTATATAATTTACTAAGGACCTAATCCCCTAATCACCCCTCTCGTTATTTCTTACCTGTACTAACCAGAATATCATAGCATAATCACATCTCACTCTGGAATAAAAGGGGTGGTGCGAATCCTATTCATCAGGCGTGTACTTGCATGAAATATAATACTCGGGGATGCTGTTGCAACAGAAACATCTCATCTGCCTTATTAGTAGTTTCTTGGTGACCTCAAGAAGCACTTACACGATAATACACCGCTCTGCAATACTTTTTCAAACGTAGTGCAATCTGAAGAAACTCATTGACCAGTGAAGAATAAAATTATTGTGATATTGAAAGTGATTAAACAAATATAAAGTAAAATATTAAATAAAAACTGTAAATAACAATAATAATAATCAAATAAAGTAAATATAATNAATCATCACCCTAAATTGAAGAGATCCTAAAAGAATGTCAGGTAAGCTTTATCTGGAAACAATAAAAAAAATCACTTTGGACCTAAGACGCAATTGAGATACCCATTTATGTGTCTTCTCGAGTCGTTTAGATATTTCATAGGTATAGGTATGCGTCCGTTTAAATATTTTGTTTGCATTTAGTAGATACGCTTATTGCTAGCTTTCGTCTTTCATACGTTTAGGCAGTTATTTTTAAGATTTGAAAATTTTGGCTACAATAATTTACAATATGGGTGTAGGTATTTTGAATTAACAGAGAAATTAAAGCCAATTTAGGAGTGATACCAGGCCCATTCGTTCACTTTCATCTTCCAGATGAATGAGAAATGAGACTTATTATATTGTGTTTCTTCAGTAAATATTGAAAAATCGGAAAGACATTTTCCAATTTCTAAAATACAATTAAAAAGACCCTATTTTAGGGGGAGGGCGCCATGGTTTGCGTTTATGAGTGGCGCCTTAGTTCATGTTTCTTTTATAGGCGAATTGCGCGTGTTACTCTTGTGTCAAAACTAGTTTTCTCCCATATACCATACAACATATAAATGTAAACGTGTTGCTTTATACAATAAATGGTTTATGTCTCGTGTTGGAAGTGTGTTTTACAAGTCCAAAGTCATTCAATAGAAGCCTGTTTTTTTACAGCTAAGGTTAATAGTATCTCTTTAACCCCAGTAAAGTGACTTTGCAATAGAGGAGGTCACTCTGAAGTTATCTCTCTGTCGAATTGAAAGCTCCAAATGAAGCTTTTCGATGGTGAATTACTAATGACATGTAAGAAACTGGTTAAGGAGAAGCTCCATGCTGCTAGCTTTTCGTTGGGAAGTTCTTCGATTACGTAGGTAGATAGGATAGTTTTTCCGACAAGAAATGTCGAAGTTGACTAAACTTTATTTTCAATTTTAAACACACGTACTTAGAAACTCGTTTCTGACTAATTCGAGCATGCTGGATTCGAATATTACATTCATTTTGATATACTTGCAATATTTCTCAATAAAAAACATGAATTTCTTTTACTTAGGGATCGATTAAGTTAAATGGGAGTTGTCTTATATTTTTGAAATTACTTAAGGTATTTTCTATTTTAGTTTTTGTTGTTTAAGTACAAATGGTATGAGTGGGTAATATCGTACACAGTTCGGCCGTTTTTCCGATAGACCTGTTAATAAAATTTTAATGTCTTCTTCCAAAGATACTCTACAAATTTAGATAGATAAATTCTTTTTGCTCCTGTTTGCATGTATGATGTCCTTTTCAAATAAACTTCTTTAACATTAAGTACGATTTTCGTCCCTGTGCGTATCTGTGATGTGTGAATTTCTACTAGGTATTTGATAAAATTAGGTACCTACATTTTTATGTGTTTGTTAAAGAGAATTTTTAGAGAAAAAAAAATCGGTTATTGCTGTAGTAGGTAGGTACTAGCGTTAAGATAAACGTATATTTTGCTTCTTTGGAATGCTGTTTGAGTAATGTAACCTAATCCAGATAAAAAGCGATAGACTGCTTTACATCCTTGGATGAGGCAAACAATCCACTGTATTGGTACCAATATTCGAATTCCAACGATATCTCGAAGTGTACAAATTAGAAAGAAAATGTTTTAGCTGTAGAGGGAAGTGTAAAAAAAGATAACGATGACCCATCTGAGCATACACTTACCTATATAGAAGGTATATTTATGAACTATCGTTCGCTTTCATTTAGCTTTTCAATGAAAAATGATATATGAAAAGGTAAAAAGAAACAGTAATCATCACTATAACCATGTACACGTTTTATCTACATTAGCAAACAGCGGCGGCTTATTATTGATTTTACATTTGAAGGATAATTTTCAGAAAAAGGCGTTTACGATAAACCACAATAAATCTAATCCTTGTTGTAGGTATTCATTGTTCGTGTACAATATATCTCGAGAATTGTAGATAACATTTAGTTCCACAAAATTTACATCTACTGCTCGAATTAAAGCCTGCACGACTTTTTAAAAATTATGGTAGGCATTTCCGATAAGGCAGACGCTGATGCGCACATTTGTGTTACGTAGAGGTACGTAAAACAATAAGTAATGTATTTGTCGCTTTTTAAAATACAAATACGAAACTGCAACTGCGAAATTGAGAAATGTAATGTGTAGGCTCGGCTTTAATGATTAAAACAAAAGAAAATTGTACAATTATCGACTAAACTGTCTAGACTGACGCTATGTGACTTAAAATATTAATGGCTTAAGTAATAATAAATGGAGAGAGAAATAACTTAAATAAGTTTCATTAAATTTTATTACGAACTCGATGTACAATTCGCCTTCTCAGGGCATCTTCAGGAGTACTATTAAGTACCTACTAAAGTTTCGGTCACAATATTTTTTTTAAATACTAGGGCACTTAGGTAGTATTAGCTTAGGATCTAGGAAGGGTTATTATCGAACTCTAGTATCGATCTAAAACTTTATATTCTTTTACACCGTCAAACCCTTCAATTTTTCTTATTTAATTTTTTTGTTTTCATTTCGACGTACATGGATAAATAATTGACGAGTGTGTTAAAAAAATAAATATATCCTTTAACGTTTCATTGAACTACTGCATGTTTGTTTTTTTTTTGGAGTAGTTTACATGTAATAAAAAAAATATTTAACTCGCACAACATAATCATTCTGATTTTGAAGTGTGGAAAACAACTGACCTTCTCGAGACAGTAGTTTTGATCTACATATTATGTACTTCATTGGCATTGAAATTTGAATTTTGAAACCGGGAAGATTGAACACTAATTTTCTTTATTTTATCCTAAAAAGAGTCCTGCGCCTGACTAATAGGAAACTGTCTTTATGACTCTCGATAAATAAAAGGGAGCATCCCGATTTTTTAACGTAGGTACCAATGGGATGTAGAATAACAATGAGGAAGGTACATAAAATGTATAACACTCACAGGCAGTTAGACAGTTAACCGCTTCTTTTAAAATTATATACCGTAGTTTTAAGGAAATAATAAACAAGATAACTAGATCTTTTTCAGGGAAGTCTAAACATAACACGGTAGAAGAACAGTGTTTGGATTACGCAAAATTCCAAGAACGCATCAGGTTATAACTAGCTTTTACAAAAGTAAAGGTATTTTAACGAAACTTGTTACACTCTGAGAAACTGGTCCAGAAAGATCTCTCCGCGTTTTTGTGTTGCAATTTACGTTCTCAAGAAAGAAAAGTAAATTTTCAGTGTCGTACGGAAAACGTAAACGAATAATATTTTTACGAAGTCTCTTAATTTCTATACAAAATTAAACTACAATCAGAGTATACAGGGAAAGGCAGAGACAGATAAAGATGTTAAAACTTGTGTAGGATAAATACGGAATCATCAATCCTTAAAGTTTTATTTGGTTACTAAACAAGTCGTCATTGTTATAGGGTGCGTTTTGTACTTATTCAATTATTTATTTATTACAAAATAAACGGGCCAGGCCATTTATACATACATACATCATTAGTTAAGCAGATTATGTTCAGAGATTTCGTTTTTTAATGGATTAATCATTTTGATCTATGTATGCAGTATCGGATGATTTACAGAACGTAAATCTGGTGGATCTACGAAGATCAAAACTAACAAAGATTTATCTACAAATTTATATAGATTTGAAGTAATGTGTTGTAAAATATTTAATCTAAATCTGGTGTTTGAAACTTGTTATTTCTAAAATAACGATCTAGATTAGATCTCTCTGATATTCCTGGTTGTGGTTGTATAGTAGATGTTTATCCTTAGCGATATGGGTATTGTGTTAGAAACGATTTTCTACGTCACTGGTGGTTAAGTAAAAAACAAAAAAAAAAACATAAAACTGCCCAGAAGCTGTTAAGAAGTTGTAGGAATTACGGAACTTAATTTAGAAGGAAGTAAGAAGAACCTGTTTGAAAACATAACGCCACTTGCTCTACACTGTAATAAGGTGCCGTAAAATTTAGTGTCGTTACCCGCTCCCACAGTTAAAAAGTGCTAAGGTCACCAATTATTGCTTCCAAAATTCATCTAAATGCGGGAATCATTCCCGACATAAGTTAGTTGTGCGAGACTTATGTATTAATAAAAAATAATAGTCGACGAAATTCAATGCGACTGCTGAAATAGATCTCTCTTTCGATGGCGGTAATAGCAACAATAATTCAATGATTAAAATATAACAAAGTGGTTTTATTAGCTATTTTCCGCGACATTCCTGCATCACCTTTTCCTTTCCTAATTAATCTACTCTTCAAAAAGACGACAGTGAGTTGTCATGCACGTTAAATGCAATTTTATAATTAGCTGTGCTTAATTATACATTAAAAACAAATTATAGATAAGGTCCGGCAGTTTTATAACCATATGGAATATACTCAAAATGTGTAGCTATTTTTAGTTTCATTATAGAGCTTTCACTGAAAATGAAAATTGTTTACAAAAATGAAAAAATGATTCGTTTAGTGTCGCAGTTTGTCAATACGTCACTAGGTAGTTATAAAAATTGTTCTCCCTTTAAAGCACAACATTCATTGTGTGAGCTTTTGTAATGAATGACTTGCCTTGTGTGGTGGGGTACTCGCCTTTTTTTTTTTAATAAGAAACAATACAACTACATCTGGCAAGCCTAACTAATTTGCTGACTTACAAAACAATTGCTTTAAGAAGCTTTTATACATTGACTAAGTACGATTTTAATACGATTAAAGATGACAAAATTATTAAAATTGTCGACGTTAAAATTTAGGGGTGTAAAAGTCCTTAGATACGAATTGTGTCGAAAACAAAAATTTCTACCACAAAAGCTAATACGTTATAGGCATACCAAATTAAAATAGTTACGAAATGTTCTCGCATTAATTACAGAAATGTTTATTAACCGCTTTTAAAATGTCTAATTGTAATTAATCAAGTTCCACCGAGTGAGATCGTTGGGTTAATGACTTTCTGCAGGAAATTCGACAAGTTTTTGGATGCCTAATGCATTTAAAATTGCAGCGAAAAATCTTGTTTGGCGTCAGAAATAATAATTGCTCTGTAAACAGAATATTAGAAATCGAGTCAACTCGCTCCTGAAGCTACAAACTGTTAAATAAAAGTATCCGAAACATCATTCAAACCTCGTTAAGACCTAAATTTTGCCCGAAAGGATATCTGTAATATTTAATTTTTAGACTTGTTCTAGTAGTAGTTACGAATGTCATATAAAAACCATTAAAAACTTACAATCTATAATAAAATATCACCTTGCACGTTAGGAACACCTTTAAAAAAAATATTGATACCTTATAATACATGGCATAAAAGAATAAATTTCAAAATTTAATATAAAGTGCAATAAACAATATTTAGGACTTGCACCTTAAATGGAACTTTGAAGACCAAAACTCAAATAAATTTGGTAGGTTACACGTAAGTCCTAAGCAAAATTAATTTTATATGCTGCATGACATACGTTCTAGCTTATTTGTCCGCTGTTATACGAGGCGCTATTAGAACATTCAACTGTCATAGATAGATTAAAATTTAGATTAGATAATTAATTGTAAGTGACAACAATAAACATATTTAATGCATTTCTTAAAGCAAATGAACATAGAGCAATAGGGGAGGCTGTGTTTACGTTATCATACCAATACTAATAGGAAACTAATAATAATCCTATACTATTTGTTTATCTTGTTGTTTTGCTGAAATTTACAATATTTACGAGGGCGAAAATCAATCAGGTGCTGAATAAATAATTACGTATGGATTACATAACATAATTTAAAAAGTAATGTTAGCTCATAAAATTCTGTTGTCAAACCTCTACTCCCTTGTAGGTACCATACCTTACGAAAGAAAATCCGCGATCCCATCAGTTTCGTTATAGGGAGATTACAGTATGTAAATTCGAACTGTAAAGTGCATTTCTATATACGTAATACATAACGATTACACACGTATAATAAGAAGGAAGGATGTACGAAGTGTGGAGACAGTTTTCATTTTATATGAACTGTTTAAAATGCAAGCAACGTAAAAGGCTACAGCGGAGACAATAAGCGACGCTGTCACTTTATTATGCTTAAATGTCTACGTGTCACACTAGGCTAACAGTACTTTTCGTTTATGATTCCGTTTGAAAGTTTAAAAGAAAATTCGGGAGAACAATATCCGCCTGTTGGCACTAACAAACCAACAGTATTCTAACATCATTGAACTAAATCTATACTAATATTAGGTATAAAGGGGTAAAGATTGTAACTTTAGATGTAGACCTTCAGGGTCCTGTGTGTTACACCGTTAAGTTAAAAGAGCTTTTCGTGAAGAAGTACGAACGTAAGAAGTTGACTAAAAAACAGTCGAGCGAACGCTCAATAATTTAAGTAGGTAATTATTAATAAGAAACATTATTCGTTCAAAAAATATTTGAATAAGTAAATAAATTAAGAGTGCCCAAGAGAATGTATCAAATTTCTAATAAATTCTAATGTGATTTTAGTTACAAGCAGGTACTTAATGTGATGTACTATCTACTTAAGTGAGATGGCACTTAAGATCGAGGTTACCTATTAATATCTATCGAATTTTGGCGGAAAACAAATTTTATGTGCCAATCGTTAAAATTTTAACAAAACATCGTTTGGTCGTATTTTCCTATACGGCGCGTAATAACGTGAATTGGGTCAAGTTTGTACGCACAATTGATGGTAAAAAAAAAATACCATTGTAGAGGACACCGGCGTCGATAGTAAGCATTTCTGAGAGATGTGGTAAAGAATTGAAATTAATATCACGTTAATTTAAGGAGGCCACGGACGAACGACAGATAAACTGAATTCGAAGTTCGATACTACTACACTATTGTCGTGGAATGGTGTAGTAAACAGAACAAGAGGTATTTCAGTACCTAGTACTTGAAAGCTACCGCAAAAAGAACACTTTTGATAACGAACGTGTCCTTTATTATTACTAAAGATATGAGTAGCAGAAATCTATTTTCCGCATCGGTTTGCACTACCTACTTGCCAAGATAGGAATATCAAAAAGATAATAATAACTTTAGAAAATAACGTAATATCAATAATAAAGGATAGGGCTTCTGTTTGTGGAAAACGATCCTGCAAGTGTAAATTGGCTCGACTGAATTTTATTGAATCACGTATATTCCCAACAAAATACAACAATAAGATGAAAAAGAATTATTCATGGTGTCAAAAGATTCATTCCGAGTTATCGAAGTTTTGAGATAAACTATTTTAATGGGTGCGGAGGTCGTTGGTTTCGATAGTAATGTACTGTACTGTCAATAGAACATGCAAAAGTTTACGTAGATTGCAAACAATCATGGAAAATACTTAAAAATAGAATGCCATAGAAATTGCTAATATGTAAATACTATGTAAGGGTTCAATATGTAAAAATTGGAGTTGAAAGTAGGCTGATAATAGTTTTTATTGATTACAAAACCACACAGAAGTTCCACCCCAGATGGGGGAACTTTTTCCAAGGTAATTTTTGTAAAGTTATGTTGAAAGTGATTTCAAATAATTTGGCATCACGTTCAATATAACTTTAGAAACCTACCTTGGAGAAGTTCCCCATTTGTGGCGAAACGTCGATGTGGTTTTGTAATCAATAAAAACTCTATTCATCCCTGATTTCCGCATATTACAACTAAGGGAGAAGCGTTCAATGTTTATTAAATCATAAAAAAAAGTAAAAACACTAACTGAATAAAAATGAAGCTTTTCCTGGTTCATGGAGGAATTTGTTAAAGCCGTTTACAGATTTTGTAAAAGTCTTTAAACCAAGGATGATGCCTGGGCTGTAGAAACGCGTTTTAGTGCTTCAATTCCATTTCACAGAACTCCATTTCATTTCCTTCAAAAATACTTATAGAAAATCACTGCCAAAGACTTTTCCTTAACTCATACCATTGATAATATTAAACGTAAATATTTCTCATAAAGAAAAATAATAATGAACATGTTGAATGCATTAATTTCAAGAAATTAAAAAGTCACGAAACTGTGTCAAAACACTCTTATTGTTGGTAGATATTGTTTAATTGTTTACTGATATTCGTTCGGCTACCGTTTAAAATAATTTAAGTAATTTAATTAGAACATAACCCTTTATCAAGAAAGCAAACATGGTTTTTACAGACAGATACCGACGCTAATCAATTAGACATGAAATAAGTATTTAATAAACAAATCTGTGTTCCGCAATATCAAAGTAATTTGGCGTCTATTTATTTATAGGGTGACTCACAAAGTGGCTTTCTTTATAATAATGTAAGAACAATGTTGTTATTTCCAATGGAAAACGGAACACTGTCACAGCAGTTTTGAAATACTAAACAGGTGTTATCTATTGATGCAAATAATATTTTAAGGGGTTTTGGGGTAGCTAATGACGAATATCAAGATTTTTAGGAATAAATCAAAAAATTTCATAGCAATTACGGAACCACTTTCAGTTAGACTTAGAGCTTTAAGGAGAAAAAGAATAAGAGCATCAAAATCCAACGGTAGATATTGATGAGCTAGAATTCAAAAACTTAATTTTTAATGGCGCTAAAGAACTAATTAACGAAAGCTACTTTTATATGTGGTGTTTGGACTAATTATTTTAAGGATAGTTGCTTCACTATTAAATTGTTATTACTAGATTAGGATAATGATGCATAGAAACGGATTAGTTCAGACAGGAGTCTTTAAATAATTGAACTACATATATTAAAAATCAATTTAGAAACAATTGGAAATGGAATTCTAATGAAATCAAGCATCAGCATAAATGTGTATAACGAATTGGCAAATTATTCAGAGAATTTACTTTATGTACTTAGGCAGTTCCTACTGGGATGCGATGATAAGTCTTTTTTGAAAGGCATTCTTCCTCTTTTTAGCTAAAATTTAGATTGATATGTTAACTGTTGAACTGACCCCCTTAATTTTGCGTTCCTTTTTATGGGACCATAAAATTGATAAAGTACGACAAGAAACTTATTTTCCAAATATTATTGTTACAAGATTGTGCAATCTTTATATTTGGTATAAATTTAGGTGCTGTCATATTTCGCAATTGTTTGATGTATCAAATTATACTTTCACACGCGTTTAAAATTGAATATAATAACAGATAGATGTCGATATCCAATTTATCTCTCTATTATCTCGCGAGAGAATAACCGTTTTTAGTAAAAGCAGTTGTGTAACTTAGAAAATTATTTCATGTAGAGATTATTTGACTGATAAGCTTTTTACTGTGGGTACTGATAGAGATAATCTCCATTTAGTGTATGTACGTTAGGTACGAATTTAATTTAACTTCAGTTTCAGCTGTAAATATTGCTTTGGAGAGCAAACTGGAAATGTGCATCTTCTGATGCTGCAGCAAAATATTTTCCCATAACTTAGCTAACTTTTACTGTTGTCGGTTACTTAGCAATTTACGTTGTCTAACCTTCAGAAATATATACATAATTAATTGAAACTCACATATATAATTAGTCCATAATCATCCCAGAATTAATTAGCGCATCAATTTAGAAAACTTGCTGCAATCAATGAGTGAAAGGAATTTTCAGTTAAAATTTGCCAGTAAATAAGATGGAAGACCCACTAACATTAACTAATTTATTTAAATAATCGTAAATATTTAAACGAGAAATTGGAAGAGGTAGGTCTAGATAAAAAACCTATTGCTTTATTTGATGGACAGTCAATTTACTGTAAAGTAAAGCATTCTGATAAATTATTTTGATCTTTATTGCAATTATTGAATTCTATTCTGAGTTCAGAGAAATGCAGGATAAAAACTTCAGTTATAAGGCTAATTATTATTCGCACTGATTACTGCGTTCGCAAATAATTAGGGATTGGAATGCCTTAGTTTTGAGAAAAGCGAATCTTGGTTCGGGATAGGAAGGATTGGAGACGCGTGTGTAAGCAGTTTTTCAACTGACGACTTTATGATGGTGATGACAATTGTTTTTTTTTTTTTCTTAAGTAATTCTGTATCTTCTGAATAAGTCAGAAAGCGGCAAGACAATTAGCCGGTTTTGATGTTATTACATTAAAATTAAAACAGGAGAGGTAATTTTTATTGCCATAAATATCTATAATTTAGACTATTCCCAATTAAGTTGAAGAAAATTCCTTGGCAAAAATTTTTCATTTCTCATCTGATATGCTAATTGCTATACAAAACAATAAGCTTCCAAATTGTCTTATCTCTCTCAATCAAAAATACATCACTGATGGTAAATGCTTGTGATTTAATTACTAGGTACGCGTATAACTAACTAGATGTAGATGTCTTGTTGGACCTCATTTACTAACAAACTACGAGTTAATAATGTTAATTATGTGTAATTTTCAATTATATCTAATGAAAATATAATACGTATGCTATAGGCAGGTAATCTTTCGTGGAGACAGTGTTTCAAANTAAACAAACTGTTAAAGTCAAGTGTTAAAAAAGACAAAAGAATTCAACGAGCCACTTGCTCTACGTATATAATATAATAACATCACCCTAAATTGAAGAGATCCTAAAAGAATGTCAGGTAAGCTTTATCTGGAAACAATAAAAAAAATCACTTTGGACCTAAGACGCAATTGAGATACCCATTTATGTGTCTTCTCGAGTCGTTTAGATATTTCATAGGTATAGGTATGCGTCCGTTTAAATATTTTGTTTGCATTTAGTAGATACGCTTATTGCTAGCTTTCGTCTTTCATACGTTTAGGCAGTTATTTTTAAGATTTGAAAATTTTGGCTACAATAATTTACAATATGGGTGTAGGTATTTTGAATTAACAGAGAAATTAAAGCCAATTTAGGAGTGATACCAGGCCCATTCGTTCACTTTCATCTTCCAGATGAATGAGAAATGAGACTTATTATATTGTGTTTCTTCAGTAAATATTGAAAAATCGGAAAGACATTTTCCAATTTCTAAAATACAATTAAAAAGACCCTATTTTAGGGGGAGGGCGCCATGGTTTGCGTTTATGAGTGGCGCCTTAGTTCATGTTTCTTTTATAGGCGAATTGCGCGTGTTACTCTTGTGTCAAAACTAGTTTTCTCCCATATACCATACAACATATAAATGTAAACGTGTTGCTTTATACAATAAATGGTTTATGTCTCGTGTTGGAAGTGTGTTTTACAAGTCCAAAGTCATTCAATAGAAGCCTGTTTTTTTACAGCTAAGGTTAATAGTATCTCTTTAACCCCAGTAAAGTGACTTTGCAATAGAGGAGGTCACTCTGAAGTTATCTCTCTGTCGAATTGAAAGCTCCAAATGAAGCTTTTCGATGGTGAATTACTAATGACATGTAAGAAACTGGTTAAGGAGAAGCTCCATGCTGCTAGCTTTTCGTTGGGAAGTTCTTCGATTACGTAGGTAGATAGGATAGTTTTTCCGACAAGAAATGTCGAAGTTGACTAAACTTTATTTTCAATTTTAAACACACGTACTTAGAAACTCGTTTCTGACTAATTCGAGCATGCTGGATTCGAATATTACATTCATTTTGATATACTTGCAATATTTCTCAATAAAAAACATGAATTTCTTTTACTTAGGGATCGATTAAGTTAAATGGGAGTTGTCTTATATTTTTGAAATTACTTAAGGTATTTTCTATTTTAGTTTTTGTTGTTTAAGTACAAATGGTATGAGTGGGTAATATCGTACACAGTTCGGCCGTTTTTCCGATAGACCTGTTAATAAAATTTTAATGTCTTCTTCCAAAGATACTCTACAAATTTAGATAGATAAATTCTTTTTGCTCCTGTTTGCATGTATGATGTCCTTTTCAAATAAACTTCTTTAACATTAAGTACGATTTTCGTCCCTGTGCGTATCTGTGATGTGTGAATTTCTACTAGGTATTTGATAAAATTAGGTACCTACATTTTTATGTGTTTGTTAAAGAGAATTTTTAGAGAAAAAAAAATCGGTTATTGCTGTAGTAGGTAGGTACTAGCGTTAAGATAAACGTATATTTTGCTTCTTTGGAATGCTGTTTGAGTAATGTAACCTAATCCAGATAAAAAGCGATAGACTGCTTTACATCCTTGGATGAGGCAAACAATCCACTGTATTGGTACCAATATTCGAATTCCAACGATATCTCGAAGTGTACAAATTAGAAAGAAAATGTTTTAGCTGTAGAGGGAAGTGTAAAAAAAGATAACGATGACCCATCTGAGCATACACTTACCTATATAGAAGGTATATTTATGAACTATCGTTCGCTTTCATTTAGCTTTTCAATGAAAAATGATATATGAAAAGGTAAAAAGAAACAGTAATCATCACTATAACCATGTACACGTTTTATCTACATTAGCAAACAGCGGCGGCTTATTATTGATTTTACATTTGAAGGATAATTTTCAGAAAAAGGCGTTTACGATAAACCACAATAAATCTAATCCTTGTTGTAGGTATTCATTGTTCGTGTACAATATATCTCGAGAATTGTAGATAACATTTAGTTCCACAAAATTTACATCTACTGCTCGAATTAAAGCCTGCACGACTTTTTAAAAATTATGGTAGGCATTTCCGATAAGGCAGACGCTGATGCGCACATTTGTGTTACGTAGAGGTACGTAAAACAATAAGTAATGTATTTGTCGCTTTTTAAAATACAAATACGAAACTGCAACTGCGAAATTGAGAAATGTAATGTGTAGGCTCGGCTTTAATGATTAAAACAAAAGAAAATTGTACAATTATCGACTAAACTGTCTAGACTGACGCTATGTGACTTAAAATATTAATGGCTTAAGTAATAATAAATGGAGAGAGAAATAACTTAAATAAGTTTCATTAAATTTTATTACGAACTCGATGTACAATTCGCCTTCTCAGGGCATCTTCAGGAGTACTATTAAGTACCTACTAAAGTTTCGGTCACAATATTTTTTTTAAATACTAGGGCACTTAGGTAGTATTAGCTTAGGATCTAGGAAGGGTTATTATCGAACTCTAGTATCGATCTAAAACTTTATATTCTTTTACACCGTCAAACCCTTCAATTTTTCTTATTTAATTTTTTTGTTTTCATTTCGACGTACATGGATAAATAATTGACGAGTGTGTTAAAAAAATAAATATATCCTTTAACGTTTCATTGAACTACTGCATGTTTGTTTTTTTTTTGGAGTAGTTTACATGTAATAAAAAAAATATTTAACTCGCACAACATAATCATTCTGATTTTGAAGTGTGGAAAACAACTGACCTTCTCGAGACAGTAGTTTTGATCTACATATTATGTACTTCATTGGCATTGAAATTTGAATTTTGAAACCGGGAAGATTGAACACTAATTTTCTTTATTTTATCCTAAAAAGAGTCCTGCGCCTGACTAATAGGAAACTGTCTTTATGACTCTCGATAAATAAAAGGGAGCATCCCGATTTTTTAACGTAGGTACCAATGGGATGTAGAATAACAATGAGGAAGGTACATAAAATGTATAACACTCACAGGCAGTTAGACAGTTAACCGCTTCTTTTAAAATTATATACCGTAGTTTTAAGGAAATAATAAACAAGATAACTAGATCTTTTTCAGGGAAGTCTAAACATAACACGGTAGAAGAACAGTGTTTGGATTACGCAAAATTCCAAGAACGCATCAGGTTATAACTAGCTTTTACAAAAGTAAAGGTATTTTAACGAAACTTGTTACACTCTGAGAAACTGGTCCAGAAAGATCTCTCCGCGTTTTTGTGTTGCAATTTACGTTCTCAAGAAAGAAAAGTAAATTTTCAGTGTCGTACGGAAAACGTAAACGAATAATATTTTTACGAAGTCTCTTAATTTCTATACAAAATTAAACTACAATCAGAGTATACAGGGAAAGGCAGAGACAGATAAAGATGTTAAAACTTGTGTAGGATAAATACGGAATCATCAATCCTTAAAGTTTTATTTGGTTACTAAACAAGTCGTCATTGTTATAGGGTGCGTTTTGTACTTATTCAATTATTTATTTATTACAAAATAAACGGGCCAGGCCATTTATACATACATACATCATTAGTTAAGCAGATTATGTTCAGAGATTTCGTTTTTTAATGGATTAATCATTTTGATCTATGTATGCAGTATCGGATGATTTACAGAACGTAAATCTGGTGGATCTACGAAGATCAAAACTAACAAAGATTTATCTACAAATTTATATAGATTTGAAGTAATGTGTTGTAAAATATTTAATCTAAATCTGGTGTTTGAAACTTGTTATTTCTAAAATAACGATCTAGATTAGATCTCTCTGATATTCCTGGTTGTGGTTGTATAGTAGATGTTTATCCTTAGCGATATGGGTATTGTGTTAGAAACGATTTTCTACGTCACTGGTGGTTAAGTAAAAAACAAAAAAAAAAACATAAAACTGCCCAGAAGCTGTTAAGAAGTTGTAGGAATTACGGAACTTAATTTAGAAGGAAGTAAGAAGAACCTGTTTGAAAACATAACGCCACTTGCTCTACACTGTAATAAGGTGCCGTAAAATTTAGTGTCGTTACCCGCTCCCACAGTTAAAAAGTGCTAAGGTCACCAATTATTGCTTCCAAAATTCATCTAAATGCGGGAATCATTCCCGACATAAGTTAGTTGTGCGAGACTTATGTATTAATAAAAAATAATAGTCGACGAAATTCAATGCGACTGCTGAAATAGATCTCTCTTTCGATGGCGGTAATAGCAACAATAATTCAATGATTAAAATATAACAAAGTGGTTTTATTAGCTATTTTCCGCGACATTCCTGCATCACCTTTTCCTTTCCTAATTAATCTACTCTTCAAAAAGACGACAGTGAGTTGTCATGCACGTTAAATGCAATTTTATAATTAGCTGTGCTTAATTATACATTAAAAACAAATTATAGATAAGGTCCGGCAGTTTTATAACCATATGGAATATACTCAAAATGTGTAGCTATTTTTAGTTTCATTATAGAGCTTTCACTGAAAATGAAAATTGTTTACAAAAATGAAAAAATGATTCGTTTAGTGTCGCAGTTTGTCAATACGTCACTAGGTAGTTATAAAAATTGTTCTCCCTTTAAAGCACAACATTCATTGTGTGAGCTTTTGTAATGAATGACTTGCCTTGTGTGGTGGGGTACTCGCCTTTTTTTTTTTAATAAGAAACAATACAACTACATCTGGCAAGCCTAACTAATTTGCTGACTTACAAAACAATTGCTTTAAGAAGCTTTTATACATTGACTAAGTACGATTTTAATACGATTAAAGATGACAAAATTATTAAAATTGTCGACGTTAAAATTTAGGGGTGTAAAAGTCCTTAGATACGAATTGTGTCGAAAACAAAAATTTCTACCACAAAAGCTAATACGTTATAGGCATACCAAATTAAAATAGTTACGAAATGTTCTCGCATTAATTACAGAAATGTTTATTAACCGCTTTTAAAATGTCTAATTGTAATTAATCAAGTTCCACCGAGTGAGATCGTTGGGTTAATGACTTTCTGCAGGAAATTCGACAAGTTTTTGGATGCCTAATGCATTTAAAATTGCAGCGAAAAATCTTGTTTGGCGTCAGAAATAATAATTGCTCTGTAAACAGAATATTAGAAATCGAGTCAACTCGCTCCTGAAGCTACAAACTGTTAAATAAAAGTATCCGAAACATCATTCAAACCTCGTTAAGACCTAAATTTTGCCCGAAAGGATATCTGTAATATTTAATTTTTAGACTTGTTCTAGTAGTAGTTACGAATGTCATATAAAAACCATTAAAAACTTACAATCTATAATAAAATATCACCTTGCACGTTAGGAACACCTTTAAAAAAAATATTGATACCTTATAATACATGGCATAAAAGAATAAATTTCAAAATTTAATATAAAGTGCAATAAACAATATTTAGGACTTGCACCTTAAATGGAACTTTGAAGACCAAAACTCAAATAAATTTGGTAGGTTACACGTAAGTCCTAAGCAAAATTAATTTTATATGCTGCATGACATACGTTCTAGCTTATTTGTCCGCTGTTATACGAGGCGCTATTAGAACATTCAACTGTCATAGATAGATTAAAATTTAGATTAGATAATTAATTGTAAGTGACAACAATAAACATATTTAATGCATTTCTTAAAGCAAATGAACATAGAGCAATAGGGGAGGCTGTGTTTACGTTATCATACCAATACTAATAGGAAACTAATAATAATCCTATACTATTTGTTTATCTTGTTGTTTTGCTGAAATTTACAATATTTACGAGGGCGAAAATCAATCAGGTGCTGAATAAATAATTACGTATGGATTACATAACATAATTTAAAAAGTAATGTTAGCTCATAAAATTCTGTTGTCAAACCTCTACTCCCTTGTAGGTACCATACCTTACGAAAGAAAATCCGCGATCCCATCAGTTTCGTTATAGGGAGATTACAGTATGTAAATTCGAACTGTAAAGTGCATTTCTATATACGTAATACATAACGATTACACACGTATAATAAGAAGGAAGGATGTACGAAGTGTGGAGACAGTTTTCATTTTATATGAACTGTTTAAAATGCAAGCAACGTAAAAGGCTACAGCGGAGACAATAAGCGACGCTGTCACTTTATTATGCTTAAATGTCTACGTGTCACACTAGGCTAACAGTACTTTTCGTTTATGATTCCGTTTGAAAGTTTAAAAGAAAATTCGGGAGAACAATATCCGCCTGTTGGCACTAACAAACCAACAGTATTCTAACATCATTGAACTAAATCTATACTAATATTAGGTATAAAGGGGTAAAGATTGTAACTTTAGATGTAGACCTTCAGGGTCCTGTGTGTTACACCGTTAAGTTAAAAGAGCTTTTCGTGAAGAAGTACGAACGTAAGAAGTTGACTAAAAAACAGTCGAGCGAACGCTCAATAATTTAAGTAGGTAATTATTAATAAGAAACATTATTCGTTCAAAAAATATTTGAATAAGTAAATAAATTAAGAGTGCCCAAGAGAATGTATCAAATTTCTAATAAATTCTAATGTGATTTTAGTTACAAGCAGGTACTTAATGTGATGTACTATCTACTTAAGTGAGATGGCACTTAAGATCGAGGTTACCTATTAATATCTATCGAATTTTGGCGGAAAACAAATTTTATGTGCCAATCGTTAAAATTTTAACAAAACATCGTTTGGTCGTATTTTCCTATACGGCGCGTAATAACGTGAATTGGGTCAAGTTTGTACGCACAATTGATGGTAAAAAAAAAATACCATTGTAGAGGACACCGGCGTCGATAGTAAGCATTTCTGAGAGATGTGGTAAAGAATTGAAATTAATATCACGTTAATTTAAGGAGGCCACGGACGAACGACAGATAAACTGAATTCGAAGTTCGATACTACTACACTATTGTCGTGGAATGGTGTAGTAAACAGAACAAGAGGTATTTCAGTACCTAGTACTTGAAAGCTACCGCAAAAAGAACACTTTTGATAACGAACGTGTCCTTTATTATTACTAAAGATATGAGTAGCAGAAATCTATTTTCCGCATCGGTTTGCACTACCTACTTGCCAAGATAGGAATATCAAAAAGATAATAATAACTTTAGAAAATAACGTAATATCAATAATAAAGGATAGGGCTTCTGTTTGTGGAAAACGATCCTGCAAGTGTAAATTGGCTCGACTGAATTTTATTGAATCACGTATATTCCCAACAAAATACAACAATAAGATGAAAAAGAATTATTCATGGTGTCAAAAGATTCATTCCGAGTTATCGAAGTTTTGAGATAAACTATTTTAATGGGTGCGGAGGTCGTTGGTTTCGATAGTAATGTACTGTACTGTCAATAGAACATGCAAAAGTTTACGTAGATTGCAAACAATCATGGAAAATACTTAAAAATAGAATGCCATAGAAATTGCTAATATGTAAATACTATGTAAGGGTTCAATATGTAAAAATTGGAGTTGAAAGTAGGCTGATAATAGTTTTTATTGATTACAAAACCACACAGAAGTTCCACCCCAGATGGGGGAACTTTTTCCAAGGTAATTTTTGTAAAGTTATGTTGAAAGTGATTTCAAATAATTTGGCATCACGTTCAATATAACTTTAGAAACCTACCTTGGAGAAGTTCCCCATTTGTGGCGAAACGTCGATGTGGTTTTGTAATCAATAAAAACTCTATTCATCCCTGATTTCCGCATATTACAACTAAGGGAGAAGCGTTCAATGTTTATTAAATCATAAAAAAAAGTAAAAACACTAACTGAATAAAAATGAAGCTTTTCCTGGTTCATGGAGGAATTTGTTAAAGCCGTTTACAGATTTTGTAAAAGTCTTTAAACCAAGGATGATGCCTGGGCTGTAGAAACGCGTTTTAGTGCTTCAATTCCATTTCACAGAACTCCATTTCATTTCCTTCAAAAATACTTATAGAAAATCACTGCCAAAGACTTTTCCTTAACTCATACCATTGATAATATTAAACGTAAATATTTCTCATAAAGAAAAATAATAATGAACATGTTGAATGCATTAATTTCAAGAAATTAAAAAGTCACGAAACTGTGTCAAAACACTCTTATTGTTGGTAGATATTGTTTAATTGTTTACTGATATTCGTTCGGCTACCGTTTAAAATAATTTAAGTAATTTAATTAGAACATAACCCTTTATCAAGAAAGCAAACATGGTTTTTACAGACAGATACCGACGCTAATCAATTAGACATGAAATAAGTATTTAATAAACAAATCTGTGTTCCGCAATATCAAAGTAATTTGGCGTCTATTTATTTATAGGGTGACTCACAAAGTGGCTTTCTTTATAATAATGTAAGAACAATGTTGTTATTTCCAATGGAAAACGGAACACTGTCACAGCAGTTTTGAAATACTAAACAGGTGTTATCTATTGATGCAAATAATATTTTAAGGGGTTTTGGGGTAGCTAATGACGAATATCAAGATTTTTAGGAATAAATCAAAAAATTTCATAGCAATTACGGAACCACTTTCAGTTAGACTTAGAGCTTTAAGGAGAAAAAGAATAAGAGCATCAAAATCCAACGGTAGATATTGATGAGCTAGAATTCAAAAACTTAATTTTTAATGGCGCTAAAGAACTAATTAACGAAAGCTACTTTTATATGTGGTGTTTGGACTAATTATTTTAAGGATAGTTGCTTCACTATTAAATTGTTATTACTAGATTAGGATAATGATGCATAGAAACGGATTAGTTCAGACAGGAGTCTTTAAATAATTGAACTACATATATTAAAAATCAATTTAGAAACAATTGGAAATGGAATTCTAATGAAATCAAGCATCAGCATAAATGTGTATAACGAATTGGCAAATTATTCAGAGAATTTACTTTATGTACTTAGGCAGTTCCTACTGGGATGCGATGATAAGTCTTTTTTGAAAGGCATTCTTCCTCTTTTTAGCTAAAATTTAGATTGATATGTTAACTGTTGAACTGACCCCCTTAATTTTGCGTTCCTTTTTATGGGACCATAAAATTGATAAAGTACGACAAGAAACTTATTTTCCAAATATTATTGTTACAAGATTGTGCAATCTTTATATTTGGTATAAATTTAGGTGCTGTCATATTTCGCAATTGTTTGATGTATCAAATTATACTTTCACACGCGTTTAAAATTGAATATAATAACAGATAGATGTCGATATCCAATTTATCTCTCTATTATCTCGCGAGAGAATAACCGTTTTTAGTAAAAGCAGTTGTGTAACTTAGAAAATTATTTCATGTAGAGATTATTTGACTGATAAGCTTTTTACTGTGGGTACTGATAGAGATAATCTCCATTTAGTGTATGTACGTTAGGTACGAATTTAATTTAACTTCAGTTTCAGCTGTAAATATTGCTTTGGAGAGCAAACTGGAAATGTGCATCTTCTGATGCTGCAGCAAAATATTTTCCCATAACTTAGCTAACTTTTACTGTTGTCGGTTACTTAGCAATTTACGTTGTCTAACCTTCAGAAATATATACATAATTAATTGAAACTCACATATATAATTAGTCCATAATCATCCCAGAATTAATTAGCGCATCAATTTAGAAAACTTGCTGCAATCAATGAGTGAAAGGAATTTTCAGTTAAAATTTGCCAGTAAATAAGATGGAAGACCCACTAACATTAACTAATTTATTTAAATAATCGTAAATATTTAAACGAGAAATTGGAAGAGGTAGGTCTAGATAAAAAACCTATTGCTTTATTTGATGGACAGTCAATTTACTGTAAAGTAAAGCATTCTGATAAATTATTTTGATCTTTATTGCAATTATTGAATTCTATTCTGAGTTCAGAGAAATGCAGGATAAAAACTTCAGTTATAAGGCTAATTATTATTCGCACTGATTACTGCGTTCGCAAATAATTAGGGATTGGAATGCCTTAGTTTTGAGAAAAGCGAATCTTGGTTCGGGATAGGAAGGATTGGAGACGCGTGTGTAAGCAGTTTTTCAACTGACGACTTTATGATGGTGATGACAATTGTTTTTTTTTTTTTTTTAAGTAATTCTGTATCTTCTGAATAAGTCAGAAAGCGGCAAGACAATTAGCCGGTTTTGATGTTATTACATTAAAATTAAAACAGGAGAGGTAATTTTTATTGCCATAAATATCTATAATTTAGACTATTCCCAATTAAGTTGAAGAAAATTCCTTGGCAAAAATTTTTCATTTCTCATCTGATATGCTAATTGCTATACAAAACAATAAGCTTCCAAATTGTCTTATCTCTCTCAATCAAAAATACATCACTGATGGTAAATGCTTGTGATTTAATTACTAGGTACGCGTATAACTAACTAGATGTAGATGTCTTGTTGGACCTCATTTACTAACAAACTACGAGTTAATAATGTTAATTATGTGTAATTTTCAATTATATCTAATGAAAATATAATACGTATGCTATAGGCAGGTAATCTTTCGTGGAGACAGTGTTTCAAAAGGTATACATACTTAATATTTAGAGAATGTCTGAAGACGATTTACGTATCGATCAGATAGGTAGAAAAGGACGAAAAAGGACATGTTTTCATAAAAAACTAAAACAACAAATTACGTTATGTACGTGGATGTTTTAAGGGACAATTTCCATCAGTTGTTAGTAATCATTAGTACGGGTTTCTGATACGCTTTTAGTCGAATTAAGTATACTACAATATTTGTTTACAAACTCATAGTAGAAGATACTTTTTCAGTGTCTAAAATTAGTAACGGGATATGTTGATTTTTTTCGGAGATCAAAAGAAAACACAAACCAGTATTTCGTAGTTTGTAGGAATTTGTAGTTTCGTAATAGTTTATGTGCTGTATTTGTCAACATTTTCTAGAATATTTAATTTAGTCATTGATTAGAATGCAGAAATTGCTTCCAGTTGTGGTATCAGGTGTTCATGTGTAATGCCGGTAATAATCAGTTTGTTGTGCTTCATAAATTCTTAGTTGAAAAAAGGGATAGGTAGAGCTTCGTTTAGTAGAGGTAGAGGAATAATAAATATCTAACTTGTATGTATGTATGTAGGTAGATCTTCTCGGGCTACCCACTCTGTTGCAAATTAGCAACCTCTCGCTTTGTCATGACTACCTATTACCCACACAGATCGGGGGATTGTCGATACCTTGCTCGGTATCCAACACCACAGTACAATAGTAGTATCATTAAAAAAAGAGTCTGCAGTTTTGGCACGCGGCTCTTTCGTTGATCCCTGTCCGTTCTGTGCTCTTTAGAATCTACTCTCTCTTTCGAATACCTGACTCACCTGTATCCCTTCTCCAGTCAGAGAACCAATGAGCAGACGCTTCAGGTCGGGTTGATGCAAGCCGACTTGATCTTTTTGAAGTCACTCTTCAACATGTCTTGGGAGAGTATGTCTTTATCATCAACAAATATTTGACTGTTTATCTCAGTTTTCTGAAGTGTATCATCATCGGTACAGCTCATCGTCGTCAGCGTTAGTGGTTCTCCTGAAAGCCATCAGTTAGTTGACTCGTTGCGCTCAGAGTTTTTTTTTTGAATCGTTTATTAAGTACCCAGGTGACTTGATAATTGAGTTTGCAGCTACAGAAATGGGATACAATTACCTTATCCTAATCAGGTATGTTGGCCTATTAATTTTATAATTATTAATGAGTAACAGCTTTGTGTCCGTGTTTATCAATCTAATTACTTAAAACCGCTTATTATCATAAAGTCAGTTCTCTCAATTTCTGTATATAAACGATGTTGTACGTACCTCTATAAGTATCAATATCTGTCGGCTCGTAATATTTAAAGATCGACAATTATTTTTTATTAGTTGACATATGCATATGGGTAATAATGATTTACTAAGAAAAACGAGTATTGAATTCCGAAACGGCTCGCCTTTCCCTTATCTGACACGGAACACTTGGGATACTTTAAATTACTTATACATATCTTAGAATGATTTTTATCTTGAGAGTAAGTATCTAAGATCCCTAACTATAACTCGTAATAATAATGTACCCGAATACTTTCTTGAATTTTGAGATAAGTTTTTTGTCCATTAAAATATCGAAATGAGTCCGTGTGTATAGATTTTTCAACTACCAGGTATAAAAAATTAGCATAATTCAGCATAAATGCCTACCTGCCTACTTAATATATTCAACATAGAAGCTTTTACCATTTGTGCTTTTGTAAGTAATGCACTACCCATTTGTACTAAGTACACAATTAATTTTTTGTTACTGCATTTTCCAAAATTGAGAAATAAAATTCTAAATTTCTTTTCCCGTAATTTTTGTCGTCGATGAACTTAACAGCGTCATACAACATACAATAAATCAACAAGAAACTTATTAGTTCAACGAATTTTATCTGTAATACATAAATTATTTATTTGCGTTTTTAACAGTGAAATGCTTCCAAATCATTGCAGGTCTTGGTTGTGTACATTATTGAATTAATAATATCAATTAGGATTGATAATATCAGTAGAAGGTTTAAAGGGGTAGGCACTTACATCCCATTAGCAAGTGCATCTATATTACGTACGCATATGCACTTTAAATCGTTTTTCGTTAGTTACTATTAGTTAGTTAATAATCAACAACAAGCTACCTAATTGCAATGTTTGTGACTTGACTTGTTCAATGTCATAATCATTTCAGATTGAAAGATTGATGCAACTAGAAATCTGAAAAATACCTTACGCAAAATTGCTCTTTAATTACGGTCGTTACTTCGCAGCTTTCTCCTAATTAATAAATCCCGGACTCAAGAATATTTAAATGCAATCGATTTCGATGTTATCATACCGTAAATTACGAACGCAAGTTGAATTACTGCCATCTTTGTTGCTTATGTCTCTATTTATTAACTTCTGTAGGAAATTTTGTAAAAACAAAACGCATTTCCTTTTTTTCTCTCTGCTTTCTGCTTCACAACACATCAGTTTCATTTCCTCGCGATCCTGCTCAAACTTAAAACGCAAAATTAATTTCTTCGATGAATTGTACTTTTGTATTTTGTTTGCTGAAGTATTCAACAGATACCTATTAACTTTCATATTTTATAATGTACCATCATCAATATTATGAACGATTTATATACCTACATCACTGTTGTCCAAATTTCCACAAATACCTCACTTTTTAGAGGATCTTTTCAGGCTAACTTCCATGCAATTGGTGATTCAATAATGTAATGTATAATGTATATATTTAAGTGTTTTTTTTTTCGATAATAACAAAAAGAGATCAAGGAGAACAACAAAAATAGAGATACATTAGATAGACACTTTGTAGGCAGTTGTTTTTAATGCAGCCTTAAAATTATACCTGTACCTATAGATACAGTTATCACCTACTTTTGCAAATTGAAGTCTTTCTTTGATCAATTATCTTATTTTCGCATTTTAGCGCCCGATATACGTATATCACATTGAGCATGAATCAGTGGAGGGCACTCCCTTTTTCAGAGTTTATAATTTGAGATAAGTCGCTCACAAATATATCTATTTATTATTTACAGAAAAGCAATTTCTGATAATTAAATTCAATGCAAATCTGCTCGTGTTCATTAAATAGCGATAAGCAGATGCCCAGTGTACACGTACATATGTACCTACGTATGTGTGCATTGTGTCTATTGTGGAAACAACGCAAATGATCAGTTTGCCTTCCTCGCTTAGGCTGTGTTGATTAGCGAATCGCTATAGCAACGAGCTTTTGCTTGCTAGCGATTTGATTACGAGCTCTTCTTTCAACGTTCACTGAAAACACCTTTACGTGATGATGATGATGCTTACTCACTGTACGAATACTCAACAAACATATGTATGTATGTACATCGGTGCCCAAACATGCTGAGAAATTGTACAGATACAAACCTATATTATTATGATGGCTAACGAATTATTAGAGTGAAACGTATTAATAATGTCGAGATATTTTATCTTCATAAATAAATAACGAATGAAAGTATACAAGACTTTATACACACACACATATATATATATATATATATAGATTGCTCTCTCGTAGACGAGGTCTAATAATTTTTGCGACGCAAGACTTTACGGTCTTTTCAAAACAACCGCGAATATCCTCATGTATTTCATAAAATTATTATAATTACCTATTTCGTCCTAAATTTATCATCAGATCATCGGGCACTTTTATCACATCTACCTATGTTATGTACTTACGATTAAGGTCAGACAAATCAATGAGATTACAATTAAAGTGCAAAATTTCGTATACAAGGTGTCATCTTCAGAGTTAAAGAGACTGTCGAAATACAGCGTTCTATTTAAGTGTAATAATGTGTTATATTTAAATTTCCGCTAATAATGTATGGAAAGTATAATATTACAATATAATAAAAGAGTTATTTATAATTTTTATTTAATAAAAAAGCTGCAGCAGGTAAAATTGATCTGTTATTACGCTTTACATCGGCTAATGTTTGAAAAACAAAAAACTACAACAAACCGCATTATCAAGAAGTAATAATGTCTTAGTAGGAATTCGATAAGCAAACTATTGCAGTTATTCGTGACACTTATTTGCGTCATATATTTAGTGTATTTGTAAAAGTCGCAATAGTAATATTTAACGTTAAATTAGCAGATACCTAGGTTAGGAACCCATGCAATTAAACGTGCAAGACCTTATCTGTTTGTGACTACAAAACAAGAACCCTACATACCTATATAGGTATGATGCACCTGCAGGATTGTCTCCTAATACTTGTATCCTTCAAGGATATAATGATAACGATTATGTGGTATACACCAACAACCGTGGTTGAGATGCATAGAGAAGTCCTTCAGATGGGTCCAACTAGTCTATAATAATAGTACCTAATACTTACGTAATATTCGATATTTTTTAGTAAGTTATTCGATAGTTTCCTTTAGTAATAATTTCTCTACGGTAGATTGTTGGAAGAGACTGTTTATCTTCAATAGGCAGACATTACCTACCTATTTTAGACATTTTTAATAATAAACAACACTGAGCCGAGGAAATACAAAGTTCACACAAGTGTGTCCTTGTCATTAGATTTTATTTTCAACGAACATTGCGTGCTCTACGTTAATTACCTATTTATCAAAACAATTTTGTAACAAATCTTGATTTCTCTTGTCATGGAACAATCTTAAGATGTAATTTAAAGTGCATAATGTTGTTAAGTAAGTAACTTAACATTCAGGTAAATCATTTTATAGTTTGGGATTTGTTCACTCAGATTTACGATTTGTACCTAGTTAAGTACCTACTGATACATAGGTAGCATCGATGCAAAATAGGCCACGCGTGTTATGACTTATGATAATTTACAGAAAAATCTAAATTTATGTCTTAGGCAAGTAAAAGAAAGTCCGAAGAGATGTAAAAAATCAAGGAAGGTCGTCAATAATAAGAATGAAACTTTAAACTTCAATTAACCCTTTGTATCAAACATAAAAGCGGTTTTTATTTCAACAATGTTTCGGAATAATAGGGTAGGCACAACAATAGTCGACTTTATGTTTAAAAGAGGGCACAAGCAGATCGACTCAATAACGGATAATCACATCACATGGTTGTTTCGCAGACCTTTCAGCGTTCATCAGATCAGCCCCTCGAATTAGCGTTAACCGCTATACATACGTAGCAGTGGTGGTGCAGACACAAAGTCATAATAACATTACAGCAACAATCTGTGCCACCCCGGCTTTTGTACCGTCGCCTCATCTTATAAAGGCCACCGTATATACATTACTTTCTGCCCATACTAACACATCAAATCATCAGTCAAATAGATCGCGTACGAAACCAGTTAGGGGTGAGAAAAGCCACCTGATAAATGTGATGATGAATATTTTCCAATAGATATCTATACCTAATACCTAAGTACCTGTTACCGACCAATATAAGTAGACATCATTGTGAATGAATCGCTATTTTCAAGAGCTCTTTGTATTAAATGCAAATTCGCATCAAAATAGGGTACCCCTTGTAGGACAAACCGGGCCAGAGCTTTGATCCTCGAAGCTTCAGTGATCCTTGAACGGGACAGACCTTAATTTCTTCATTAAAATTTCTATTGCTTTCATTTCATTTCATTGAAATAATTAAAGATTGAATTAATTTTATCATTTCAATTTATCATTTATCTATTCATTTTTCTTAACAAACAAATTATGGCTATCAAAATTTAGTTTCATAGTTCAAATCATCTCTCTCATGTTAGTCTTTTAAAAGTAGACTTATTATTACAAACCAGAATTTGTTTTAGATCACGTAATCTATTAATCGTTATAGATAATAGAGGTACCTATTATATGTTTCTAAGGTTGAAATGCTTAAAAATATAAGTAGAATTTCAAACATATGGACTGTGTACTCCCTTTTACTTATTGATGATCTAATTCCACCAATTCTCTTTTTACATAATCTAATAGGTCAGTCGAGAAATCTGGAAATTACTCTATTCGTATATCATTCTCATTTCCAATTGGAAATCGTATCTTTTCCCCAATCTGGGAAGTTTTGAGATATTTTTGTCTAGAATTATGTAGCATTTTGCTGGGTTTTGGTCGTGACTTTCAGTAACTTTCTCCTCAATTACTTTGCGTATGTTAAAAAGGGTTTCTGTACTTGATTCCACACCACCATGAAGTATAGTTCGCAGTTTCCCATCTGGGAGCTTAATCCACACCGGTGTTTCTAATTTATCTTTTCACGGTGAAGGCTTCTTGTCTGTCAAGTTCTGACGGAGATTTTTCATTAGTTTAGTCGGTAATGGAGGCATCTAATTGTGCAACAATTTCGTCAATATTTTCGTTGACGTCTCAATTGATAATATTCGTTTAAAATTACCGTGCTTGGCAACAGATATTTGAGCATCGAAGAAACACCATCAAAGTCCCACGGACACTTGTTAAGGAACGGCATGTATCATTTGTTACTACTGCCTCAGACAAACTCATACGAAAATTCCGACAAAGAAATCGCTGCACAATGAGGTGTCTCTATCGGCGAGGAAACTAATGAGAAACAGTTCCACTATAGAAGACGAAAGTTCAGAACTTGATATACCCAAGAAGTCCCGAATCACCAGCCTTCAATGTCTAAATATAGAAAGATAATTTAGAAACACTGGTGTGGGTTAAGGCCTCCAAAGGGAAAATCAAGTGAAAAAAAAATGGAAGCAAGTGCAGAAATGCTTTTCTGAAATGGGGTCGCTTGCGTTTACTTAAAAGCTCCAACTCGGGGGTCATAAATCAGTAGTGCTTCATAATTCTAGGGGAAATAGGTAGAATATTTCTAATAAGAAATTTCATCCTGAATATTATTGACGATAAATGATTTTAATGCATGCCAGCAACGGTTTAGTAAATATTTTCAGAAAACCTATTTTCCTGAACCGGATAGGATTTCCATTTTGAAATGAAAACGAAACGAATAAAGCAATTAAGTACCAGCTTTCTAGGTAATATTTCCTATGCTAGCCTTTTTTGACTCTCTGGCAACGACTGACCAAATACCTATCCTTTTGCCAATATTTGCTCGAAATTTGGTCTTAACTCTAATCGGTGACAAAAACTAATGGAAGATGCTATTTTGGTTGTAAGTTATAAAAGTTAACTGGCTAGCTTTATACACACCTAAAAAGTTAAAGAATAAGGGTTAGGGTTGGGGCTAGGAGGATTCAATTTCCGTGTATAAAAACAGATCAACCCCATTGCATTAGTCATTGCTCGATGGGCAAGATAAGTAGACCGTTTCGTGATATCACCGGTGACGGTGTTGAGAAGCTTCCAAAGCTCGCCCTGCTTTTGCGTATGAATCATGGAAAAAAAATCAACGTTTGATTGCAATTCCTGGAACAGATTGTGTATTATGATGTTGCTGGCCACAAACGCGGGGGTGTCGGCAGGTGTCTGTGTGTGATGTGTCGTCATAGAGACGCCAGGTACAGAGGCGCGAGATCAATACAGGTGGGCAGCCATCTTGGCCCGCCTGCTCTCGCGAGATACGCGGACACACCCACCTCTGACCTGTAGCCGATTGCTCACAACCTACTCGCCGTGCTGTCGGTTCTCTCTTGCGATTAGAATAATATATATATATATATATATATACACACATAAGAGATTTCCCAGCTGAGAAACAAGGACCGGACTAAGCACTAAAAGCTCCTACTGCCTTGCTGCTTAGCGACCGACGATGAACCACCGCACCGCAGCGGTGGTGCGGTGCGGCGCAAGCAGCGATATGGAACGGCGACAATGGTAGTTCGTACCTAGATGATACGAAATGAGAAATTTTCTGAGGGTGCGGTCGATATCATCACGCATTCGTAACGGAAAAACCTTTAAAACTGCAAGGGAGTTTCAATATTATTTACACACTTAACTACCTACCTACTTATTCCTTCAACAAATATCTTTACAATGAAAATTATCAATCAGTAAATCTTGCAATTGATTAAAGCTTCCATAAGTAACAAACGTACACAGTAGAACATCTTGTTGTTAAAGTTCAAAGGACACATTAAAAAGTCGCTTATGTTGGGGTAGTTTTAAGGGCTGTGAAAACAAAACATTAAGTTTGTATTGCTATTGCTAATAAGGATCAAATCTTTGAATAGTTCTAAAGCTCGATTCGTACTATCGGTCAAACCACGGTTCGGTTACAGTGAAGTTAATTTTACAATATCCTGTGGCTCTACACCACGCGGTAGAAAATGAAAATTTTCGCGGAAAAGTCCTGTATCGTTTTTCGATACAACGTATAGTTTTAATACAATGTGAAGTAGAAGTTTAACTCACTGGAAAAATCGCGCTCACTTTTAATAGGACAGTGGCCGCACCGCAATAATTACCTACGTAGTTTACGATTAGGCCAAGTGAGTATGCCGTGCGGCGGTTTAGGCCAAGTGCGTATGCCGTGTGGCTGAGGGCGCACTCTGATTACTCCCTTGAGCTGATGTTCTAATAATCTACACTCTAGTTGGTAGAATTGTATTTGCATTCTCTACCGCGTGGTGCAGATCCTATGGGATGATAACAGGACACTCTGTATATCTATTACCAATATAAAATAGGAAGTAAACACACTTTTATTGACGGACCTGATACTATAATATTACCTAATACACAATTGACACATTTCAATAGTAAATTTGGTTCGTGCAATCGTAGGTAACATCGTATCTTAGTTTTTATTTCCTAAAAGTCTTAAATTAATCAAATATTAAATAAAATTTATCGATACCTAATAGCCTGCCAAGGAGAATAAGTTATCCAAGGTTTGCAGAATTGTAGATACTCTATAGTATCACGTATAATATCGAGTTCATCTCCTATTTCGAAATTCTCCAGGCTACACCTTTAATCAATAAACATGTTATCAGCCGGTGTATAGATATATGAAATAAAATGCGATGCTGTAAAACCGAGCTGCTCTAATCTGTATAAAGTTGTTAGTTACCAATAACGATTGCACGTCTCCAGTTACTGTAATATAACTAAATCACCTACGCGATTGTACGATGTACTTAACGTAGGTGCCCAGCAGAAAGGCATCTTTATAATTTAAAAAACGGCAAATGACACATCATTAAAATACATTTGTTAAGGTGAGTTGAATGGACTTAGATATATATTTTATAAGTTAGTATAAGTATTTTTACTATCGCAATATTAAATAAATACTTAGGCGTTATTGTCAAAAATATTTTCACATACTGAAAATTTAAATTTTCTTTGTGCTCTACTGTTTCGGTTTTTGTACAGTGAGTTAAAATTAAATAAATAAGTATTGGAAACCAGAAGAGATTGTTTAAACTGTCGCCAGTAAAGTTACTTACGATTAAATAAAATTTTAGATAAGACTGTTACCGACATATTTTTACCATGGGTTTATTGTGTGTCTAATTCGGAATTTTCTGGTATTTCCCGAAGCTGTGATACGTATCATGTATCCATTTATTAGAGGCAAAAGTGTTTAAGGCGCACCCTAAAGTAACAACTATATACTTTACTAATTATAATTACGTACAGAATATGCATGGTTGAGGTAAATGACAATTAAAAACAATTGCTTGAATGAAGCCCTTACTAGGAAGATAACGATCCTATCTTCTTTAGAATTTATTGATAAGATGACTAAGCAAAAAGGTTCCTGTTGGATCGGTATTTCGTTGCGTATATTACGAGCTACACTGTACATTTTATCTGTACTTAACTAAGTTACTTAAGTGACTTATCACTTTATCAGTAATATACTCGAAGCTGACAAAAATCATCGGCTGCAAGCAAGCCACACATTTTGATATCACGTTTATTTACTTTTTGGAGCGGAAATACACTTTATTTAAAAGAAAAATAATCTTAGGAGGTGTCTGTAATTACAGTTCAATAATTTTTCGTTCTCAGAAAATCTGCTGCAAGTGAGACTTGCAACTGCCTTTTCATTTATCTTGCTATTTTATCATGAAATTGAGTTTGTATGGAATAAAACCACTTGGTAATAGGAAACTCTCATTAATTTTTTGAAGACGATTCGGATTTTGAGATGCTGTCAGGCGGGAAATTTCGTATTTATAATTAATTAGAGTTAGAGGATTCAATATTTTACCAGTGGGTGATTTTCACTATCACATGGCCTGTGATCGCTATGTTTCTATTAATTATTCATATAATAACCCACTCTTCACTTCATTATTGAAAACAATTATATTATCTGCCTATTCAAATAAGGGAAATCTTTACCTTATTAGCAGGAACTGTAGTTTATTTGTATTCATTATACTTACTTCAAACGATTGCATGTTCAGATAGAGAACAGTAAGCACTTATATTATCATTTCGCAAAAATTGTCTGTTCTTTTTTTTAAGGTCACGATATTATCCACTTTTTATGTTAACTTTTTTTCTGTCAAAATCATGTTATTCGTAGCTTGCTGTACCTAGTTACGAGTGCTGGATGTCTAGTCGCTAACATAAATAAAGGTAACTTTTGTGGAATAATAAGATTTCCGTTGTTCCGTTGAGTAGAGATGAAACATCTGTGGAGATTTCATTAGAGACCCAGTATGGTCACGCTAAGTTGACTATTCTACTAGATATATGTATGTATAGGTGGTACTGTGTAGAGCAATACCTTATGATAATATGTTTGTATGCATAGACAGATAAAATTGTATATTCACTACGAAATAAAAGAATTCTTTAAAATACGCCTTATTTTTAGAAGCAAGAAATTCTCGATCATGAAAACTTTCAATCTCTCTTTAATGTAGGTAGAATTGAGTTTTTGAGTGAGGTTTCAAATAAGGAGTATCCAGTAGCACAGTTACGTAATCAATACAAAAAATGTATAGTAAATACTATGAAAGTAGTTTATAAGTAACTAACATAAATCCTGAAATCGTATATAGCGACTGCCTGTTAATTTTAAATTTAAAACCTTGCATCATCGATACGATGATGATAAGAAAACTCTGCAACGTATTAATTCATTTTGGTTGTTACTCATACCTATATATGTACAGTAGTGGCTAGTTGAGAACT
>NW_020438932.1:505632-518757 GCF_000699045.2 Agrilus planipennis
CATCAGTCAATTACTTTCTGGCTTGAACAGCATTTTTACCCTTTCTGTAGTAAAACAGTAAGATATGTCGAAAATGCTGCTTATCGCTCTCCATATTTAAAAGGGCACCAACCAAAAACTACTGCGTAGAATTCTACTGCGTAGAATTAATTGGAATTTTTCATACACAAGCCTTAAAGTATATAAAAATTATACGGCTTAAATGTGAAGTTGGGTGCAAAAGAATACAATTAAATCCTCTGTCGGGAAAAAACGAAATGACTTTCCGAACAACCCTATAGAATACGTTACATTTGTCACTGATCACCCACTTGGTCAATTCGCAAATCCCTAATAATAATGTTCGTATAGTTTATTTTGCGGGAAACTACCGGTGTTTATCTAGATTTACGATAACGATTTTACGCTAAGTTGGTACCTATGCAATGCTCAAGATAATGTTTCACTTCTTTTTTACAATCTCATCAGCGCTAATAAGGTTAAAAGAAACCATTTTTATCCTGCAGTTTCACAAGTGCATTGCGTATTACCTACTGTATTACACTACCTTTATTTATTATATGCTTATACCTACCACAGACGAAAGTAGAAGTAAATTAGTAGAAAAAAGACCTTTTAGAGGTGCCTCTAAAACACTTACCACCTTAAATTACCACAGAGTTTGTATCAGGTTCATATTTTTATCTCGTATAGATATTCGTAATTATTAGAGTTTGGAGAAATTTATTTCTGCACAGCGTATGGTGATTTAAAGCATCCAATCTACTCCAATTATTATTAGGTAAACATATTATGTGCACACGGTAAACCTGTGAACGATTTTTTAATTACCTTTAAAAGAAATCATTATACAGAGCAATTTCTCTTTAATTGGAAATAAACTGACTGACCACATTCATTCTAATACAGCTATAGTACATTACGTTTGACTCAAAAACCATCGGAGGAAATCCAGTGTTGCGGTTTCGGAAAGAAAATAAAGTTTGTGGTCCATAATCATCTCGTTTCCTTTCTCCGTTAATCTAACACTATTTGTAGCTCCATTGAGAAATGTGTTTTAGTTGGTTGTTGTACAATTTATAACTCGTTCCGATGGTGTTGTTAACGCGCGTGCCAAATAATTACATAAATACGAAAATTATGTCAACCTCATAGGTATGCTTTACAGTTTTATAATTTTTTGCCTTCCTACATTTTTTCGGAATCTTTTAATACCATATGTAGTAGCCAAAAAGTTAATGTTTTTATTGTTTCTTCAGAATTTTACTTAACTGAATTAGTGGAGATCGATGGTCTTATGTTTCTCTGTGTATTAGAAGACTTAAACTGTTAAAAAAAAAAGATTGAGTGTTGAGAAGATATGGAGTTCCCTTTGTTTTAATTAATTTGGATATTGTGACTCACACTTTACATTAACGTGATTTCGGGAATACCCGGCGCGGTCGCGAAGATGAGCCAGCTAACAAACACAATACAAAACAGATAGCATATGTAATTTATTAATATGATAACATGTAACCTAGACAAGTAACTAATAAAGGCAAGAATATGACAATGAAATCATCGTAACTAATCAATTTAGTGAAACAGCAATACGTCATCTCACAATAATTTAAAGGCCAAAGAAAATCCCCCAAAACTTAAACTAGCCGAACTGTCAAAATGTTTTGAACAAAGCGTAACACAGTCCTCAAAATCTTTAAATTGCATTATTATTTATATCGAAAAGTATATTCTTTTGATTCTCTGAAATAGATAAATAGACATATAATAGACCTACTATCGAGAAAACAGTTACTCCGTCAAAAAAGTAACAAAAAAGTATTTATATGCATCTGTTTCCGGTTTATAGCACTATTACGTATTTTAATAAAGCTATATGTGTATTGTAAAAGTACAAGTACTCTTCGCGATTCGACGCGCAAAATATCGGTATGCGGTAGGTACTTAATTCGTTATCGGTTCCGAAAGAAAACATTTCAAAGCGGTCCACCTGTTTTGCGAAAAGTCCTCAAAAGTACATTCCAAATAGACTTAGTGAAGTACGAACACGGGAAGATAATTGGTTTTCGGCATGAAGTCACTAGACGCCACTCGTAAATTGAAGTGATTAGTAAAGAGGCGCGCAAAATCTGGACCGCTTTCCTGTTTGGTTAAACCGCGTACAAAGAAATGCGATTTGGGTCATGCAGCGCAAACAAATCACAAAGGATTTTTATCACGAAAGACATACTTAAATATTTATTGGTGTCATTGAAAGGTTGAGTCTTATTACTCAGGTACACACACATACACACATGTACGTGTACATTTATGTAACAGTAATATCTACATATTGATATGTACTTACTTTATGTATGCCTTTATCTAAAATTGGAACGTTCGTATCGCTGGTAATGTATTTGTTCTTGTTATTCATCATCCTCTTCCACTACGGTAAAGAAACTGTCTTATCTTCCTATTTTGCTCCAGTTTCATTTCCTAGTTTGACACGTGCTAAATGTGGCCCATTTTAATATTACCTACACAATAAATTTCCCACACCGATAATCATTTTACGTAACAATCAGTCCGAAAATGCATTTTTGTGTCAAAAAACTTAATTCATCACTCGTTTAATTACGATAAGAAAGTGAAAACAGCATTCAAGGACTAATATGTAAAATAGGCATTTGACGTTTAGGTAACTATTTATACAGGCACTATAAACAATGTATAACGACGATATTTATTAAGTAGTGATTAATATATAGGTGGAATTCCCATTTTAACGAACTGTTCTGTTGAAAAATTGTTAAAATAGAATTTTCATCTATTCCAATATAATAATAATAATAAGCAACCATTTAGATAATTAAACTCTTTGCAGTAAAAATAAAATAGAAATGTATCTTAACAACACGAATGATGTATGTCTTCCTAAGATAATAGTTAATAATAAAATAATTTGACACTAGTAATTAGTACGAAATTGTCACTATCGGTAAATAATATCTAGAGCCGAAAGTAAGTAACTTCAACATTTGTTCAAATTAATATTTATTTCCGCAAGGTACCGACTCTTTACATGTTATAAGATAGACATAACTACATATATATTTTATGTAAGTGGAATAGTGTTTGTTGGTAATCACTTTTTAAGAAAAATAAGTACTTATCCATTAAGATTAAGATTCGTGTTAAAATTTTGCAAATGAATTACTTAGTTTTACTTATTTTTCCTCCAGATTCGGGGCATATAATGGACATTTCGTTACATCCAAATTTGTTGAATAAGGATCTTTTGTTAAATAAGAATAATCAAAGCGACTCGGGTATTCATTCTGCCACTGGAAATTCGTCATTAAGCGATGAAATTATGGACCAGTCGCAAAATTCCGACATAGAAAATCGCAGCGAAAGTAGCTCTCCCGAAAGAAAATACTTTTGTCCAATTTGCGAAACAGTTTTTACTTCTCAACATGAATTTACCCTGCACATTCGCTCTCACAATAACGAATCGGAACCGCAGGACTGCGAAAAGAACTACACTTGCCGCATATGCTTCAAAGTGCTAAGTTCGAGTAGCAGTTTAGATCGCCACAGTTTAATCCACAGTGGCGAAAGACCGTTTACGTGTAAATTTTGCGGAGACACGTTCACAACAAACGGAAACATGCATCGCCACATGAGGACTCATTCTCAACGAAACGACAGCTACGAATCGGACGCTAGCATAAGTAGCAACGATTCGAAAGGAATTGAATATAACAATAATAAAATCAGTAACAAAAGCGACAGTTTAAAAGACTCAACTGAAGACAACAATAACGAGAATAAACGTATATATAGCGAAGATAAATTCAGCAACCCCAAGCGAATATCCAGGGAAGAACCACAAGATCTCACAAATCGCAATCAATTGCAAAATTATCAATGTTCTGTATGCGAAAGGAACGACTTTACATCAATAAATGCACTCGAAATTCATTTGGAAGATAACCATAAGAATTGTTTAACAGTATGTAAACTATGTAACCAAAATTTTAAAAACAATAAACTGCTAAACTTTCACTATAAAATAGCACACCAAATAGAAGAGACTGAAAAAGTACCCTCCGTTGTTGGATTTAAAGATCTTACATTTGTCGACTTCTCTAGCGAAAAGTTTCCGTACATAGCCAAGTATGAATGCGAAAAAAATCTCCACAAGGCATCGAGTGGTCCGAAGTTTATTTGCAAAAATTGTGGTCGGGCTTTTCCTTGCGGCAACTCCCTTGAAATTCACAAAAAGGATTGCTTCGCTGGGCTGGATTTGTCGACAAACGGGAATAAAACTTTGACTCAAGTTCCAGAAGAAAAAGATGTAAAGAGAGCTGAATTCTTTGCGCGTTTAGATCTACACTCGAACTCTCCTAATAAAATAAAAACTGATATTCCACCGGAGACCATTGACGTAAAAGAAAAGCTGCAAAAGCATCTTTTGCAGTCTATCGAAGGAACTAAAGATCTTGCCGATATACAATCGATAATCTCTATGACAACGTGTGGAAGCCTTCTACAACATTTACAAACGAAAACAAGCGAAATCCCTCTTTTACCTTTATCAAATTCATTGGAGAGGAGATCTCACGAACTTCAAAAGCAAGAAAACGAGGAAGAATCGCAAGATGCATTTGCTGCAGAATTTCGAAAGATGAAATTAAGAGGGGAATTTCCTTGTCGACTGTGTACAGCAGTGTTTCCTAATCTACGTGCCCTCAAGGGTCATAACAGAGCTCATTTAAATAGCAATAATAATGGCACTTATCGGTGCAACATGTGCCCACATTCGTCCATTGATAAAGCGGCTCTTATTCGTCACATGAGAACTCATAATGGAGACAGACCTTACGAGTGTTCACTTTGCAATTACGCCTTCACAACCAAAGCAAACTGCGAAAGGCACCTGAGAAATAGGCATGCCAAGAGTACCAGAGAAGAAGTGAAAAAGTCGATCATATACCATCCTTCTGAAGATCCAAGTAACGACGAAATTACTAAAATGTTAACTCGAGAAGAAGCTAAGAAAGGTAATTGCAGTAATGATGTGGGAATTGCCGTCAACGATGCCAAAAGCAGCAGTAGTCCTAAGAGTTTCAGTACTCGCGATAGACATAATTTTATTTCGGAAAACTTTTCTTTTAATAATCGGATACCATCTAGTCATAGTTTACCCATAACAGCGAATTTTCTATCGTTGAAAAATAGTCTACAATTGAAACAGCTTAATGATGAAGGTGCGATTGCTACAAACGATGAAGTCTTACGAAGTTCCGCCGATATAAAAAATAAAAAGGAATTTTTGTCACCGTATCTTACGCATTCGTTGAAGTTTTCCCCTAAAATTGAAAACATTTCGACACCACAATCAACACCAAAATTGCAAGTGAAAAAATTGGAAACCCTTAAGGAAACCACCGTAGAGGGTAATCCGACGAATAATGTTGAGTGCAACCGAAACTACAATCTTGAGGAAGACGAATCGATAAATTACGTTCTGGACCTGAGTAAGAAGAAGAACTTAAAAGAAGAAGAAACTTCGAATAGTATGGAGGAGTTGCCGCAAGATTTAACAAAGAAATCTGAATCAGATGATAAACACAACGTCGGTGACATTTTAACGCAGCAATTACTTAAAAATGCCCCGAAAATAGACCCCCTGTATGCATCGCAACTTGCATTCTACAGGAATAGTTTTCATGGTTTGTCAAGTTTTCCGTATTGGCCATTGACTTGTAATCCCCTGCTTTTTTCATCGGTACAACCTCCAATTTTTCCTCAAAATCCACAAGATGTTAAAGACCGACTCCAGAGACTTCAGTTCTGCAGTGGCGGCATGATTATGGACAATTTTAAAGAAAGGCTGAAACACATGCAACACGTAGCAATACCAAATATTAACTCGCTTAATAGTCCAAATAAAAATGACCAAACCCCCGATATGAGCAAATCATCCGAATCCAGTATTTTAAATTCAAATTCTTCCGAAAATATGGACAAGCCTCCATTAAGTATCGGTTTGGAGCCTAACTATCCGGAAAGTATTTCCAACGTTCAAAGTCCAGTTTCTTCCCATCCTAAATCGGAAATTGTTCATTCGTCAAACTCGGTAAAAATGGTAATTAAAAATGGAATTCTAATGCCAAAACAAAAACAGAGACGGTATCGAACTGAAAGACCATTTTCATGCGAACACTGCTCTGCGAGGTTTACTCTTCGATCGAATATGGAGAGACATATAAAGCAACAACATCCCCAATTTTGGTCTCAACGACAGCGATCCAATTTGAATACATTAGGAAGGAAAGGTCAAACACAGAGCCCAAAAGACGGTCTATGTAACATTAACGTTCCGACGTATCATTTGCCAAAATCGTCCGAGCAACCCGAAAACAAAAGTCATAAGATTTCGGACAAAATAAAATACGCCATCTTGGCCCAACATCTAAAGTCAACTCAAGAAGCAAATCCATACTTGTTAGAAATGCAGACGAAGGAAGACGACGATGATTGTGAATTGATAATTGATGAAAACGATGACAGCGGCTTTAAAAATAGTAATAATGAACACAAGAGATCAGGAAAATTGCACGTAGATAATCGCCCTTCGCTAGGGGAAGATGAAAAATCCGGTCTTCTCCAAGACAATTCAAAGCCAGCATTTAAGAATGAAGACAGTCATGATTTGGTACCTGTTTCTCGTCTTCTTGACAATGCATCTCAACAGCCGTTCAAAGATTATTTTAATAGAGAGAATGAAGAACATGACGACGGAAATAGTGAGGAAGAGGAGGAAGGCTTGGTAGCTAGTAGCAGTACTAGCGAGGAAAATAATTCCGGAACTGATGAAAACAGGTAGATATTCCCAAAATATTATCGGTAGGTAATTGTACTTTTCAATTATATTTATTTTTGTTGCAGATCCGAATCTGAAAATAACGTAAACAGCCGTCAACCGCCAAAAAAAAAGTCCGCATATTCTTTAGCTCCAAACAGGGTAAGTTGCCCGTATTGCCAACGAAAGTTTCCTTGGACTTCCTCCTTAAGACGCCATATCCTCACTCACACTGGACAAAAACCTTTCAAATGTAGCCACTGTCCTCTCTTGTTTACTACAAAATCAAACTGTGACAGACACTTACTGCGTAAACATGGCAATTCTGCTACAACTATTACTAACGCCGCAGATAACAGTCAGACGCCTAATTATTTAATGCGAAATGTCCCCGAACGCCCCTTCAAATGTTCTAATTGTCCTAGCAGCACTTTTTCCACATATTCAAATCTAAAAAAGCATATCAACTGCAAACACTCGACACCTAGCTCTCAAAGTGACGACGCACATTCCCAGGTATCAACTGGTTATGAAGCGGGCAGTTCGGAAGATGAAAAACAGATGAGCAATGGAAATCAGACTGACTGGGACAAACAAGTTTCCCAAAACAGAATTAATGTTTCCAATGGAAGCGTAGAAATACAAAATTCTCATGTTCAAAACTCGGAATTGCCGTTCAAATGTCACTTGTGCGATAATTCTTTTGCCGAACGTCAAGACACTCTGGATCATATCAAAGAGAAACACGTTTCAGAATATGAGTTACTAATGTCAAAAAATGCTTTGGAAAGCCACCTGACAATGGAAGACAGCGCTCATCAGTACGAAGACGAAAACGAAGTGCGAGGAAAATTTCCCGATTATACTAATCGAAAGGTAATCTGTGCGTTTTGTATGCGTCGATTTTGGTCTGCAGAAGATTTACGACGACATATGAGAACTCACACTGGCGAAAGACCGTTTAGCTGTGACATTTGCCAAAGAAGATTTACATTAAAACATAGTATGTTAAGACATCGGAAAAAGCATAACGTCGCTTTCGAGAATGACACTCTGAACAGCGACGAAGATATCAATAATCCTGGTAGTAATTTATTACATGAAAAAATTACGAAACTAAACAGACTAAAATCTACAGAAAAAACTGACGATTCCGACGGAGCCGAAGGTAGCGATCTTATCAGTAATCTGTTGGGAATACGAGATCGATCGATTATTGATCAAGTACTGACTGCATCTGCTGACGATGCAGCCAAACTTTTGGGTGTGAAAAGCGGTGCTCCGGAATGAAAAATCTAGTGCTTTGATTAGAGTAATTGTAAATAGGTCAACTTAGCAGATAGAAAACGATTTATATATATATATATATATGTGTAAGAATATTTAATCTTTCTACCACTACCAAAGTTGTTAATGACTGTTCTGAAGGTAATTCTTGACGTTCGTTCGTAGGTATATTGTGCATGCTTGCAGTTGTAAGTATATTTATTGTAGTATCTTTGATCTAGTCATGGTCATCTATCGTTTAACTTTAGGTAGAAATGTACAGTTTAATTTTAAATCGTAGTAATGTAGGCGAACTTTGTGTCGAATGGTCTAATAGTTTGAATCCAAATTGCTGTAATTCTGACATTATATACTTACGATTAGTGTTAAGTTTTTGCGAAACTTGTTTATGATAAAATAAAGTTTTAAAACGCTTGTAACTATTTAAATTGAAGACTTGGTTTGTATTATCTAAATGAAATTTATGTTAAGCGTATTTATGTTGTTATTTTTTGTACTGTTTTAAATGTTATTTTAAAATTATTTTAATTAGAAAAGCAAATGGAGTGTTTGTTAGTAATCAAAAGTAAGATACCATGCTACTAACGTAAGTGCATATATCGACATATATTTATTTTCGAAAAATTCATTTTGGTGTTATTACTATTCTGGAATTTCTGTAATTATTATCACGTTTACTTTTGTTGAATTCTTTTTTTAGAGATGTAAAAATAGGCGTATATGTACTTGTCTATTATTTCTCCATACTGTAGTAATTTTTCGACAGGATTGTACATTTTAATAAAAGCATTACGGTCTAGAAAACCAAATATTAAATTTATAAAGGTAGAGATTTAATTAATAGGTGTTCGTTTAGTTTTAAAGATGGTGAAAATATGCTATGTATCTATCTATACTTACCGTGTAGGCGAGTAAGAACGTACTGTACCATAAAATAATAGAAAACTTATAAATCCTTGCGGAAGTATATTTAATTTAAGCAATATGCATATAGGTATTAGTGCTATTTAAAATTATTGTTATTATTGATGAAACGTAGTTAATATTATAATAAATTAACGCTTAAATGCACGGAATAGTAATAGAATAGTAAAGGTTTTGTCTGCTATCTACAATAGTTTTTACGCACCATTATCGAGAAAAGAAAAATGAATTTATTGATTTGTATTATGTTACAAGCACACATTCGTTGTTGTTTTAAGATGCACTTGATTTTAGTGTTTACTGCATTTATCACACATTCACGCTGTGTCTTAACCAATTAGAAAAAAATTAATTAATAGCAGAAAACGTTTTTGCATCTGAAGGTTGTGAATATAAGTTAGATTTATAATAACGATGCAGTAATTGCAACTGTATTTTTATGTGCTTTATGCACGCTACCTACGTATATATATATCGATATATTGTATGTAAATTAATTATTTGTTATATTGCCATATTTCTGTAGTTACTACTTCCTTAATTAGTTTTCAATAAATTATGCTCAATTAATTTATATTGAGTAAAATTACTTGCGTAAAGGATTTAAGAAACACTGTTATATACCACTTATCATCATCATATAGAGCTACATATGCACCCCCACTCCTTCCACTCCTGAGTCAGTCTTCCCATTTTTCGAAAATTACAACCCCGTCACCCAACATACATATCTCTAATTGACCCTTCATGCCATAGGGGATGCCCTATCTCTCTCTCGTAGCGTCCTCTGTTGTTAATATGATCAAAACATGTGTATATTTCAAATAGTTATTCTAGAAATTAGGGGTGACTCTCTTTTACTTCAGCTACTTACCACTACCACAATATTCTTTATTATTCTGCTGTTTAATTGAACTTATTTATTAGTAAACAAGAATATCGACAATAGCTGTATTTATTTTACAAATTGAAAACAGAAATTTATATTATAATCACTTGAAAATTTCTCTTCCTTTATATCTGGTAGCCTCTTATAAATAACCGTTTATTCTTTTTAGCGTCAAACTATTAATAAATTATTTCATTATCCATACATATTAGTAGTAAATCTGTACAGATATTATTTAAATAATTTTATTTCAATTTCTTAAATTTGAGTGAATCAACCCCATTGTAATAAATTGAAGTATTATTTTTCGGCACTAATGACTCATTAGGGAAAACACTTCTATATTTACCATTTATTAAATTTATATTTATTAAGGTCTACATTAATATACCTTGATAATTTTAATTGACAAGGGTCATCATGGGATTATTTAAAATTAATTATTTTGCAGAATTAAGTGTACTATTTCACAATCTGAGCACGAATGGCAACTCATTGGGTTTACTTGGCTCCTACCTAAACAACAAATAATCTATTATATGTATCCTTCTTTTTGAACCCCATTTGATGGTGTATCCTTTTTTGTCATTAGAAATATTCTGCAGTTAATCCTTACAGGATTCAAAATGATATATTAATTATGCTCATATGCTGCACGTTACTATACTCTTCGGTACAATGGGTTGCCTGTATGAAAGGAGACCTATTATTGAATTAAAAATTGATTATTCTATACGAAGCAAAGATATTAATTATGCTCATATGCTGCACGTTACTATACCTTTCGGTACGATGGGTTGCCTGTATGAAAGGAGACCTATTATTGAATTAAAAATTGATTATTCTATACGAAGCAAAGATATTAATTATGCTCATATGCTGCACGTTACTATACTTTTCGGTACGATGGGTTGCCTGTATGAAAGGAGACCTATTATTGAATTAAAAATTGATTATTCTATACGAAGCAAAGATATTAATTATGCTCATATGCTGCACGTTACTATACTTTTCGGTACGATGGGTTGCCTGTATGAAAGGAGACCTATTATTGAATTAAAAATTGATTATTCTATACGAAGCAAAGATATTAATTATGCTCATATGCTGCACGTTACTATACTTTTCGGTACGATGGGTTGCCTGTATGAAAGGAGACCTATTATTGAATTAAAAATTGATTATTCTATACGAAGCAAAGATATTAATTATGCTCATATGCTGCACGTTACTATACTTTTCGGTACGATGGGTTGCCTGTATGAAAGGAGACCTATTATTGAATTAAAAATTGATTATTCTATACGAAGCAAAGATATTAATTATGCTCATATGCTGCACGTTACTATACTTTTCGGTACGATGGGTTGCCTGTATGAAAGGAGACCTATTATTGAATTAAAAATTGATTATTCTATACGAAGCAAAGATATTAATTATGCTCATATGCTGCACGTTACTATACTTTTCGGTACGATGGGTTGCCTGTATGAAAGGAGACCTATTATTGAATTAAAAATTGATTATTCTATACGAAGCAAAGATATTAATTATGCTCATATGCTGCACGTTACTATACTTTTCGGTACGATGGGTTGCCTGTATGAAAGGAGACCTATTATTGAATTAAAAATTGATTATTCTATACGAAGCAAAGATATTAATTATGCTCATATGCTGCACGTTACTATACTTTTCGGTACGATGGGTTGCCTGTATGAAAGGAGACCTATTATTGAATTAAAAATTGATTATTCTATACGAAGCAAAGATATTAATTATGCTCATATGCTGCACGTTACTATACTTTTCGGTACGATGGGTTGCCTGTATGAAAGGAGACCTATTATTGAATTAAAAATTGATTATTCTATACGAAGCAAAGATATTAATTATGCTCATATGCTGCACGTTACTATACTTTTCGGTACGATGGGTTGCCTGTATGAAAGGAGACCTATTATTGAATTAAAAATTGATTATTCTATACGAAGCAAAGATATTAATTATGCTCATATGCTGCACGTTACTATACTTTTCGGTACGATGGGTTGCCTGTATGAAAGGAGACCTATTATTGAATTAAAAATTGATTATTCTATACGAAGCAAAGATATTAATTATGCTCATATGCTGCACGTTACTATACTTTTCGGTACGATGGGTTGCCTGTATGAAAGGAGACCTATTATTGAATTAAAAATTGATTATTCTATACGAAGCAAAGATATTAATTATGCTCATATGCTGCACGTTACTATACTTTTCGGTACGATGGGTTGCCTGTATGAAAGGAGACCTATTATTGAATTAAAAATTGATTATTCTATACGAAGCAAAGATATTAATTATGCTCATATGCTGCACGTTACTATACTTTTCGGTACGATGGGTTGCCTGTATGAAAGGAGACCTATTATTGAATTAAAAATTGATTATTCTATACGAAGCAAAGATATTAATTATGCTCATATGCTGCACGTTACTATACTTTTCGGTACGATGGGTTGCCTGTATGAAAGGAGACCTATTATTGAATTTNCCTTATAAAATTCTATTATATTTGCTCTTTTTTTCTAAGACTCAGACTAATTTCAAATTGAACTGCGCATTTTCATACGCCGATTGTACTTCGAAAATTTTCCGTACGTTCGCTCGTCAATAGCGCCAATACATGTTTACAGAATCAACTGGAAAATTCCACATTAGCTAATTAATGTTGGTTGTCCGTGTATTGTTATTATTGCTAATTGTAACTGTTTGGAAAGTAAAATATTGAGTGAAATAAGTGAAAAAACATTACATTTTCTTACAATTATGTGAACGGTTCGTTATAAGGAAATTTTATTAATAAAGACAAAATTAACGAGAAACTGTGTCCATGGATAATTCTTGTGCACTGTTTTGGTTAATATGGAGCTTTCTATATTGGATAATTCATGGTGAACAATACTTAATTTATGGTGAGTTTTTCACATTTAAATATGTCTCTAATTTTCGAATTAAGATGAATTTTAAAAGGTTTTCCTCGTCGAGGACTTATTTCAATAATTTCAGCAGTTTTGAGTATTTAGGATTAAATCAACTTTAATCTGCAGATACCTAATTTTCTATATTAATTTTAGTATATCTTTTAATCAGAGATTATTTTTAAAATTATATATAAATA
>NW_020438932.1:523240-608859 GCF_000699045.2 Agrilus planipennis
CATCCTCTGGAGGAACATCAACCATCATTATAAGTTCATCACCAACCCCTGGACCACTTCAAGGACATCAGGACGCGTTTCAATCGAGGTAAGCTTTAAATTACTGGTTTTTTAAGTATTTACTTTCTTTGCCTTTTTAATTTTTACTTATCTGGTATTTAAATGCTTTTTTTAATTACTTTTCTTTCTTTATATTTACTGTAACATCTTTTACATGCTTTAGTTTCTTTTATATGTATATTAATACTTGTTTTTATATACTTTCACCTTGTAAATTGTTTTCCTTTTACTAATTTGAGAACCTTTTACAGAACCATCCTCTGGAGGAACATCAACCATCATTATAAGTTCATCACCAACCCCTGGACCACTTCAAGGACATCAGGACGCGTTTCAATCGAGGTAAGCTTTAAATTACTGTTTTTTTAAGTATTGATTTTCTTTGCCTTTTTAAATTTTTACTTGATCTCTATTTAAATGCTTTCCTTTCTTTTTTATGTATATTAATACTTGTTTTTATTTACTTTCACCTTGTAAATTCTTTTCCTTTTACTAATTTGAGAACCTTTTACAGAATCATCAACTGGAGGAACATCAACCATCATTAGAAGTTCATAACCAACCCTTGGACCACTTCAAGGACATCAGGATGCGTTTCAATTGAGGTAAGCTTTAAATTACTTGTTTTTTTAATATTTATTTTTTTTGCCTTTTTTAATTTTTACTTGATCTCTATTTAAATGCTTCCCTTTCTTTTTTTATGTATATTAATACTTGTTTTTATTTACTTTCACCTTGTAAATTCTTTTCCTTTTACTAATTTGAGAACCTTTTACAGAATCATCCTCTGGAGGAACATCAACCATNTCTTTCATTTTCCGAATACTTGCTCTCTCGTCAAACAGTCGTATAATTGAACGGTCGACAAAGAGAATAAGGCATTTTCCTCGTTTTAATATAAATAGCAATTAAAAATTTGCTTTTAAAATAATTTCATTATAGTTTTCAAACTTTGATTACAAAGAGAGATAGTGTTAGTCAGTTACTGCTAATAAGTGGGTGGTAGTTTCGGAAATTGACGAATCAAATAATTTTGAATTTGAACGGTTTTCTTTTCAAAATTGTCGTATCCTTCTCATTTTAATAATAATAATACAAAAGGATGTTAACTACCAAACTTTTTCAGTTTTTAAATAACATATTCATTTGGAAATTAACTTATAAATAAATGATTCTTTTACAGTTTACTTTTAAGGTTTGTAAAGTATAAAATATTGTTTTGGATAAAATGAAATGCATGCGCGTTCTTATGTACAGAATTTTTACGTAATTTTCGCGGTACAGCAATTAAATTTTCTTAATTTCAAGACGCACTGAAAAACTATCAACACTACGAGATTCTTCAAACATTTTAACGTAAATTTCACGGATTGTATCTTTTAGATTAATTGTTTGATAATACGTAAATATCCCGGTTTGTAACTTTTAGATTGATTGTTCAACGGGCTAAAAATTGACGTGCGCGTTTTTTATGTTCAAAATGTTTATGTAATTTTAGAATTATAGCAATTAAATTTACTGACGCAGTGAAGAACTGGCAGCACTACAGGATAGTTCGGGAGGTTATTTCCATCTAATGGTAATTTAATGAGTGCTTTTTTTTAATATGTTGTTTTCTTGTTTTCTCTATTTTAACCATAAATAATTCTGTAGCAGACTTATTTGAAATCGAACTTCAAATCTGAAGGTGCCATTATATTTTACGTACTTTTCTACATAATTATTACATTCTATAGGGCAGTAAGGGTTTCTCATTTGATAGTAATTTAACGAGCGCTTTTTTTCAATAAGTTGTTTTCTCTATTTTAACCATAAATAATTCAGTAGCGGATATATTTGAAATCGCACTTGAAATCTAAAGATACCATTAGATTCTACGTACTTTTTTACATAATTATTACGCCTTATAGGTCAGGAAGGGTTTTTCATCTGATAGTAATTTAACGAGCGCTTTTTTTTTAATAAGTTTTCTTCGTTTTAACCATAAATAATTCAATAGCAGACTTATTCTGAAATCGCACTTGAAATCTGAAGGTACAGACACTTAGAAGATAGTACCTGGTCGTTGAAAGATGGCAGTCTACAATTTGGGGGATATTCAATTTTTTTCTAACTTCTGAACTCTCTTACAAACTTAGGGAACACCAAATCCTGGACTACTTTAAGGACATTAGTCGCTGTGGGAACGAACATCGGGGGACTGGTGTTCCCTAAGTCCAGAAGTTAGTAAGAGATATTGAACATCCTCCAAGTGATAAACTGCCACCCTTCAACGACCAGGAACTATCTTTATCACCAACACTTGAACCACTTCAAGGACATCAAAACGCGCTTCAATCGAGGAAGTTTTTCATTACATGTCTTTTTAATTGTTTTTCGTTCTTTATATTTAGTGTAACTTGTTTTACATGCTTTAGTTACTTGTTTTTTAAGTATTTATTTTCTTTGCCTTTTTTAATTTTTACTTGATCTCTATTTAAATGCTTTTTTTAATTACTTTTCTTTCTTTATTTTTAGTGTAACTTGTTTTACATGCTTTCCTTTCTTTTTTATGTATATTAATACTTGTTTTTATTTACTTTCACCTTGTAAATTCTTTTCCTTTTACTAATTTGGGAACCTTTTACAGAATCATCCACTGGAGGAACATCAACCATCATCAGAAGTTCATCACCAACCCTTGGACCACTTCAAGGACATAAGGATGCGTTTCAATCGAGGTAAGCTTTTAATTACTTTTTTTTTAAGTATTTATTTTCTTTGCCTTTTTTAATTTTTACTTATCTGGTATTTAAATGCTTTTTTTAATTACTTTTCTTTCTTTATGATTAGTGATATTAATACTTGTTTTTATATACTTTCACCTTGTAAATTCTTTTCCTTTTACTAATTTGAGAACCTTTTACAGAATCCTCTGCAGGAACATCAACCATCAACTGAAGTTCATCACCAACCCTTGAACCTTGTAAATTCTTTTCCTTTTACTAATTTGAGAACCTTTTACAGAATCATCCTCTGGAGGAACATCAACCATTATCATAAGTTCATCGCCAACCCTCGGACCCCACTTCAAGGACATCAGGACGCATTTCAATCGAGGTAAACTTTAAATTACTGTTTTTTTAAGTATTTATTTTCTTTGCCCTTTTTAATTTTTACTTATCTGGTATTTAAATGCTTTTTTTAATTACTTTTCTTTCTTTATGATTAGTGTAACTTGTTTTAATGCTTTCCTTTTTTCACCTTGTAAATTCTTTTCCTTTTACTAATTTGGGAACCTTTTACAGAATCATCCACTGGAGGAACATCAACCATCATCAGAAGTTCATCACCAACCCTTGGACCACTTCAAGGACATAAGGATGCGTTTCAATCGAGGTAAGCTTTTAATTACTTTTTTTTTAAGTATTTATTTTCTTTGCCTTTTTTAATTTTTACTTATCTGGTATTTAAATGCTTTTTTTAATTACTTTTCTTTCTTTATATTTACTGTAACATCTTTTACATGCTTTAGTTTCTTTTATATGTATATTAATACTTGTTTTTATATACTTTCACCTTGTAAATTGTTTTCCTTTTACTAATTTGAGAACCTTTTACAGAACCATCCTCTGGAGGAACATCAACCATCATTATAAGTTCATCACCAACCCCTGGACCACTTCAAGGACATCAGGACGCGTTTCAATCGAGGTAAGCTTTAAATTACTGGTTTTTTAAGTATTTACTTTCTTTGCCTTTTTAATTTTTACTTATCTGGTATTTAAATGCTTTTTTTAATTACTTTTCTTTCTTTATATTTACTGTAACNTTTTTTTTGTACTTGCCTTAATTACTTCCTTTCATTTTCTGATCTTTACCTTTTATTTATTTTAAACCTTTTTTCTTAGTACTTTATATTTTTCCAGAACCTACTAATTTTCTTAGTTGCTTCACTTATTTTTGTTTTGTTTATTTTACTTTATCTTTAAAACCTTTTTCTTTACTTCTGTCCTTTAGATATTTTATTTCTTTTACTAACTTTTGAATTCTTTTACAGACTCAGGGAACAGCAGTTCCTGGACCGCATCAGGGACATCAGTCATCGTGGGAGATCGTCGCGAACATCGAGGGACCATTTCTAACGGGTGCGAATAGCCCCCAACGGTGACGGTCATCTTCCAATGGCTGGAGCCATCTTCCAAGGGTAAGAAGTATCTCCCAACACCGCGGATCACCACTCATAGGTAAGACTTATCCCTCCGCAAACAGGAACACCTTCAAGTTGCTTGAGGGTGATCCTGTCTGCGGGAGGGTGGTACTTGTATCACATCTCCCGCAGACATGATCATCTTCAAACAACTTGATGGTGATTTCTGTTGGCGCAGGCATAAGTCAAGCCTCTGAATGGCGATCCAAGTTGTTGGAAGTCACTTCAAACCACTTGGAAGATAGCTCCTGGTCATTGAAAGATGGCAGTTTACCACTTGGGGGGTATTCAATCCTGCTAAAAATGGTCCCGCGCGCGGACAGGGGACCCGCGTCCCCCACCGGCGTCGAATTACAGAAACCTTCGATGTAGGGATGCACCAATTCAAAAAATTAAAAAAAGTTAATATTTTATTTTATTTTAAAAAATATTACAGTACACCCCCCCTCTGTTTATCCCTCCCCTCCCACGTGCGGCCCCCCTCAGGGGGCCGCGTCCTGCACCCGGGGCGATCCCCGGGCGCCACCCTGTCCTGCACCCGGGGCGATCCCCGGGTGCCACCTCCCGTCCTGCACCCGGGGCGATCCCCGGGTGCCGCCCCGTCCCCTCCTGCACCCGGAGCGATCTCCGGGTGCCACCCCGTCCCCGTCCTGCACCCGGGGTGATCCCCGGGTGCCATCTCCCGTCCCCGGGCCCCGTTAGGGGCCCTGACGCCCCTCCCCGCGTCCTGCACCCGGGGCGATCCCCGGGTGCCCTCCCCCGTGGCCGGCCCGCCTTACGGGCCTTGCCCTAACGCTCCGGGGTTAAAAGATTTCGAATTTCAGGATTCCTGGTGCGAAACGTCGAATTTCAAAGATTTCGAAGTTTAAAAATCCCAAGATGCAATGATTTCGAAATTGGATAGACTGTGAAGTCCAAAGAATCAAGATAGAAATGTCGAGTTCCCTGAATCCGATAATTTCGAAGCTGGAAAATGCCAAAGAATCTTTGGCGTTTTCCAACTGCTAGATTTTCGAACCCTGGGGACCCCGACTTCTACCTCGAAGTCTTTGAACCTCGCAGACTTACCAATTCCGAGGTCATCGCACCCCGCGATCTTCGAAGTTCGAAATCTTCGAAGTTCGAAGTTCTCGTACCTGGAGATCCTGGAATCCGATGCCTTCCAACCCCGGAGCTTTGGGGCCCCGAAGTCTTCGGATCCTTGGGTCCGCTGGTGTGGTTCCTTCCTTGTCCTGGTGTTCTAAATCGATTGAGTTGCCCCAGTTGATACCACCTGTTGTTGACTACGATGTCCATCATTGGTCCTGCTACCTAAAAAAGAAGGAAAAGAGACAGACAGAATTAGTATAAGAATAAAGTCTTATGTAAATGAAATGGTTAAAATAAAGTTAAAATGAAAAAGAGATTTATTATTTTTAAATAGTCTAAATATAAATAAAAAGAAAATAAATAGGAAAAAACGGGTTTTACGAAAAACAACTAAAAGATGAAGATGATAAAAGAAAAAAGTTTTAAGGTAATGCAAATTGTCAAATAAACAAATACAAATTAAAAGAAATAAAGCCTATACTGTTGGAAAGTAGAAGTTATAAGAAAAAGTAAAAGGTAAGTGAAAAAAATAAATAAGTGAAGAATACAAAAATAGTCTTTGGAAATGTAGAAAAAGAAAGATAAGTTCCGAATATAATAGTAAACAAAGATTTCTGAGAAATGTAATAAATAAAGAAATATTACATTTTCTTGGTGTGCCTTTTGCCTTGAGTGGGTCCATATTAGTAGAATCGATTTCAATGGTCTGGTCCCTTAATGCCCTAGTGGACTTGATGTTCTGCACTGATCATGATTCCACTTGTTGGCTTCAATATTGATGACTGGTCCTACTAAATAAATAAGAAAAAAAAACTGAATTAAATTACTGCTTAGTTTAGTTATTGGCAAAATTAGTCTTGAAAACTATATATTATTATACAACAACCAACAAAATTAGATTCCTTTTTATACATAAAAGTTTTAATAAAAACAATTAATAAGTGAAGTAAAGTAAATCAAAAGAAAGAACAGTTTTGAGTAAATACAAAGTAAATGAAATAAAATAAGTAATATTAGACAGTAGAAGGTAAATGAAAAAATAGATAAGGTAAGTAAAGAATAAAAAATAAGCTTTCAAAATATAGAAAAAGAAAGACAACTTCTGGAAGGCAATTTGGGGAAAATATAATAGATATATTAAATAAATGTTACATTTACCTGATGTGCCACTTTGACCGGGTCGACTTTATTGGAATGGATTTCGCTACTCTGGTCCCTTTATGTCCTAATTTGTTGCTGGCTTCATGGACTGGTCCTACTAAATAAAAAAGAAAAGATCTGAATTAAAGTTACTGCTTAGTTTAGAACAGCAATTAACTCTTACAGTAAAAGAAAAAGATTTGTAATACATTACTGTATTTAAAGATTACGTGTAAGTAAATAGAAATGGAGATATAGTAAATTAAACGAATGAAAATTTTAAAGAAAAACCACTAAAAAGTGTAGATCTGAATGAAGTTAATGTAAATCAGAAGAAAGGAAAGTATTTAGTTAAAGTAGATTAAAAGAAATTAAACAGAAAAATGCTAAAAATTCTAAGAAAATGTTAAAGTTAAATGATAAGCAAGGTAAACAAACAAAAAATCCTTGAAAATATAGAAAAAGAAAGGCAAGTTCTATATGTTACAATAACTATATTAAAAAAACGTTACATTTCCTTGATGTGCCTCTTGCCTTGAGTGGGACGATATTAGTATAACGGATTTCGCTAGTCTCGTCCTTTGATGTCCTGGAAGTCCTCATGTTCTCTGATTGCCAGGATGATTCCACTTGTAGTTGGGTTTGATGTCCATCACTGACCTGACCTACTAATTAAAAGAAGATCTGAATCTAACTTAAATATATAAAGAGTTACAGAATAGAACGCTGTTAAAAATAAATACAATATCACAGTAAATACACATAAACAGAGGCCTACCTTTTCTTGAAATGTCATCATTTAGATCCCGGGAGGACTTTCCAGAATGTGGTTGATTGCTTTGGTCCCTCTCTGGTGACTAGATTAACAAATGAGGTCTTAAATATTCTAAAGGAAATATTGTTTCAAAATAGTTAAATAACAGAGAAGGGTTTAAAGTAAATAGACTAATGGAAAGATGTCAAGGAGGCTAATGTGATTCTAAGTATCCACAAAAGTGTATGGAATCAAATGTTTTCTACCTTGCCTTTTGATTTGTAGAAATCATACCAAACGGTTGAAAAATTCAAATAAACTAATAACCATTTTGATGAAAACAAGTTTCTGATATGCCATACATATGTGTATTTTACAGATCAAAAGCAACTTATGAAATGTGTTGAAACGTTAAACAAAAAAGCTATCTAAGAATACAGGTAAGTAAGTATGACTAAGCAGTGCTTATCGAATACAAAGAAATAACGAGTGTAGAAAATCTAATGTTTCCTACCTTGCGCTTCTATTTGTTGAAAAACCTTCCAAGAAACACTTTATTTATAAAAACTACGAACTTGAAAAATTAATAATTACGTAGAAAACGTAATTTTCACAATTTACCTAAACACGAACAGAAGAACCAGAACCATTTTCCATCAGAAGCTATCTTAAAAATCATAGATCATATCCATAGATAATAAATATCATAGATTAAAACGAGTCGCGATGAATCGATTGACATCGGCTGTCTACGACATCGACCATCGACCTAGCGTGTTCCTGATATTCTTATGGAAAACTGGAACAAAATGATAACAAATAATAAATGTGTCACGAAACACGTTAACCACAACTTAATATGTAATGTAAAGAAATCATAATCATTGTGTTCTATTTTTTATGTACCACATTTTATGTAACTAATATCTAGACAACCCACTGTACCGCAATGTACTGCAATGTACAGAGGATATCTTATTTAAAAATTGTATTTTCAAAAAGGCGGTTCAAAATTACTAATTTATATACATTGTCTTCTAAAGAAAGATTTTTTATCGTTAATAAGTAATTTTAACATTTTTAAGGGCGGAAAGTACTTAAAACTGTTTTTAGAATTAGAACAAGGTTTTATTTTAAACATTCAAAAATAAAACAAACTGGAAAATTTCACTAATATATTTTAATCGACTCAATAAATTTTTGAATGTTTGAAATCATGCAGTTTAGTTTCACAAAAGTTGTACCAAGATCAGTTTAAGTTTTATTAATAATATTTTAATTTTGCGAGTAGAACTTGGGTATAATGAAGTTTTTAACCTGTATATGACAAATACTTTATAATGGTTAATGCAAAAATGAGCACGCAGTTTCTTTTCTATCCTGTACAAGTTTTCTCGATCAACAAATATAAAATAATTAAAATTACCAATTATTTATGATGAATCTTAAAGTCCGAAAGTGGCTATGACGTATAAATGTAGTATGGAAGCATGATTAAAACTAAAAAGTATTTGCCTACAAAAGCGAGACAGCAAGTGAAATTAAAAAGATGAGGCAGCATTAGAGATAATAAAGGAATTATCTAATATACTTTGCGATATTTCTATGTATATCAAACATTCTGTAATTGAATTAGATTTAACCACACGCATTAAAATGTTTATTTAAAAAGCTTTTGGTTTAATTTAATTCAAATTTAATAGAGAAATTATGTTCTATAACATTAAAATGAGCCAAAACATGCTCTGAAAATGATTAAAAAATAAAATATGCCACCAAATTCTTTTTTTCAAATATAATGTCAAAAAAATAATTTAAAATACAGAATGAGCGTGTAGTACACAGGTATTTAATGTGGAAATACAACTTATTCAATATTTTTTTGTGGTACATTTCCACTGAGTCATTTAATAGATAATTTCTACAGTTTTTGTAGGTATGATTAAAAAATTTTCCTGTTTGACCTAAATAGAATTCAGTCTGTGTATTTCGACTTTTTTCACCCGAAACTTAACTTTTATCAACTTTTTGATTTCAAATTATTTTTTAATATCTGTTTTAACTAAGTGTAAAATTCTTTTATTACCTTTCTATTGGAAGAGCTTGTTAGGCCTCTATTCCTTAACAGAAAACCAGTTGTTTGCTACAATAGATAAGGTAGTCGCTGATACCACAGCTGATATATTAGAGGATGCTTTTATCAGTTCTCGTAAGAAGATAGATTTTACCCTCGTGATAAACGCATAGGAAGGAAAAATAAATACTATTTTTATGTCATAATTCATCAGCGATTGAATGTGTTTTGATAACATCTAGTCATTTATTAAATAACAATTATAAGTTATCAATTTACTAAATCAATCACTTCTTGGATTCATAACGAAATAATTGGGATGAACTTCTGCTTTTAAATCAAAAACTAAATCCAGCAATTCTTTAATTACCTGAAATTGAAGGCACAAATTAATTGATATTGCATACAACAACATATCATACAAACCCTTCTTTTCAAAACTAAATAGCTTAAAAAAAGACAACTATTTAGTGCTAATAACAAAGAAATTATTTGATCTAATACTTTTAAAGCAACTAGTTTCAGTATATAGTTACAATTAGTATTAATGTAATTAAAATAAATAAAATTCAGTTTGCGAACTACCCTCACTCTGTATTTACGTCCCTGATAAATGTATACGTTTTATCGTGATCTGAACTTTATAAATCTTTTGTAGTTCAATTGTCGCTAACAAATGTAATCTTACATTTTCCCTTTTATTATGAACATCCTCAGAAATCTTAGCCAACAACTTTTCTGTGTTAACATTGATTTTTGCTGCGACGTCCTCTTTTGAACCTAGATGTTTTGTTTCAAATTCTTTAAACTGCCTCTCTCGTTCTTGTCTATACTTTTCAATATCTGCTAGAGCTTCATCTCTAGCTTGTTTTATCCGTTTAACTTTGCCTACAAAAATATATTTTTAGTGTAGGAGTATGTAAACGAAGAATGCTCAAATTGTTTGGAATTTGTTAAGTTTAAACTTTTGCAACGCAACATCTACCGAAATTGTAGACGTCAAAATAATTTTTTGTATTTACTGTTTTTCCAAAAATTTAATGAAATTTCTGATATTAAATCGTAATTTTTAACTACGTTACGTATATGAAAAAACACCTGACTCATTAAACTGAATCTTCATTAAAATTTTAGTTTCCTTCAGTCACGTTTATTAAAAATAACGACAAACTTTTAAAAGACATTATATAATAACTTTCGAAAAACTAAGAGGGATTTATGTATTCGCATTTAGTTTCGCCTTAATTTATGCGGAATGTGTACCGTCAAAGAAACAAGAGCAATAACACGAATGAGTTTAATTTTGACATTAACTATCGTAACATTTGGCCAATTTCCCAGGGATAACGAGTACATAATGCAAGTTTATTTTTCTCAAAGTGTGTTTTTATATACCAGCGTATATAGAATACATACATTTCGTTAGTTATTTTTAGGAAACGTTTAACATGCTTTTGATTGCAACGATAGCGCTTTTGAGAAAAAATCTATACCAAAAGTAAAATATTCAAATAATAATTATGTAGCCAATTTAGACTGCTCTAAAATATCTGAATTTAATTAACCACATTCACTTACGTTTTCTAGCTTCTGCAACTTTTTCAGCTGCTTTTTTTTCAGCAGCCAAAAGCTGCTGAATGCCCATTGACTGGCTAGCCATTTCTGTCACGATTGAAATAAAACGATGTCACTTTAAAATGTTTAAATTACAACAGGAAAACATAAATACGCCTCATTACTCAATTAAAATTTTGTTTAGTGACTAGGAAGGCTCAATTACGAACTTGGAATATGCGGAGACATAAAAATAGATAAGCATAATTGTTTTAAATGTTGGTTGCCTACATAAAACTTTCAAAAATTTCAAAAGCGGCAAAAATATATTCTCAAAATGAACAAAAGGATAATTTAAAATTAGAGTTATTTTTCCCCTTACATACTAATAAAATGTAATTTAAAATTAATAAATGACAAATTCAATGTTCTTTCCGATAAACAGATAATAGAGCGCAGTTTTAATTCAAATGATTTTTTTCAAACAAATATCAAAAACAGGAAAAGTGCAGAGCTTCAGTTAATTACTGTAGTATAAGGTAGCTTTTATTTCATATATTCATAAGTAATAGCATAATCATCGCATAATATGAAATACTGAAAGATATTTTCAACTAGTTCAAAATCAAAAATTTTAATTTTTCGGCTATTGTGCGACATCTCCTTGTATTACTAAAACTTCGATTAGTGCGCTACTGTTGCTACAGTAAATTACTGCAATAAATTTACACAATTAATATCACGATAGGGCAGATATCGTCATCTATAGGTATTATCGCTAACTCGTATTACTTAACGTTTAACAAGTCCTTAAATTATGAAGAAATCTACTCATCAATATACATCGTATATGATCGATTTCAACCATATTTTATCCAATAGATAAATATCTGTGCTAGATAATTTCCTTTGTAACATTTAGAGGATCTTGCTAAATATAAAATACGAGTACTCCCATTTGTATAATTACTTTCATAGTAATGCTGCACTTAATATAAAATTGATGCTAATCAATAGATGAGTATCATCATTTATGGAGAGTTATAATTTTAATCTATTTAACCCGACATTATTTCTAGATTAATAATGCAGAAAAAGGATAGGCTTTATGCTATAACAATTTTCTCATGTGGGGTGTTTATTATTTAGTTCCATTTAGTCCTTCTCTAAAATAGATAAATTTCATTTCACTACTTGTCTATTACTGCCTTTGAGAAATAAAATACATGTTTATAATGCAATAGTCATTTTCTTCGGCCTGAAAAACATCAATTAATGTTTTCTTGAAGTTTCCACATAACAAGTACATTTCAGACAAGGTCATACATAGGTACACATATTGACAATATTTTTGTTATATGTATTTAGACAATTAACACTAAGGTATACATCGTAACACACTACAGCACATTATAAAAAACAATTAATTTTTGGTAAGTTGATATCTAACAACAAAGTAAGGTGCTGCAAGCCCTGATCCGAAAAACACAATAAACCATGCAGTTAGTCGGTAAGGGTTTCCAAGTTGAAATGGTAAATTCTGTAAACAAAATTTACATAAAACAAATATGATTTTCGTACCCTTCTTAATGTAGGTGCTGTGGTAATTATTCTTACCTCACCAGGTGTACCTCCATGATGATTTCTAACATAATTGGTTATAATGTTTCTTGCAAATAATGAACTTCTGTTCAGCAACATGTTATTAATTTATTAGTCGACTTTAATTTTAAATAATAACGTATAATTTGGAATACAGTTAAGATTTCTAATGTTACATAAGCAACCAAAATAACCTATCACAAAAACTGATGGTGAATTTCTAGTTACAAATAATACTAATGTAGTGGTACGATTCTGGTAACAAATCTTTAAATTTAATTTTCTTCAAAGATAATTACCTGTATTACTTTTAAATGTTTTTTATGAATCAATTCTTCTATATTTTTTATTGTAACTGGTAGGCAACTACTAAATAAGGAGCCCATAAACCTGAACCCAAGAACAGGACCCACTTTATGGCCATTGGAATGGGTTGTCCAAGTTTAAAAGGTAATGCCTAAAAATAACAATTTAGTTTTTTACTAAAAACAAAGTTAAGTAAAGATTATTTAAAAATTTATTGTTTGGTATGTAAAAAAAAAAACAGTACTCACATCATGGGGCGTACGGAAACCGTGGTCTGAATCATTTCGAAGAAATGTTTGCCTTATTTTACAAACGTGTTTCAGTAAACCAGAATTAGGAATCAATTTTTTTACAAACATCTTTACAAATTAAATCAATTGAATTATTTCAAACGTAGGATTATAACTGGAAGAACCTTTGTTATTTTAAAAATTTTTGTTTTCAATGTACACCTGATTTTTCATATTTAAGTCTAATAAGCACAGCCTAGTGCCCTCTATGCTTGAAGTCTCCAATGATTGTTAATCGCGAACTGCATCGATTGCTAAAACTAACCTCAAATGTTGTAGACTAAAGTGCAAAATTAACTCAATTTACTTTTAAATTTAGTTATTTAACGATGGAAGTAGAATTTAACAATTGTCCAGACAAGAACACAAAAAACCTTGTCAAACAGAAGTCAAAGTAATAAGTTATACATTTTTATTAACTATTTTAAGACTATTGTTTTTGTAATGTTAAGAAACATGCCTTTTTCATTATTAATAGGGTCTTTAAATGGTTTAAAATCAATTCAAATAATTATTTTATTCTAGGAAAGCAATAAAACAAAATATACCGAAAGGAAAACCTAAATCAGGACGGATTTGGAAAACTGAAAAAAAAAAGTTTTCATCAATAATTAAGACAAAAGGTTTAAAAAGTTCCTTTGAAAAAAAACAGCTATTGAGAGAAGAACTTAAAAGAGTGAAAGAAGCATCTAGGGCTATTTTAGCTGCTAAACAGGAAGAAAAACAGCTGAAAAAAGAAAGAAGAAGGGAAAACCTTAAAAGACAAGAAGAAAACAGAAAGAAATCAGAAGTTGTTCAAATCATTAAAAATCCTGCTAAAATAAAGCGAATGAAACGTAAACAACTTAGGTTCATTGAAAAAAGAGACACAACAAATATGTAAAATAAAATAAAAGTATGTTTATTAAAAATTATTTTTGTTTTTCAAGAAGTTTTAATTTTTACATTCTGAACACTCCAAATTGACTCTTCTCTATATTTTTATTAAAAGTAATTGCAAGACTCAGCCCTAAAATTTTTCTTGTATCTTTTGGATCAATGACTCCATCATCCCACAGTCTAAAATAACAAGAAGTTTTAATGTGGGTCATTTAAAAAAAACATTGTCCATTCAGCTGTAGTTACCTTGCACTACTAAAATATGGTGAACCTTCTCTTTCAAACTTTTGTATTATTTCATTCTTAAACAGTTCTTGTTCCTTTGCTGTCTTTTTGTTTCTGCTTGAGACCTGTGATAAAACATCTGCAGCTTGAGCTCCTCCCATAATTGATATTTTTGCATTTGGCCACATGTACAAAAACCTTGGTGAATAAGGCCTTCCACACATCCCTGCAAACATATCGAAATAAGGAAATAGATATTTATTTATTATGTTAATAAAATAATTTGAACCATAATTTCCAGCCCCAAAGGAACCACCAATAATAACTGTTAGTTTGGGGACTGCAGCACAAGCAACTGCTGTAACTAGCTTTGCTCCGTGTTTTGCAATACCACTTGCTTCTGCATCTTTACCAACCATAAACCCTACAATCAAAACGGTAAAAACAGAAAAAATAGTATCAAACAAATGAGTTATTTGAAAACCTGTAATATTTTGAAGAAAGATTATCGGAATATTGCGTTGACAACACAGCTGAACAAAATGAGCACCTTTGATTGCGCCTTCAGAAAACAAGACTCCATTATTGCCAATAACACCCACAACTTTTCCGTATAATTTAGATAATCCGCAGACTAGTGTTTCTCCAAATTTCTTTTTGAATTCATCAAATTTGGAACCGTCAAAGACTCTAGCAATTACCTCTCTAATGTCAAAGGATTTTTTTAAATCGGGATCCGAAATGCCATAGAGATCTTCAATATCATAATGCGGTTCTTCAAAAGGTTCAGAAAAAGTTGACTGAGTATTGATATTCAATTTTTTAATTATCCCTCGAGCTATATGCAACGCATGTGCTTCATTGAACGCGTAATGGTCTGTAACACCAGATATTGTACAATGAACATCTGCTCCACCAAGTTCTTCTGCAGTTATCTGATAATAATTGAAAATTTAGTAATTTGTTGTAATTAAATTTCACATTTGAAATGTAATGTTTTTTTATTTCATTATTAACTAATGCATTTTTAAATTATACCTCTTCACCAGTTGCTGCTTTAACAAGAGGTGGCCCAGCTAAAAATATAGTTCCTTGTTGTTTTACAATTATTGACTCATCTGCCATTGCAGGAACGTAAGCTCCACCAGCTGTACATGAACCCAGGACTACAGCAATCTAAAAATTCAATGGATTTTCTTAATTGTTATAGTTTATAGTATCTAAAAGTGGTAAAATAATAAAATATTCTGATCATAATTTATCAAACTTTTTCAAGTTAATATTAGCTAAATAAGACTGTATTAATCTAAAATAGTTACTTGCCTGTGGTATTCCCAAAGAAGACATATTTGCTTGATTAAAGAATATTCTTCCAAAGTGATCTCTGTCAGGAAATATATCTGCTTGATGTGGCAAGTTTCCTCCTCCACTATCAACCAGATATAAGCACGGTAGGTTATTTTGTTGAGCAATTTCTTGGGCTCTAATGTGTTTTTTAACTGTTATTGGATAATATGTTCCACCCTTCACAGTGGCATCATTAGCCACAATCATACAATCTTTCCTGTAATTTTAGTTCATTTATGGATATATACACAAAACGTAACAAAAACAATGTTGAAAAAAAAAATAGGATACTACAAAAAGTTACTCCATAATTTGATTTATTTTTATAAGACCATTATTACTCAAACTTGTTAATTTTTTAACAGATAATTTAGTATTTAGTGATACTTCATATTTACCCACAGATTTTTCCAATTCCAGTTATAATACCACCCGCATTCACTTCATCTTTGCCGTACATTTCATAGCCAGCGAATGTTGATAATTCTAAAAAGGCGCTGTTTTTGTCTAGCAATAAATTAATACGATCTCTAGCAAGCAGTTTTCCTTTAGATGTATGTCTTTCTACAGATTTTCCGCCACCTCCACTTAATATTCTGCAAGTATCGTCTTTTAAGTGAGTCACAAGGTCCAACATTCGGCTTTGGTTTTGCTAAAATTTATTAATTAAAAGAAAAAATACTGTTGAGTAGTTTCACATTTATTTATTAGAACTAATTATACGAATGCATCTTTAGAAGCTTTATATATATCTAATATACTGTATACACATTTAGTAGAATCATATATTATATCTAGATGCCAAAATGTTAAATTTTTTTTTTAAAAATCGATTATTTAAGAGATAAATTACGTATTGTAAATACAAACGCTGTTTTTCTTTATTAAAACGCAATATCTATTTTATTCAAAATTTGATATTAAACTAATATGAGTTTGTTTTAATTTACCTTAAATGTTTTGGAGGAACGATCACATTTAGTTGTAAGAACATTAGAGCTGTTGTTTATACGTCTGCTTGAATTGTAAAAAATTGAAGGTATAAATAATAATTTAACTCTTTTTGCTGGGATAAACTGCCTTGCTCTCATTTTTTAGAAACTGTAAATTTTCTAATTGTCTGTTAACTAACTACTAGTTATTCTAATTACAAACAATGTTTATGTGGGAATTAGATAATCTCGATTGCTTATCAGAGAAAGTTTGTAAATATAAGCCGTTTCTTGAGAATAACAAATATATAAACATTTACTATCTAAAATAATTTGAGTCGAGATGAACAATAACACCGTTATTTAACTTGAATACATGGCATTTTAATAAAAATTTTATGAATACAGTAAAAGAATAGTAAAAACTATAATAATTACAAAGAAGTTAATTTTTCAAAGAGTTAAAACTTAAATTATTGTAATTGTGAATGTCATGAACTTTTTTCTTCCTCTGTTACTTCTGTATTAGACCCTTTCTCCTTTTTACCAGTATTTTTCTTTTCCTGATCCTTTAAAGACTTTTTAACAGTATTTTTATTTTCCTGAACCTTTAAAGATTTTATAGAAGTATTTTTCTTTTCCTGATCCTTTAAAGATTTTGTAACAGTATTTTTCTTTTCCTGATTCTTTGAAGATTCTGTAACAATATTTTTCTTTTCCTGATCCTTTGGGCTACTGGGCGAAATTTTTAAGTTTTCTTCATTAGACAATTTATCTGGAAGTGTTTCGTTTTCGGAAGTTTCAACATTCTTCTCGTGTGGACATTTTGATAAAACTGATGTTTGTGATTCACTTAGAGGTACTTCGCTTTTGCAAGAATCAGAAGTTTCAATTCTTTTTTCTTGTTGTGAACATTCAGGCGAAGCTGCTGTTTGCGATTTGGTAATTTGTAAACGTGAAGAAGATACAGGAACACCATTCAAAGTTTGACGGTAAATTTGCTTTCGTGAATCAAATTTATTGTTGCGCTGGAAAAGGTTTTGGGGTTTCTCTTGGTGCTCAATTTTTGCTTCAGTTGTTTCTGTTGTTTTAGCAATATCGCTATCTAAACAGGTTACCGTGTTTTTATTTTTATTTGGTGGATGAATATTTTTGGGAAAAATATCATCAAAATCTTGCAGGCCATTGTATTTCTGCTTTGCAGTTTGAACAGTTGGTTTAGTTTGGTTTGTGAGAGGTTTTGCATCTTGGGTGTAGTTGAAATTTTTTCCCCGCCTTCCTTTTCGAAATTCTTGACATGGAAGCCGATACCAAGGTGGATCTTCAATACTGTTTATATTTTGAAGTCCATTGCTTCTTTCGTTTGTTTGTTCAATCACAGCGTGAGTTTGGACAGAATCAAAGTGTTCTTGAAGACCTGTAGCCTTTGGAATACCTACAAAAGGCTGATAAGTTTTTTTAACAAGAGTTGACATATTTACACTTTTACTAAAGTGAACACCCTTAATCACAGTCAAAAATTATCGCATAAAAAAATGAAAAATATACAAATAAATTTTATCTTATTTGAGAACATTTGTCCGAAATGACATAAACGCCTAATTTGTTTTATCTAAAACTACTATGATTACATAGTGATTTGATACCACCCACGTCCACTTATATGCTAGGGTTAATATGCTTACTTGGCTAGTTTGTACACTAGCTGAATAGTACGCAAACTGTATAAAGGTTTCGTTTGGCGAATATACTTAGCACAACGGTAGGAGAAGCCAACACTTACGAAGGATATTCACCAAACCAGACATTTGAACAATAGGTATACTAACCGGTATGTAGCCTGTTTACAAACTAGCCAAAGAAGTATATTAACCATAACATATGCACAACAACCGCGAAATGCTCGTCTATTTCGTCTGCATTGCTATTAAGTTCCTGTATAAATTTTCAATTTATTCACTTTAATTTAAAAACCATTTTAATTATTAATGATATTAATAAACCGTATTAAATAAATAACAATTATCAAATAGTTTGGTAAGTAGAAATAATTTATTTCTTTTTAGTATTTCCATTCCATCTTACATAAACTCAACAAGTACAAGTTAAAAACGATATCTTAAGGAATGTCTTCAAATTTCTGGTTTCAAATAAAATTTGCATATCTGCATTGCCATGTTCATATTTCAAATATTCGTTTACTTAAAACAGAACAGAAAACTTGTATATATTCTTCTCATAAAAAGTATTTTTTCAATCATAAACTGCAAATGGTAAAATATCAATTATAACTGAAAGGGACCAAGGAATACAATTTTGTGAATATTTGTTTTTATACGAAGTAAACAACAAGTATCATCATTACGATTCAAGGCAACAAAGTTTTAACAAAACGTAAAATTACAATAAGAATAAAATAGTACGGCAATATTCAACATTATTATACTGTGTCTAGCCAAAGCACCATATTGTGCTACAACTCTAACTCTTGTGTTGATATCTTATGAAGCAATTTCTCCGATAACTGGAAGCATTGCATTCTAGACATTTTGAAAAAAAAAATTGAACATAAAATACAAAATAAAAATATCCAAAAAAATTAAAACACTCCACAGCTACATTTAAAAATTCTTAAAACTGTATAAAAGTAAGCCTTTTAAGTAAAATGTGCACGTAAATATGCATTTAAGTACTAATTGTAAGATGCAAATGAACGCGAAAACTGATACGATTTCTAAAGCACAAATTTACAATATAAAACAATTTTCTAATTCAATTAAGAATGAATTTGTGCTAAAAAGGAAGATTAAAAATAGCATTCCTTAATACGCTTCATATCACAAGTATTAAATAATTACCTTTATGCAGACGTGAAAATGCTTTCAAAATAATTACGTAGGCAGCTTATTATCGCATATATATGATACAGTAAAAGCTATTAATTATTTTATTAGAATATATAATTTTGATAAAATGCATTTTCATACTTTGAATCGCTAATACTGCTTTAGCAGCAGTTAATATCAAACTGATTTATTATCTACGATTTCAAAAGTATTTCTTTCTATAACTTAAAAAAGGATAATTTTCAATTAATAATAACTTTTTAATCACTCATTTTTTCATGAAAATTTTACTCAAATCCAAGTTGGTATTTCCTATCAATTTTAGTAGTTTAATTTTAAGTATAATTTAAAGATTCTTTGTATACAATTAAATGGGATCTAAAATATAACTTGAATTATATAAATTTCGAGAAAAGTGAAGAGTGACTTTTCACTATAATTTTAATCTATCAACATTTTTACTTGTATATCACAAACGAGTATATTAAGTAAATCAAATCAATTTACTGGCCCTATATATTTCCTAACTGTCTGGATTTATCATGTTCGATTAAGTATATTAATTAAGATCGCGATCTTTTTAACATTTGTATCGTTATTTGTTCAGTATTCGTTTTACGTTTAGTAATCTTCAGTTATTGTATTAATAATAAATCATATACAGCACCAGTAAAAAATTATTTGGATGTTCTGTCGAAAATGTCAGTATGTTTAGTCTTTAAATCCTGTTAAGCTATTATCGGTTGGAAAGTTCTAGCCGTAGCTTCCCTTTATGTTAGAGGAAGCTCATTTTCAGGATCAGAGTCAGACGAACGATTTTCCTTATGTCATTCTTCGAATTCATCCATTCGACATCTGACTGCCATTTCAACAACTTCTAAACTTGGGTAATCTAGTTCTTTAACCAAACACAAAACTGCTGACAGTATGTTGGAGTTCTAAAACCACGTGATAAATTCAGTATAGTAGGTAACCTACCACTGGTTTTGATGATATTATTTATAATGTTTCTCTTTTTCATGAAGTTCATATTTTTGATAATTAACTTTATTTAAAATTAAATTTATTTATTTAATACTTCGTACCATTGACTTTTAAAATATTTTAATCAAATCTAAGTAAACTCCTAAAACCCAGAATAAATATATATATACCCTTGTTACTGGTCTTCTATTAAAAGGTGGCTGGTGAGCGGCTGGACACGTAAATCTTTCACGTCTTGTAGGAACTTCGTGACTATGCGATGAAATTTCACTGCCTTCCGTTTGCCTGTATGCAGCTGGGTTTGATTGAGGATACCTTTCTCCATTAGTGTAATCCTGTCAGATGAAATTTTCTTTAGTAGTTAATCTAATCGGAAGCTATTATACAAATATGACGAAAACTGTAGTTTTATAAGTACAGATAAATTATTTTAATTTTTAATTTGAACCCATTCAAAGAACGGGAGGTCAATCAGCTAATTGCTTTCTTTCTAGTCTTGATCAGTTTCTAATATACCACTCTTATTTATGCAGAAAATAATGAACATATTTTTCTAGAAGTTAGTTTTAAATGTCCATTTGCATTTGTATTTGTACTTTTTTACTCCATCCCAAGCCACAAGTCTGGATACGTCCACGAGTTTTGAGTTCAAGACTTATTATTACATTTAAAAGGAAAATTGTTAAGAACAGCGGCCTTGTTATTAGTAATAAAAAGAAATTAACAAACCTTTATGCTGTTAGAGGATTGGCTTGTGACTAATTTGAGGTCCTTTAAATTATCTCCTGCTCCTTCCTCTAAACTGTTAGTATTCAATGAAGTTTTCTATTAATAAAAATGAGTCACAGATGAATAAATGAAATGCGGGAAAAAAGTAAACAAATAAACTAGAAGTATCATTATTTTAAATATTGTCCTTCCTATTTAAATTTTTTAATAAATATTTGTATTTTTTCACCAAACCTTAATAGAATATACATACAACGATAAATGTAACTGATAATAAAGATTGACAATCTTACTTTTATTTGGTACTGGAAATCTATTTGTGTGTTATTGACAGAAGATATTTTTTATTAACGATAAAAATTATTGTTAATATGATAAATGATTCCCAGAAAAGAAAGCATGTTCGTTAGCATAAGATTTCTTTAAATATCAATACTTGAAAAAAAGCTTTACAATTACCTCATAGAATTGAGTTTGTTTAGTTTGTTCATAATATTGAGAACCCTTCCGCTCATCATATTCAGTTGGAGAATAACTTCTTCTTATTTGCTCTTGTCTTCTTGATGAATTTTGCTAAAAAAAGATAAGATATAATTCATAATGTTGGAAATGATAAAAGTTTTTAAAATATTAACAACATATAGTGATATGTACGTTTTTCATGATCTTGAAATAATGAATTGTGGATTATCCTTTTTATTTTTTTAAATTTAACACAAAGTTAATAAAATTAAGTATGCGCATTAATCATACATATATTACTCGGTAAAATGAAATGAATTGTTAAAAACATCCTACCTGAATTGTAGTAGTAATGTACTCTTTCCCATCTTCAAGAGACTCCTCTTTTATATAGTAACCGTCAATGTCACCATTGTCATATTCTGTCTAGTTAAAGTTTAATTAAAGGTGGTTAATTAAATGATATTTGTTTAATAGTTATTAATAAATACAATCACGCAGAAGTAATATTAGTGCAATGAATTATATTCATATATTAAGAATTATGGTCAGTAAATAATGAAATGTTCTTTAATATATACGACTAAAGATCAATACAATAAATAAATTTAAATGGTTTAAAATTGATAAGCTACACATACCTCTTGTCGAGATGGACTTCTTTGTGGACTGTACTGTTGTTCTTGATATTGTTCTGTAGGATACCTACTGTACTGTTGCCTGTCAGGTACATATTCTTCCTCTTCAACTTCTTCTTCACTTTCATGAGGATCTTCAGGGTGTGTAAGGATGCGTCCCTTCCTAGCAGCGTCTCTTACTTCTTCCTGTGTTATCGCAATGTTGTCTAATTTTTGTAGCTGAGGTAGAGCGCGTATAACTGTCAGACGATAGCTGAAGTAATTAGAATTCGATAAGCATGTAAATCTTACTTGCTAGTATGTACTTTACTTTAATAAATATATCAGAAACTATAATACGTAGTATATTTTTAATTGTTTTACCAGCGTCTCTTCTGTAAATATCGCACTGTGAGAAATTTCACTGAATATTTATTACCCTCTACAATACTATTTCAACCCTTTCAGGTAAGGCTCATTACAGAACTTTTCTTTTGGAATGACCTGAAAGTATTGAAACAATGTTGAAGAAAGCAATAAAAATTTACTCGTTAATCTTTTATTTTTTTAAATATTCTCCAATGGATGTGATTTACATTCTATCAATGCTATATTATTATCTTACCTACTCTGAAGTTCTTCAGCTCTGGATTGTACAGATAAAACAGTGATTCTTATATTGTGATTAAATTTTAGAAAATAAAGAATCAGGAAAAGATAATTTTCAATAGATACATCAGATAGAAATGTTTATCATAAATAGGTATAATCAATAAAATTAGAAAAAGATCAACATGCAAATCAACTCACCCATCAATAAAAGAACATGGATTTTCCGCAAGCCATAAATTTCGCAGATTTGCTAATCCTTGGAGATAACATATTTGATTAAGATCTCTAATATCGTTTTGACGAATATACAATTCTTGCAAAGCCAAACAGCATTGGAAATCTGCTAGGCTATTTATTTTGTTTATACTGCAAATAATTAATAAAACATTAACATAGAAAAACGTTTCAAATAGTTTCAAACATCTTTTTTACAATTAAATTAACTTTTTGTTTTTGGCGAAGAATAAAAAAGATTATTACCATAATGAAAATAAACTTTAATATTTTGAAAAATAGGAAGCAAATTTTATAGAAATATAATGTTTAATACTACAAATTAAAACAGTTTGATTTTAAGCTTTGGTAATGAATAGAGAGACACATTGAGATTTATTTTGCCATATATATGTATGTAATCTCAATAAGTCTTTAATATTTAATTACTTATTTAAAAATAAAAAAAAATGTTAATATAAGTATTGAAGTACACCTGCCTCAACAAAACATAATTCTTCTCTAGAACAAACTTGACTATTTTTTTATTGTTACCATAATTTCGATTGGACAAAAAATGCGACAGAAAAACGACGGACACATACAAAACGAAAAATGCTAAAGGTGTCGGGTACATGTACAATATTCTAAAGGCCGTCTTCTCAATCAGCATAATGATTTTATAGGTAACCTTATAAGGTATGGCTCACATCCATTCATATTTTGCTTACGTAATAAAAACAAGGAAATCTATTACGTAGGTAGAAAAGTTAAACATTAATTTTATCATTAATCAGATTAACAATTTTTATGATACTTTTGTATTCACCAAAGTAGTCTTCTTAAAAACGTAATATTTATAATGCCAATTTAAATTTTTGCTCATTTAATAATAAAATAAATTAAATAAAAATAATCATATAATCATTCATGTAGGGATAGAAAGAAGTAATAATATCACGATATTTATAGCAGAATTGAAATTTAAACTATTTAATATTGTAACTTTCTTAAGAGGCCACATACTTGGCACAGAAAGATAAAATACAGGCAATTCAATTTCAAATAGAGAAAAATTTGCGCCTGAAAACAACCACCGTTCTGAAAAGCGTAGTTCAGTTATTGTCTATTATCGAGGTCGACCTAAAGATTCCTCGAAAAACTTTTAACCAAATTAGGTCAATTTGTAACCCATTTATGTGTATCCATAAAAAAATCAATAATACAACCAATAACATGTCTAAGAAGCGAAGTCATTAATTTCAACTTCACTACAAAGAATAAGCAACATAAAATTAATGATGTCTTGTTTGTTAAAGAATGTAACAAAAGTAAAATAATCTATTACCAACTTTTCTAATACAGACTATCTAGATAGTGCTCCAAAAAGGATATAATTCGTTCTTTACGAAAGTTGTATTCTTTTGATATTATGGACACATCATTTTGGGGGATTATAAATTAAAGACTTAAATTTCCAAAAAGAATTCAATTTTCTACACTAATTTCAACAATAGGTATACTTTTTTAAGCATCAATACAAACACCTCCCTATGCTTGCAATTTAAAAAGTTTATTTGTAAACAGTTTTATATGGGAGCGACCTTGTCATGCCTTAAAACGATTTTATATTTTGTTATATGACATGACAAAAAGCAGATATCTAACATGCAACCATATACATACACATATTGAAATAATTGTACCATGAAATGTAAAAAAATATATGATGTCTATATATAAAGAAATTTAAAACAAAAGAAAATAAGAAATAAAACTAAACCTTTACATGTACCTGCCTGGTACATTAGTGTAAAATAGTTTCTACACTGCAGAGAACTGTATTGCTTACTTGTTTATGAAAACAACATAAAATATTACTTATTTTAAGTTATTTTAAGTGGGTTGGGGTAAGTTTAGTCATGCTGAATCTGAGACAGTTTCACACATTTCTTTACTATAGTGAAGATACTCAAGCAAATCCAAGGGGTGAAATTTCAAAACAATTTGCTTGAGTTTCTTCTTTGAAATGTATTAGGGGAACAATTGTGAAGAATATTTCTTTACTACAGTCTCCTATTATTTGTAGTAAAGGTGACTTGGGTACCTCCATTAAATAGCTTCATATTAAACTGATTATAATAAAATGTTTATCTTATATCATTAAAAAATGCTTAGTCAAAACGAAGAAATCTAAGTAAAAGTTGGCTATAAAATTAAATTATGTATTAGTTAATGAAAATTGCATTTAATTCTTGCAAGCACTGAATAAAAATTGATATTACCTTAAAGAGAGAACTTCCACATTTGGCATTTTTTGTAAAAGAGATACATCAACAAGTTCACTTCCCCTGAAAGATAAAAGAGTATGCAGAAATTTTTTTTATATTTAAAGAAATGAATAGGTACTAATTTGTAAAATTAAACTTACCAACAGTTAAGCCTTCGAATTTTAGACAAATCTGAAATTTTTGTTCTTGCAATAACCATTTCCTCAGTTAACCTCTTAGCCATCTTTAAAACAATGCAGATTAAAAGAGAGCACTAAATAAAAATCAAAATAAAATCACAAACAGTCAATTTACACAACAAAATTATCCAATTTAAAAGGGTAATAACACATCAACCACTTGCATTGTACATAAATTCACTGACATTACGTGTGACATTTAGTTTGTATTTTCTTCCAAAAAAAGAATTACTCCAGTACCACTACATTATTAATATTTTGACGTTTGAGCAACTCTTCAGTTTTCGCTCTTCCTCTGAAGTCTTGTTATCTCGTTTTTTCATGGAATTTTATTTCCACATAGAACCCGTACTGACATCTTCTCTTCAAGTTCACAACTGATTTCATCATCGAGCTAGCTAACAGAAAACTGCACAGATTTGTGTACTCTCACGTTAGCTTATTCTATTTCAGCTGTGTCTTTTGGGTTGCCTATATAAAAGCTTCATGATTGCTAATTAAATGGTAACTCAAATTTTTGAGTTCGATCTATTGATCGTAGATCATATTTTCGTTTCGTATAAGTTTTTAATTTGATACTCTAAAAGTCTAAGGATTGAGTGTCTTAAAATGATTATACAAACAATTAAATCTATTGCAGCATGATTATAAAATCACAATCAAAATCGAATGAGTATAGGACTCGCGTTTTAAAAGTTCCGCATTCAATTAAGCTTAGGAGCTTACGTAGAAAGTAGTTATTTTATAATTATTAGTATCTTTTAAATTAAAACTTTGCTTGTAATGATTAAAGAATGAATGGATCATTATTGTTATCGTCATAGCGTTGCCATTCCTAAGACTGTGGCTGGACACACACCTCCACTCTTTCCTATCCTGAGCTAACTTTCGCACTTCCCTAAAACTAGAACATCCCATATCCCCAACAATTTGTGAACGGTAATGTAATCTGGGTTTAATTTTGCCCATCTTAACTCTCGTTTCTCCTTCTAATATGTTTCTAAAATTAGTTTTTTATGTCTGAGAAGATGTCCTAACAACCTATCCTGTCTATTAAATGGAAAGAAAGGATAAAAGCACATTTTATGTCAAAGTGAAAGATAAAGAAAATCAAAAGAAGTTTTGTGGTACAATCCAAAACTCCATATAAAAACTTTTAGAAAGCCCTTAAGGTAGGATTACAGACTAAACTGCAAAGGTTTTTTAAATGTCTTTATGAGCAATTTTGGCTTGTGACGTTTTATGCAGGGTGAGAAAATAAATAATTTTCGCATTTCTTTATTTATTTGTGTTAGGGGATTTTAGTTTAGCTACAATTGTAAGTAGTACATCGTTTTCTTCGATGTTCTTGTTTGAATTTAATTTATTAGTACACTTCTGATTTTTCATGATTCCGTATTTGACGCATTCGCGTAGTTTTTTAGAAGCGCGAGATAAATCAATAGCAAACCTACTTGGGCTGCATATCGCGAGCATCGCGGTAACAAATATTAAGTACCTATAACAGTGTGTTGATACGAAATGATTTTACGAAAACGGTCATTAAATGATCGAAATGTCTACAGAGATTTTTTAATGTAGAAAATGGAACTTGTTCTGAATATTCTATACAATTACGCTTACAATGAATTTGAAGGGTTTAATGAAAACGTTACATATCAGCGACTGAAGCAATTCGACAATAATTTCCGAAAATAATGAAGAAAAGTGTTGCTCCTGCACTAGGTAAGTAACGCTCAACAATATTTTTATTTGCAACTTTTTTTATTGGTACCTAATTTTCGTTCAATTTTAAACGTTTTATCAAAAAGTATCTAGGTATAATTTTGCGAATGAATATATGTATCATTCCGTTGAATTTAAATCCTGAAATAAACTTTTACTATTATCTTAGCGAAAGCATAAGTATGTAACTAAAAAACATCTTGGTAAAATTAGACATAAATGCGGAGAAAATGTATAAGTAGGTTACCTAGTAGTAACATATTTATTAATAAACGAAACAACCTACTCATCTTATGTAAAAGAATATCATCATCAGTTTCATTAACATTTCTATTGTTGTTAATCTATTTTAAACGTTGTATTTTCAGTTCTAATACTCTTCCTTCATACCTCACAAAGCAGATGTTGCATTCGTAAGTTAACAGATTCATTTTTAATTTCTGAAACATTGTGTTCTAACATAATCTACTATCAAATTGTTTTTTCTAATACGTATTTCAAAATGCTATCCTACGTATAACTTATAACACTACAATATTTGCTCTGTTGTATCAGTTGCTAAATTATTGTATAGTTACGAAAACTGTGATACGCACAATAATTTTTTTGTAAAATAAGAACGTTCAAGTTTAAATGGGAGCGGTGGTACAGAAAGGTAGGAAACTGCAGTTAAAAAAGTTTTTCAAGTTAAATTTGAAGCTAAGAGAAGATAAAGTACTTAAATGCGCTATTATTTTTTATGTCTTTTTTTAACGCTAATTTTTAACAACTTCGCACTAAATTAAATTTAGCAGAAGTTTCTCGTATAATTAGTTAAACTTCCGAACCTCCTTAAAAATCGAGTAGGAAAATAATGGGATGAATTTTTACGGAACGATCTATTTACATTTGTCGCAACATATAGTTACTTGACGGTATTCGTGTTTTCAAAAATTCACATTAAAAGTTTGTAGGAGTTCCAAAAGTTACCACAACTGATGCTTGACATGAAAGATTGGTCAGGAAAGTAACATAAATATCATAAATATAGAAATTTCTTATGGTGCAGATACATTTGGCATGCTAATGTAATTTTATTTTACTGGTTAGTATTAAAAATGAAATGCATGAGACTGGCGTAAATCCAAAATACAAATAATCATTTAAGAGTAGCTGTAGACACAATGATTCACAGTGCGTAAAGTACACTAACGATAGTGCACTACCTATCATGAATGTTTTAAATCTATTTTATATTATTGGTAACTTGTCAGCTTTTTTTATAGGTATTCATTAAAAATACTAATGTCCATCTCTTTTTTCTAGCTCTAATCCTGCTTGCAATAATAAATTTAACAAAAGCAGAATGTCAAAGTAAGTGCATTTTTTGTTTTCTAATCCTTTATTAAACATAAGGGATGGGATTACTATATTTATATAGTATGATCCTGATATCAATTATTAATATTTCAAATAGTAGTAGCATTAAAATTATAAATATAATTTACTTCCTTTTGTAGAAAGCTTTATACATATTTGAAACACTAAAATTATACTTCAAAAGTTTTAGAAGATATCACTATTTTCTTAGAATAAGCCTAGTACCTTTACAGTATCTAATTTCAATGCATTGTAACAAATGCATCTTCAAAGGAAGCCAAGAAAGTAAACAAAAAGGGATTAAAATTTAATAAGATGTCTATTATGTCCAGTGTTATTTTTATTATAGAAAACCTCGCAAACAGGTGAAACACTTATTTTGATCTGTTATTAACAAACTATTTTCAAAAATCGCGTAAATAGCCATTATCTTCTCTAAAAAATTACCAGGATCTCATTGCACAATTTATTTGAAAACGTTATACATTTTATCACTTTTTCGGAATTTCTTGTTTTTTTTTCACGAACTTTAAGAGTCTTAACATTAATGTTAAGATTGAACAATGAGGAGATTTAAAAGTAATGCTAAGCATTGAATTTAAAAATATTTGTCGTCGACAACTAACCCAATAAAGTAGGTATTTTTTAATGGTAATTAGTCCAGGACCCAATTAAGTATCAAGTACAAAGAAAACCAAAAGTTTATCGCGAGGATTTTGCCATCTTCCGCAAGGCGGATGTTAAAATACTTGCCGAATAAATGCTATAAGAGGGAATGTTGCGCTTTCCTCCCTGAAATTAGTGAAAAATATACTACTTTCGGTAGGGGTTTGGGGAGTTTGCCGCACTTACAATAGGCTCGGGTGATAATTCACACGCGGAAGAGAATGTCTTACTTTCTTCCTTGGATGTATAATATATTAATTTAAAGTTGTAAAGTAATGTTTATAGAGGTTTCTAATCTGCCTACGAATAATGTTTGTACCATAATTGTTTAATTATTTGCTGTTTTCAGCTAGACAGATTTATTGCTATGAGTGTGACAGTTGGACGGATTCGAGATGTAAGGATCCTTTTAACTACACTGCCCTTCCTATGGATCAACCACCGTTGATGACTTGTAACGGATGTTGCGTTAAAATGGTTAGACACGCTAAATCTCGTAAGTATTTGACCGTATGTAGATCTTCAATTAACTTTAGAAATACGAAAAGTATTATCGATGCAGATGTTCATTTCTGTCCAATAATGAGGGTTAATTAAAAATGGATGGTGAATTTTGGGAGATAAATGTAAGACTGTATTGTAGGGCTGTGTTAGTATAAACGTTTAGACCATTGCTTAGCATTCTGGAGTCTGTCCTGGCCCAAGTTTCTCTGGGGTTTCCTTAGATCTCTCAGGCAAATGCCGGGACAGAAAAATATTTCATGTATAATCTTTCAATCTCTTCTGTTTTCATTTCGTCTGTTTCATCTCTCTCACCCTAACCGCCATTCTCACGGTTCCTGAAAGGTAGCTGAAGAGGGCCTTTCGCCTTACCCTCCGATCGCCTAGTTCGGAGAGACTGCCCGACCACCAGATTAGATGGTGGGAAAATTAAACACCCAAAAGGACCAGACATACTATTACCAAGAACGTAGTCTAGCGGTCTAGATCATAGCTTAGCATCGAGAAAGACACCAGTTGATTGTGGGTTTATCTGACGCGATACAATTTTTTGTATGGTTTATGCTTCACTTCCGTTTCATTTATTTTTCTGTAAAAAACACCCATCCACCCATTTCCACGATTCTAAAAGGCCTGCCTATCCTACCTTCCATCGCAACGTAGTTCGGTGGGACTACCCCCGCACTAGCATGAGCTGGTACAACAAAGTAATTTTTATTGTTTTCTTTCTAGCGTACGAAGTAGTTCGTAGGACTTGTACATCTCATTTGCAAATAAATCTCTTCATGGTGGATCATGTTTGCATGATGGAGAGCAGCGGAACAGGGCATATGTGTTTTTGCGAAGAAGACATGTGTAATCGTTCGTCCAAAATATTTATAACTGTTCCGATTTTTATACCATTGATCACATATTTTTTATAATACCTAGCTCAATCTTAATCTTTATTAGTTAAAAAATTATAGACAACAAATGTTCAAAACATCCACAATATTTTTGCGCAAGAACAAAAGGTATAACCAGATGTCTAAATATCTACCTAATGTAAAATATTTCACGTTAATCTCATATACTAGAAATAATTCTAAGTATATGATTAATCTACGATTTGTTGTTAGTACCTACACAGAATCAGATTTGTACGTATATATTTATTTTTGGCGCCACCAAATATTTAAGTATACATACATATTAGGTGAATGCATTTTTATTGCTGATGTTAATGTTTTTTTATCTTTTTATTATAAATACCCAAGCACGAATATATTACATTATACATTAATGCATTGTACTGATGGTAGACACAAACTTCGTTGAAAAATAAAATAGTTTATTATAGAAAATGATTATGAAACGTTCATGTTTAAAACGACGAGTTGTTAAAGTTGAGAAATCTGTACAAATGATAATACAATATGTGAAATTGCATGAAAGGAACTAATAAGTTTAATTAATAAAGTAGTTCACTTGTAATTAATGCGTTTTATTTGAATTCCTATTAATTAAATCTTTCATTTAAATCGTTCATCCTAGTTTAAAGAAAATAAAGGAATGCACAGTTTTAGTGCCCGACACTATCATAAGAGCAGTTCCCATGGTATCAGTCCCATTAATCTGATCATAATTGTGTATAAAAAAAATATGTGTGCTGTCAGCAAAGTAGTATTACATAAATGAAAGTTAGTATAAGCAATTTCTTATGCTGAAAGTGTATGATGTGTTGCGTACCTATATACAAATAATTCCTTTAAATTTTAATCATTGATTACTATACATCTATTAAAAAAGCATGATGGCCGACATTAGTAACAATGCGACAACAATTGAAAAAGAATGATGGCCGACAACAGCAACAATTAGAAAAGAATGATGGCCGACATCAGTAACAATGCGACAACAATTGAAAAAGAATGATGGCCGACAACAGCAACAATTAGAAAAGAATGATGGCCGACATCAGTAACAATGCGACAACAATTGAAAAAGAATGATGGCCGACAACAGCAACAATTAGAAAAGAATGATGGCCGACACAAAGTCATAGTATTGTTCACAAAAGTGAATTTCGACCACTCGAAGCAATGGTGCTAACAGTTTTGAGCTCACAGTTACTGGATAGGAGGGAAGTTCTAGTCTGTATTAAAATCTGCGGTTTTTTGTTGATTCCATGTTGTTTATTATGTTCATATCATAGATAAAGGATATAACCTGCAATTCAATGAATCTGTCAATCTGTAATCTACAGCAATTTTAGAATAAAATATCATTAACTAAGAACAATAAAGTCATATTACGATATCACAAAACGAAATGACAACTTATAACACAGAGTTTGAGATTGTTATTGGTGTATTACTGTTGTATTAGATTTTGCTGGTGTTTTACAATCATAAAGTGTCAAGGTTATGTTTCTACTCATCATTGTAAAACTTGTGTGGAAAAAATAAATTATAAAAAATTTAAAGGAGTAGTAGACGTAAACGTTTAATGATAAAAAAAAATGATATGTTGTGCATAAAACTGTTCGATATTTATTTCTAAACATAATCTGCAACGTTACTTTCTAGAGTTTAAATGAAGTTGATCTTATTCATTTTCTTTTCCAATGTTTAAATATAAAGTGCAGATTTTAAAAAAAATTATTTCAGGTAAGAAAAAATGAACTATTTGCCGTTATACAAAATTACCATAATAGAAGTAGATATATTTGTTGTTATATAGTTTCACAATATAACTCTTATTAATTTGATTGCTCTAGATGATTCTTATGTTAGATAATGTTTGAATACTCTGTTGATATACACATATGAAGTAGGTATTTAGAATTTTATGTAACATATTTTAATGTTTAAAATAAATATCAGAAGTTAGTTTTTGCTTTTTGTAAACTATTAGGTACCAATAATGGCCTTGATAAAAATTCACGAAGATATGGAGACTGCAAACTTCCTCTTAAAATGGAAAATGTGTTAGTTGTGTCCAAATTGTCTCGATTGGAATATGAAAGATCGAAATTTAAATATATAAGTGAAGATGAATTAAAAAAAGAACTAGTCAGTAGAGGTACCGATTATAATAGTCTTCTCTATAATCATGATTTGCATAAAACATTTGAGAATAAAGTTGTTGAAAGTTTTAAAAGTTTTAATGCTGTTGTAAAAGTGGTTAACAGGTACTAATATTAGATTAAAGCAGAAAAGCTGTTAAATTTTGTAACTTTTAGATTTAGTTTAAAAGAGGAGCAGACTGAGTGGGCCGATGTAGTTGTGCCTGCTGGTGGTGATGGTACTTTTTTACTTGCTGCCAGTAGAGTAAAAAATAATTTAAAGCCTGTGATTGGATTTAATTCTGATCCAAGAAGATCTGAGGGGCATTTGTGTCTTCCGAAAAAATATTCATCTGATATAACAAAAGCTATTGATGAACTTAAAAATGTGAGTAAGTGATTTTCACATTTAAGAAGTTAAACAGTATCTGTGGTTTAAACATGTGAAAGATATGATTTTGAAACAGCAGAATAATTAGTTATAATTTATTTATTTTAGGGAAATTTTCAGTGGTTACTTAGAAGTAGGATAAGAACTTCCTTATTTTGCCAAAGCAAGAAATTAGTGCCAAAATATTTACACATTGTTGAAACTCCAGAAGATGCTTATTCATGTGAACCCACCTACAAATATGCTGAAGATATGGGGACAATTCTACCTTTTCTAGCATTAAATGAAGTACTAACTGTCTATATTTGTAGAAAATTGATTACTAAATTGTTTTAATGAAATTTAGGTTTTTATTGGAGAATCTTTAGCGGCCAAAGTATCACATTTAGAAATGTATTTAAATGACAGTGAAGAATCAACTAATCTGAAGAGCTCGGGTCTTTGTGTTTGTACTGGTACTGGCTCAACATCATGGCATATGAGTATCAACCGAATACCAGTGCAAACAGTTGCCGAGTTGCTAAGGCTAATGGACATTGAAGCTACAGAAGATAAAGATAGTTTAGCTACTGTTTTGGCCGATATTTACAATCAGAATCTACTGTTCAATCCAGGTAAGTGCACATTTATGTACTAATAAGGTAAAAAGCTAAATGACAATAATAACAATAATATGTAATAGTTTAGTTAAAAAAGTTAAGTACGCTCCTACTTGCGATATCCGGGATATTAATTTAATCGGAATTTTTAATTGACGTGTTGAGCATCGTTAAATGCCAATATTCGATGGTTGTAGGGTGTAGCGTTTTTTTTTCTTAAAATCAATTTATAATTTATATTTCAGATGATCCTCGAATGGGATACACTGTAAGAGAATTAATTTCGGTTGGAGTTTGGCCTCAACCAAAAGGTCTTAAACCTAGGGGTTTTGTTAATAAAATTCAAGTCAGGTCTAAATGTATAGACGCATGCCTAGTGGTAGATGGAGGAGTTTCTTATGAATTTAATGATGGCGTTGTGGCTGTGTTAGAAATTAAACCTGAAGATGCACTTCGAACAGTCATACTGACAGATTAATGGCTTTTTACATGTTTAGTTATCTAGGTTTAAAAATTTAAACGAGATATTTTATAAATATTACAAGATAATGTACAGTTTTGCAAAGAAATAATTCATTAAGGACAACTTAGTGCTTTTACAATGCATTTTATGTATACATATAGGGATATAAGATATACATTACAAATAATTTACTTATTGATAGAAAATATGATTTTATTATTGTGCAACTCATTTTTAATTACACATAAGAAAGGTACAAAATGTTTACGCTGTATTGATAATCAACGGGAAACACTGTACATTTTAAACATCTTTATACGAAACAAATATATATTTTTTTATGAGATATTGTTTCTATTTTTCTTACCCGTTAATTAAAATAGCGGGGAATCGGTAAGATATTTTACAGATAAATAAGTTTCCATAATAAACAACGCCCTCGAAAGCCTGCACTCAACTTATAAAGTTGTGTGTAAACTTGATAATTATCATGAGTTAATTTAATAAATTCCACTATCAACCTTCCATTTTCGTTTGATATTCAAATAGTAATTCTTCAAGCTTTTCGTTTATTTTTCTTAGTAAGGATCTATTTTATGATCAACTATATAGGTTTAATAGAAATATGAAAACGCCATTATTATTTAATAAACAGTGGGACCTCATACTTACAATGAATAACACTATTTACGTTCTTTAAACACTAATGCAACAAGTCAAGGCAAAATGCTTAGTTATTTAAATTCTAGAATGTATATAATAAATAATCATCCTACACTAATACATAGTCTTTGATTTTATAATACATAGTTAAAGCTTTGTAGCAATTTCAGTTTTTAAATAAAAATTATTTAACAAAAAGTTTCGACGACATAAATTAATTTATTTTTCATATTTTTATTAACAATTTTGATACACAACAAAAAAGGTACTTATATACAGTTACAACATAGTAAAAACATTGTAAGATAAGTTAGTACAAGCACTACATGTACGCAATGAATGTAACAATTTTTTGATAGGCAATATATATNTAATTAGTCTTATTTTCTTATTTATATTGCTATTCATTTATTAGAAACCATATTTAGTAATAGCTCATTCCTTTTTTTCGAAATTTACTTTTGTAAACTATTTGTTTAATCAATTTCTTTGTGTTAAAAATTGTTTGAAAAATTAGATTTAAAGGAATTGTTTGTAAATAGGTATGCAACACATCGTACACTGCAGCATAAGAAATTGCTAGTATAAACTACATGTACTTAATTAAGAAAGGTACATGTTTTTTAAATTCAATTTTTTTCGCCACGTTCAATTTAATTTACTTACTCTATAAAGAGATTACTAAATTCATTAGTTTCCTTTTTTTTTTGGCACGTCATTACTATCACTAAGAAGTGAACAACTACTGCAAAAAGTAAATGTGAAGAAAACCTTAATTCTTACTATAATAATATTAGGATCGTAATGAACATTTTTATTGCAATTAGCTTCAAGAATTTAAACACAAAGTAAAATTTGACAAAGTCATTTAACTTTTTACACTTTAAATTTCTGTTCTTGATGTTACATTAGTAATGGGTAAGCAAATAAGTGTAAAAATTTTCTGGTTCAAGTTGATGTTAAAAATAAAAAGGTTTCAACTGCAACATACAATAATTTTGATTTGGTTGAAGCCTCATTACAAGTTTATTAGACATAGATCTCCTGTAATCTTCATTACAATCCTTATGAAGATAAATCTTCAAGCTTAATTTGCTTAATGAAAAGGGAAAAATTCTTATAAGTTTTTATGCAGCTGTTGTTTTATGTGATAACCCTGAAACAATTTTTGTCCAAAATGTCAGCTTTATTTAGCATTCTTTTTAAATTACATATAAACCCACTTGATATGTGTTATTATTACTAACTTGTCTATCGTATATTGAACACTTTAAAATTTACAAGGCAGGGAAAGGCGTTTTAACGCGATTTGTTGACTAGTTGGACATGAAAAATTTTTATATTTTTAATTTTAAAAAAAATAAGTTAACACACCAATAACAAATATTATTCATTTTTGGGATTCCCTTAACTAACTAAGTTTCAAATATTCCGATAATGTTGCGTATAAATAATTCTTTAATTCACATGAGGACGATCATGCAGTTCCTGGGACAGTTCCCATGATATACGCGTCTGTATTTTTTTTTTTATAATATTATTACAAGTGTTTCCCTGCTAATAAACTTTTTGTTAGTGCAATTAGTACGATTGGGGTTTAGTGATTTTCGTCACATATGTATAATTAAATGTTGACAATAGAATACTTAAAATTTTTAACGCGTTTTCATTTTAATTGGGATTGTTATAAAACATTGTTGTTCTTTAGAATAGCTAACAAACGTTTAGGCAGATTGTCAATATATTGCATTTGATATTAGGAAAGTATTCATGTCTAACTGTTTTGTGAAGAGCGTAATGCTATACACCCAACAAAAGTCAGGAGTGGGCAGGAAAACCATGCTAAACTATCAATGTGCAAAGTTTCACATTTGGCTTACTGCGCAACCTAGAGGTTTAGACCTTTGCTTAGCACTCGAGAAGACACCGGTTCGATTCCGGGTTTGTTTTCCCTGGTCTACGTTTCTGAGGTTTACTTGTTTCAATTAGACAAATGCTAGGGCAGTAATATTCTACAGATAATATTTCGTGTCCTCCTGTCTTCATTTGGTCCGTCTCATCTTTGTTACCCTAACTACCACCCACCCATTCCTATATTTCCTAAAGGAGGACCTTCCACCCTACCCTCAGGTGTAGCCTGGAGGGACTGCCTGCCCACCGGCATTAGTAGCTGGTAGAATAAAACACCCAAAAGGTTTTTTTTTGTTACACTCTGTGTGATCCCTGTATAATCAGCCTGAATACTATTATAGCTTAAATACAACAATAATTTAAGACTTTCTGAAATAATTCAGTCACGCTACATGACAATCTACATACCTGAACGTTTAGTTAAACGTTTTCCAGAACATCCTTGTTATGTGTAAATGATCTTTATCTAATTTTAAAATTTAATAAAGTTTATGATGTGTTTTTTATGGAAGAGGTGAGTAGCAATGACTTGCGTTTTAATACGTACCTACTCTCTCCCTCGGTATAGTTAGTTGATAAAAGTTTTAATGCTTCTTAAAAATAAGCGAAAATTATAGGTATCTAATTATTTAGATTATTAATGGACATGTCATATATAGAAATGTACGTATAAATATATAAACAAATGTACTAACATTAGTCTCACTATAAAATTGTACACATGTTTTCAAAAATAATGTTTAAAAAGCACTGNCACTTTACTGAAAAAAAAAAATTAAAATCTACCTGTTAATCTTTTAAAAATCAGTGTTATTCCCTTTTTTATTAAATGTTCACAATTATTTATTGAATTCATGAATTAAAATATATTTAACATAAAAAATCATAAAATTATAAACCGTTGCAGGTTGGCGAACGAATACTGTTCTCAAAAAAGATATTCTTGTAGGCCCACGTTATTTTTACATTTGGCAAAAACAGAAAAAGACAAAAAGTAGAATATTTTCTTACAATACCAGTTTTTTAATAATTTTAGCACATTTCATCTAAAACCAGCAAATGTACAACTGCATTAGATTTTATGGTCCCTAGTATTGAAACTATGTAAATTATAGAGTTTAATAAGGTGCTGTTACTAAAGTGCACATGCATCTGTTTTTTTTGTAAATTATGTGTAATTAGGACTGTTCTTAATCTTTAGTTGACTTACTTCTAAATAATACTGTTTAAAATTGCACATATTCATTGTAAACAAAAAATAAGTGCTTTAAAAAAAATAATTATTGTCTTTAATAATAATAAATGACTAGAGTAACGGTAGTCTTTAAAACTTTGGTAGAACTGGAATTAATAGGCAAATAGCCTACCTATTTTTTGAAAAAACTAAAAATACCTTTCCCTTTTTCTGGTGGCGGAGCCATTAACATAGGGACTTGGTTTTTGTGGCTAATATGAATCTGAAAAAAAAAACCAGTAAAAGGATATCATAAAGTGCAGTTACAAAATATAACACCTCTGCAGCTGGTTGCATCCATGGTTCTCCATCGATTTGCATTGGAAAAGTTTTTTTTGTAGTAATCGTAACAGATGAGCATTGCGCTAATCTTCTTCCACTTGCTCTTAAACCTGTTCGTACTTGGCCCATATGCAGACAATTCTCTAATCCAATAACTTCGATTAAACTATCTCCTATATCTGGAAAAACAACCAACATAACGAAAACTTAAGGTAGCTTAATTAAATAATGAAATTTTAAGTATACTCTCATTATTGATAAGTATTTTTTAAAATGTCAGCATAAAAAAATTAAATAAAAATGTTATTGTTTTGTTTGCAGTAATTAGTCTTATTTTCTTATTTATATTGCTATTCATTTATTAGAAACCATATTTAGTAATAGCTCATTCCTTTTTTTCGAAATTTACTTTTGTAAACTATTTGTTTAATCAATTTCTTTGTGTTAAAAATTGTTTGAAAAATTAGATTTAAAGGAATTGTTTGTAAATAGGTATGCAACACATCGTACACTGCAGCATAAGAAATTGCTAGTATAAACTACGTAATACTTCTTTGCCCTGTGCTGACAGCACTCATAATTTCTTTTATATAATTATTCATGTATGAAAAACCGATACTTATTAGTGTTGAGGTCATTGAGAAGTTTTTTACAATTAGATTTAAAATTTCAGTATAACTTTCGTTCATTATATTATTTGCTCCACTGTATGATTAATACACATGGATGATGTCTTATCTATGGATGACATCATGTCTATGGATGACATTTAGAAATCATGCGCTGAAACATAACCAACAATCATTGATCGTTGTTTTGGAGTGATAAAGCACTTTAGTGAATATTTAGGTATACAGTTTTTGCTGTTTAAAAATTGTAAGAAAATGAGTTTAGCTATGAATGCTCCTATTGCTAGCTACGATAATATGTGTTCGCATGACTGGATAGATGCTCCTCATAGTACAGGTGTATGTAATGTAAAATTTGTGTATATTGATTAAACACTAAAGGTGTCTTTTCTTTTAAGACCTCTATAATGGCAGTTGAATTTGATGGTGGAGTTGTTATTGGAGCTGATTCTCGTTCAACCACTGGGTAGAAAATTTTGTTGATAAAAAATATACCAATTATTAAGTTGCATTTCTTGATTTCAGAGCATACATTGCAAACCGCTATGCTGATAAGTTAACGAAAATAACAGATCACATTTACTGTTGTCGTTCAGGATCATCAGCTGATACACAAGCTATTGTTGATGTGGTGGTGTATAATTTAAATTTTCATGCGTAGGTATTTAAAACTATAACATAAATCAAAAGAATTACTTTATATTCTCTTAGAACGGAGCTTGGTGAAGCTCCTCTCGTTGAAAGTGGAGCTGCTGTTTGTAAGGAACTGTGTTACAATTACCGTGATTCATTAATGGCAGGTTTGATTGTTGCTGGATGGGATCGTAAGAAAGGTGGGCAAGTGTATTCTATTCCAATAGGAGGAATGTGTGTTCGGCAACCTGTATCAATTGGAGGATCTGGTTCAACCTATGTTTATGGCTATGTTGATGCAAATTATAAACCAGGAATGACTCAAAATGAATCAGTGGAATTTGTTAAAAATTGTGAGTAAAAATATAAATACTTTATAAATAAGAGGGTAGATAAATTATTAACTAGAAGATATAGAAAAGAATAGGTGACTAATGGGATTTTCCTAGTTTATTAGAAAATGTAAAATGTACTTCACAAGGCTCAGTTTGTATTTCTTCTTTGTTTAAATGACTATTATGATACTACCAAGTATGATGAGCTCACTTTTTTTGTGAAAACACATATCTTAGAAAAGTCTTTACATGATCTTTTGACCAATGCTGTATTTATTTGGTTTATAGGAGAGTATCTAAATGTTTTTTATTTCAGCGCTTGCTCTTGCAATGGCTAGAGATGGCTCATCAGGAGGAGTTATTCGCATTGGCATTATAACAGAGAAAGGTATCGAGAGGCACATTTTTGAGGGCGATTCTATTCCAAAATTTTATGAAGGTTAATTTAATGTATAAATAAATATTGTAAGTCTACTTTTTAAAGAAATGAATGATCTTTACATTTACGTTTGTTTTTTTACACATGAGTATGTACTGAATTATATTATTATATTGAAATTGTCAGTTTGTAATAAAGTTGGGCAAATATTCTTGGCATAAAACATTGTATGATGATGAAAATATGATTAAATTTTGGATTTTGTCACGGTGTAATCAGGTAAAGGGAGAGGGGCAAATCTCTAACCAATTTGAAATGATTTGTACATGGGATTTTGGTCCAGAAGTGTCATAGTATATCTACCGACATTACCTCTTTATTTTCGGTACTATAAGGGGGATGCTGCAATTGCGAGTAACGTTGTTTATGTTACATTTGAAACGATCAGCTAGTATTCGAAAATTACTATAGCTAGAAAATTTGAAAGTTTGTCGGAATTATTCCTCGATGTATACTAGAGAAGGTGTAAGGACGTAATCACTTTTGATTTAGAGAAAATCCAACGCATGAGAATTTATAAGCAGCAATTGTTCAATTATTGATAAAATTAAAAGTAATTTGAAGCATGCAAAAGTATTTTGACTAGAATCAAGGCAAAAAAATTATGAAATGATATGTTGAAGATCTAAAGCATTAGATCAGCCGATTACTAATAAAACTATAAAATGACCTTTCTTTTACAGTTTTAGGATTATCTCTATCGTTTGACTTACCCTGCACTGCTAATTTGAGATCGATGGAATTGAAACTGCTTGTGCTCAACTCTTTTTGTGTGCTAATCCGTTTTTTCTTCTTTTTCTTTTTGAGATTTGCTATGTGTTCTCCCCATAAATTCGACCCTCCGTGAGTGTAGGGTATATTGAGTAGAGCAATTCCCTGAAGTGCGGGGCCGTTTGCCAAATCCAGCGATACACCATCGCACTGTAAATGCCATACGTTTTTTATATCCGCAGTGTACGTAAACTTTAATCGACTTACAATAATTTCTACGTGCTCGTGTAAATTCTTACAGGAAGCCGCGAATTGTTCCGATGTTGCGTATTCAAAATACCACAATTTGTTTTTCATTCTGCTGTTGAACTTCTCTGGATTTTTTTCTCTCTCCAGGTGAAACTTAACACAAATAGCAGCGTCCTAAAATATTCCCAATCAATTAAAATTCTGTTTCCTTCAGAATTGTTGCACTGTATTATTTGTAATTACCACTCCAACTGAGAAGTAGTTGTTGATAATATTGTACGGAATTTTATAATTGAGAGGGTTGCGATTTTGCTCAGGTGGATTCGTTTCCTTCACATCAATATTCCAGCGGTCCATCATTACCGTGGTCGCATTCTTCACTTTGTGTAAAATTTTCTGAGCCGATTCACCCTCATATCCACCGCCCCACCGAAGGCAACGAGCCAAATCGTTTCCTGTACCTAAAGGAATCACAGCTACTCCTGGTTGACATTCCAGTTCAACTTTATCTATAAAATAATATCGTCTTAAGATACCGTTACGTATAATGAAACTTTCCCACATCCATGCCCCGAACATTAGTAGACTCTGTAATAAGTTTTTATTGAGAGTCTGAGAAGCGCTAGGCCTCGAGAGTCATAGATTCTTGTTCTCCCTCTTTTGTTCTTCTAATTCACTCAATTAATTTGATGTAACAAGTATTTACTTCAGTCGTAAGCAACGAGATACGTAGGTAGGTACTTATTTTTGTATTTGGTCTTTAAAAGTTTTAAACCCACTTTTGCCCGGTGGTATCTCCATTTCAACAAAATTCTTTCTGATTTCTACCAATTTTTGACTTGGCAAATGATCGATAAACGTGTGTATAAAATGCAATAATAAAAGAATTGTCACATTAACTTACCCATACTTTCTAAAATCCACCCCACTGTTCCGTCACCGCCGCAGCAAATTACGTTAAAGTTTGGAACGTCTTTGAACATAGTTAAACCTTGCATGGGACCCCCAGTTGCCAAGTTGTGAACTTGTCTGGGATTCAAGATGTACTGAAATTTTCTTAGAATCCGTATTCCTTGCCGTCCTCCAGATTTAGGATTAATAAAAACTAAGACAGGTATTGTGTTTGGGGGTGGGGTTATTTGAAACGACATGGGTGGCTGTTTCGTATCATTTTTCGAAACCTTTAATAAAAATACGTTAATAATTAATGTATAAGGGGAAGCTTACATATATTCTGCTTATCACCCTTAAGGAGCATAAAAATAAAAATTACTTTGCAAAGACTTGATTGACTTTTTGACATGGATACATCGTTAAATTCGGTTAAAGTCCTTACTCACATGACGATGGTACATAATACTACACAAAAACTGTGAAACGAACCACAAAGGATGGAACAGTGTTCGACACTGAAGGATTAAATGGGTTAAGCATGTTGGCTGGGGTCTTTTTTGAACTCTGCACAACGAGGGATGGGCACATTATAATTTGCTTAGTGAGAATGTTTTATAGAAATTTTGGATCGCTATAACTTTTACAAAAGAGTGTGTTACTGAAACGGTTGTCATAAAAACCTATGTATTTTCATGAAATTTTGGTGTGTGGGCGACTCATCGTATGTCGAAAGACCAAGCCTGGCGGGTCGGTTCGATTACGAAATCGTCGGACTGAACGTTCCGACCGTTGCACCGCGCAACGTCCAACCATTGCACCGCGCGAACTATCAAACGATGCGCGGTGAATCGGTCAATCGTTCGAGCGACTCTTCGGCCGTCGGCCGACTACGCCTGGCTTGTCGGTTTGACTTTGAAATCGTCGGAGTCGAAAGTCTCGACCGTTGCACCGTGCATCGCTTTTAAAGTTCCTCTTTAAATGTACACGGTCGTGAAAGGCACAAGACAGAAAATTTAAAACCGGCGCAAAAGTTCATGGTGGCAATCTTCACATGACTAAAAGTAGGTATTTTTTTGAGTAAAATCATCGGGTGAAGCATGCATCAGGAACCTCTACTTACTTGTACTTGTGACAATACTTACATAGCTTTCTGATCCATATCGAGATCCTCGTTTTTGAATTGATTTTTGCCTATCTAAAACTATTGGACAAATAGCAGTGGGTGGCAGGATATGCATAGCATGTTCTCCTAAATTGCATTCCGACTTTACATGTGAAACACACTTGTTATGCAGCTAGAATGGACGTTTGTTGTGATTGATTTTCATGAAATAGTGTTGAGCAGATATTATTTATTAACATACTGTTATTTGACACCATCGGCAGTGCAATCCAGTTACACCGGCTTTAACCGTTTTCCGACAGCGAGCACATTTCCCGTGGCAATTTCCCTCCACCCAGTGGTGTTGCATGGTTTGGGAAGACTTTTTGCTTTTAACGTACGTCGCTATGCAACTTGCGGGTGCTCTTTGAACACATCTTTCATGGACGGTGTATTTGCAAACTAGAATGATATCCGATCGTTAAAAGGAAGATTGGTACAATTTAATGGCATATGATCCTCGTTAAGTATCACCCTGTATGTTTTTAAGATTCCCGTTTGTGTAATAAATGTAAAAAATTGCGACGTACATGTACAACAAAGGCCCTTTTTTCCAAGCCCTACAAGCATATTTAAACATAGGTTGCAGTAAGCCGGTCTACTGAAGTGTTTGAGCCTCCAAAGGTGATTTCCATCCTCTTTAACATTTGTATCCAGACCCAGTAGAACAAGAAGTGGAATTGTTGTAAGTCCACCTCTTTTCCATTCGTCCAAAGAAACAGTACCGTCCGCATCATAATCGATTTCTACCATCATATCTTGTAAAATCTATAAGTCAATGATTTTTGTTAACATTAACATTCTTTTACAAAAGAAATAAGACGTCAATGTTGTATTTTGTTTTTTTATAACAGGCGCCGCCCTAGTTGTTTGAAGAAGGCAGGGGACTAAAAGAACGATTCGGGGCTTTCCCTTGCTCCCATCTAAGTTTTATAGCTATTATTTTGTTTAATATGATTGATGGTATTTACGTTTTCTTGATGGAAATTCATGATCACTAAATAAATAAACACAACTTAATTCCCACAAAATTAATAAAAAGTTTACAATTGTTTCGCCTCTCCTTGAGGCTTCTTCAGAAGTATTACTTATTATTTTGTAATGTCCGTTATTATGTTGAAAGAGTAAAGTACATTCGGTCAGTATTTCCACATACGCGTAACTTTTCAAGCAATAGTTGTAGAAAATTAAGAAATCCTTTTGTGTACTTACCTTTCTCGGAATTTATTTGAAGAAAATCTAAAAAGGTATCGTCCGCTTTGGAAAAAGGCGAAGATTTAATGTACGAAAAAAAAAAAAAAGAACGCTCTAGTTTCCAAGAAAAGTTGGAAGAGTCCCTAATGTAATAAACTGAGACGGAATTCATTCGCAATGTAATGGAAAGCGAATGTTAATGCTTTTTAAATTTTCGACAATTCAATAAATTTCCCGATTCCTTTCAAGATGCCCACTTAGTTGGCGAAGCACGTGTCAAAGTTCTTAAAATTTCCAAGAGAAAATGTAATTTCTATGAAACGAAAATGACCCTGTACGTTCTTTGTGTCTTTTTTTGTTTATTTTTGCTGTAAAAGGGTAGTTAGTTGGTCATTTACCGGCTTAAGTTCGGATACATCCCATCCCAAATATTCTGCAACTGTCATCATTTGATTTATTATGCAATCCATTTCATTGGTATCTAAAACACCATTTCCATCAGTATCATATAGACGAAACATAACTAAAAAGAGAGAAAAATGTGAGAAGGCTTGGCGCGAATCTGCGACACCATCCATTATTACATTCGAGTTTGTCTTCTGGCCTTCCAGCTTCGAGTAACGACAAGTAACATACAATGTCCTTTAACGACACTTTAACTGAATAAACATCAATAGAACTTGGCTTTCTAACGATATGTCGTAGTTCTGTAATAAAACATTTAAACTTAATGTGCAGCATAAAAAACCAAACGAACTAACAGAACTACGAAAATCCTCAAAAAACAAAACAACCACGAAATAATCCATAAGTGGCTCAGTTCTTTTCAGCATTCTGATTAAGTTGAACTTATTTCAACTTCCCCCAAGCATGCTCTTTCAAACAAAGTGGATAAACTCATATCTAATACACACAATTAAATAGGAAGATAGAAACAAGCCTTGAAATTATAAGATCCCTGTTGAACTGCTGCAAGGATAACATCAAGTTATCAATAAAATAAAGAAGGATGTTGCTGGGATGAATTTTAAATATGCGCTTAATCACTTTATTAAATACGTAATTGGAGCCTAATATAAAAAGTAAAATCGAGTTTTGTGGAACTATACCAAAGAAACACCATTACTTAAAACTCCGCAAGTTCTTAACTGAAGATGACACCCTGGGTATCGAAACGTCTTTTAAAAACTAGGCTCAACAAAACGTATAAATAACGAAATATTCAACGAAATTTCGACCCTTTTCTTTAATTACCATCTAATTTTGCCCAAATCTCATTTGATTTAAAGCAGCGTCCATTCAAAATCAATAATGATTCGGTTATAGCTTGGCAGGAGATCGCTTATAATTCAAGTGGGTATTTCATTCCACATTAGAGATTATGTAACGGCAAGCTTTATTGTCTTCCGTTTCCACAGACTACAGAAATAGGATTCGGAGCTGACGTCATAAAAGGCATTCGTATAACGATTATTAAAACCTTTTATTTTGAGATACGAATCGTTAGGAATCGTTATGTCAGTAAACAAGTTCTTTCGTCTTTTATGTTCGAGAAAATGGGACACCTAAATGATCAGTTACGTTTACAGAGTAGCTTCATACAAAATCGAAACGAGAAACGTAGGCTGAATGACAATCGGAAAAATAATTCGTCGTTTTAATTCCGGTTTTACTGTAACCATATACTTTTATTGATACGAGCCAGCAATTCGAGTTGAACGTAAGTAGATGCCCACATTTTAATTTAATTACTATTATAAATACCGAAATTATTTCAAAGAAGAAATTAGATTATAGACTGGTTAAATTAACGCTGAACCAAATCTTTTATTGGATAACTATATCATATGGATTTGAGTTGTTAAAATAAAAAACAACATGCTGAGCTGAAATGAATTTGTGTATACATATAGATGATAGTAAAATAATGCTGAATTCCTGCTAGAAAGAATTTAACTAAAAAGAGGGGTTGAATGATAACACAAGTATTATCCTGGATATGTGCATCTAGCAAGATAAATCAAACAATTTACCTTCTAATTTTCCATTATTGATGAGTAAAGAGTTATTTGATTTTTTTGAAGAATTTCTAGATATTTGGCTGTGTGATGGGGATGATTCGACGCTTTTTTTACTCAGGACTTCAGTGCATGAAAATGAGGTATGGGTCACGGTCAGCATAGGATGGACGGAACCTGAAAATAGATAAGACTTTCTTTTATATACAGGGTTAATTAGAAAAACGAAAGAGAATTATTTTCTGTAGACAAGTGGGTTGTCACGTTGTCAGTACTTCCCCTCTCCCACGCTAGGTACATTAAATAGACACCCCCTGTCCCATCTCAGATGACCAGGCATTAGTGAATTGCCCATTTCAAAGTGCCGAAATGTTCTTTGAACATGAATCTCATTCGACGTTTAAAAGAAATGAAATTCTTCAAAAAGTGCGCGATCGTCGCAGTACAGAAGAGGAACTGAAAGAGATAACAGGAATTTCGTGGACTTCGTTCCAAGGAATCCTTGCTGAAGCTTTAAACATCAGACCCGTCACGATTGCTTTGTGTTTTCCGATGGCCAGAGAGTGCATCAGGACATGAAAGAACAGGCACAAGCTGACCCTGATTTTTTTAGTCAAAAGTCGTCATAGACACGGGAGATGAATCTTGGTGTCACATGGTGTTGAAAATCAATCAGTTTTTAACAGCACGACAACGGTTTTTCTCGACTGGAGAAACCTATTGTCGCACGTATGAGGTCAATCTTTTGAGATAAACACGCAAGGAAAAGTAATTTGGAGGGTTAACATTATTTATTATAGTTGAATAAAGAAAAATACTGAAGTTTTTTTTTAAGGTTCGTAAACTAGAAAAAAAAGGAAATTATCTAATAATTTATTGTAGTTCGATAGATACAAAAATCAGAAATTGTTTGACGAGTGTAATAGATTGTATTAGAGAGCATAGTTAGATAAGGTTTGAAATTAATATTCTCGATATACCAATTGAGTAAAATGCACCCATACAAAATAAATATCACCTGTTATCCTGTAAATGTCATCCAACAAATGAATTTCCATCGTTTGGCAATGTGACACCATTCAACTCCTATTTCAGAGTTTACTCCCTTCGCAATGAACGAGCAAGTCATGTACAATATATGAAGATTATAAATATATATGTGCATACATCTTCACCACGTAAGCAATAGAGAATGGAGGGTTGATCGGAACGTGAAGGGAATGCTTGCCAGAATAATGTGGAGATAAGGTGACGCTTCCCGAGGGTAGATAAGAGCAGCAACGCCAACGTAGTCGATATTTTTTCACATGTTAGGCAATGTATTCAATATAATTAAAAGTGACTCTACCTGAGCTTGACTGGTAATGATAATAAAATTATTACAAACGAATGGAACATGACATTGACGGAAAATAGTTACATACGTCGGAGTTTAATTTTTGGAATTTGTGGTCGAAAGTTTGTGCAATAACAGTTACATTTGCATTTGCGCGTAACTAAAATCAATGCTATCAGGAACAAAACAATTTACTCAATTATTTCCGTATCAATGAATATTAATTCCAAATTGCATCCTTTGTGCTGCAATAAATTTCCATAACTTTTTACAATGCCTAAAATGATTTATTGTAGATAGATATGCACCGGACAAATTGATGATGTAGTGAACAATAAATTGGTAAAGGCTTTCACGGTAGTAGGTGACCTTATGTAGTCTTAATTCGGGTCTAAAGGCCATGGTCGGTTGGATTTGCTTCCTAGGACCTCTGAAGAAGTTCACCACTCGTGCTAGCGAAACTTTAGGAAACAACTCCAACCGACGACAACGTTTAGATCCGAATCAAGGCATCATCAGTTTATGAAATAATAAGTTCGAAACTGCGATCCATATTGTCGACCAAGAAAAAACTTTTTTTGAAGTGAAACTTCTTTATATTTCGGTAAGAAGGACATTTACTAGGGCATAAAACCGAAAAGTGTAACGTCACACATCAAAGCGTCACGCATAACGCGCTACGTGTGACCCCTGGCGGATATGACCAAAAGGAGTCATTTTAACAAGCTTGAAAAGCTAATGTGTTAGTAGCAACCGATAATCCGAAAATTACCATTTCGACAAATTGTCATCTGCGTTTGTGCTTGTTTGTTTTGATTTGTAATTCCTTTCTGCAGTTTTGTGTGATGAGAGCGTAAAAGTTTTTAACAAAACTAAACCAATATTCCGCCCGCTCGAAATGTTGTATTTGTAATTAGTTAATGCAATAGTTTAGGTACGCCAATTTTTTTTTTAATACTACTTTAATATACAATCTAAAGAAGTTTCACTTCACATATATAGTTCAGCTTGCATTAAGCAACTGTCCTACAGTAACAGTTCTTTGAACAGTTACCTGATTTTACTCTTGTTGTGGAAGTGTCACTATCGGATCTATGATGACCAAGCAATTTCTCACCAATTCCTTGAATTTTTTCCACGAGTATTTCACCGTAGTTACTACCTTTTTCCGACGTTATTCCACTTTTTTCCATGTTATCGTTAATTGCTGAACCGCCATCTATAAAGATTAAAGAGTGGACAAAAAAATAATACAGAGTTTAAACTTTTAATAGTGCGTCCGTTCTAATACATCTTCAATTGTTTGTCACTAATTTTTATTTGGAAAGCTCGATAATATTGTTTCGATCGATTGTCATCACAGTTGCTACAGGAAAAAGTTAATTTTTTTTGGAAAATCGTACATTATACATATTGCGCTGTTTGTCAGTGTCAAGAAGCAACGCAATGAGTTCCTGGAATGTTCAATTTTGAAAAACAAATGGTAAAAACAAACACCCACCTCTATTGTGACTTGTAATGGGAGCGCAAGCTGTTGTTGAACTCAAAGCAGCCATTTCCTTAAATGCTTTGCCATCAATTCGAACATTGTGACGTACGAACGATAAGAATAAATGTCTGCAAAGCTCCTCCGGGGTCCTTAGTTCCAGGAATGTGTCGAGAAACTTGCGAAAATTCTCATAGTCAATTTCCTGAAATAAACGGTCATAGTTTTTTACATGCCTAACTAAAAATCCTCCGGACTACCCCCTTTTGTTTTTTTTTTTTAACATTGTACGGAATTAAAATTTGACTGACGTGCTAATATTATTATAAATGACCAAATAAGCTTTCTGCAATTAGTTTGTTGACCGTCTTAGATTATAGATGTACATCGACTTATTTAAAATACTTAAAGAGAAATTAAACTTTTGAAAGGAATGCAATATTTTAGGAGTATCCTGCATTGTATAAAGTAACTGTCTTTTCGAGAGTGTTTTAGTTTAATGACAATTTAGAAACTAGGGTGTATACGAATTTCCAAGTCAAGGGGCTCTGTCTGGCTTACGAAGTTTTGTTGAAAACGTAAATTTAAATCCTCCAAAACTTCAAAAGTTTTTCGTGTAAAGTTATACAGGAAAAGGGAATAGAATGCCTAAATTGCTTAAGTTTCTTTTAGAAGCAGAGGCACTATCATATCCTCTACTTTCATTCAAAATCTTTGAAGATGACCAGTCGAATCGATAACTCGGCATTTAACTATGATTGTCTATGAATCTTTACCTTAGGGTTATTGCTAAATTTGCTTTAACTAAATTGAATTATTTATACCGTAGAATAAACTAAATATTTCTTGTATTCTTTTAAAACTAGAATTATTAATATGTTTATTACACAGAGTAAAAAGAAATAGCAAGAAATTTTTAGTAACCGAATATTGTTATATAAAAACATTTAGGTAGTGTAGTTTAAATTATACGTTTATATAAATTCTTATTGGAATGAAAATCCACTTTTGTGTAGATGCGTGTTTTGGAGCCAACAGCTTTCTGCAAATAATAGGTACTCGTGGATAATAAAAACAATGTGGATGCCATAATTTTGTGACATATTTTTGTCGCATCTCAGTAATAAATATATCGTTTTACAACTTATTTACAACACAGAAATGTAATATTCTACACTCTCGGGATCTTATCCGACATGGTGATCGAATTTCATTTTTCAAAATGTATTTACCGTATGAATAAGTTATAAATTGGGCTTCGGGACAATATTTATCCTCCATATTTCGTATTAATATGTGTCTACCAATTAGAATTATACCTTCAAAGGCTAATTTACTGTTGGCCAATTTTATTTCGGTATAAATATATACCGTTTCAGCGAAACCTTTTGAACAAAATTCATGAGGCATGCTAATAAGTCTCCGGTGATATTCATGAGCTACTGAGTTGGGCGAGTCTGCGGTAGATCCCCTATATAGATACTTGATTTAAAAGGAACACTTATTCCATATGCCAAAAAGGTCGGAGAATGGTTTGTGTACGTGCATATCGGATGTGAATAATTTTACATTTAAAACAAAAAGTTACAGCTAAAAAGAAGTAAGCTTTCATTGATTTTAAGGCAATTTTTTCACAGTAGGTTCTGATCGGCATTCAAAAAGATTCGGAAATCTAGGTAGGTATGTGAACGAGAAAAACATCGTCATGATCCAGAAAGGGGTAAGTTGAACCATTCCGTGTTATCGATTTGAGGCAGAAAAGCAAAGAGAACTATCGTACATTCTCCGTATTATGTCGACAACGCTCCCACATTTCTGGTAATTATGTTGTTAAAGGCACCTCATGAGATACGTGTGTCCGCATTGCGGGAATCCTTTGTAAATAGAAAACGTTCTTTGACATTTCCAAGACCGTTTAGTGTTACGCTACATTTGTTCCAGTTGAAACTCAGAATAAAATGACGCAAACGATGGGCTTTCGAGGAAGAATTTATTTTTCCATAATTTCCACTCGACTGAATGGTGTATTGATCAAATTCAGGACTCTTTTCGTTGATATAGGTACGTTATACCAAAGTTAAATGATTCGTGAAAATTAACGCCAGGATGATTAAACGGGAAGTTTCGATATCATCACACTAGCTCTGAAAATTCAGGTAGTAATGTGTTACATCGTTTTTCGACATGACCTACGTATAGTTCATGCAATTTGGATGAGAGGATTACCTCATCGCACCGAAGAGGGCGCATTCATTAGTAAGTACAATGGGGTTTGGATAAGCGAGCCCTTTGTGTACCGAACGGCATGGCCTAGAGGTTTAGATCATTGCTTAGCATTCGAGAGGAGCCCGGTTCGATTCCGGGTCCGTTTGCCTTGGTCCAAGTTTTTCTGTGGCTTCGTTCGATCACTTAAGCAAATGCCGGGGCAGTAATATTCCACAGATAATCTTTCATTCCCTTATGTCTTCATTCCGTTCGTCTCATCTTTCTCACCCGAACCACCACCCACCCATTCCCACGATTCCTGAAAGGAGGTTGAAGAAGGTCCTTCCGCTCTACCTTCCGGCGTAGTCCGGAGGAACTGCCCGCCAACCAGTATTAGTGGCTGGTGGGAATGAAATGAATATCGTTATCATTGCACAATTTAATCAGTTGACGAAAAAACTGTTTTCGATCTAGGCATTCCAATTTAGCTATTTTCTTAATAACCGACCATTACTAATAAAGAATAAGAGTCGAAAAAAGGCTTACATTTATTACCTACTTACTTTATTTCCATGGTCATGACCTTCGCTTTCCTTTTATGGCGCCTATTCGACTTTTCTTGCAAGATTGGGGTGGAATTTTATTATGTAAATAAATATTTTTATTGTTTCTTTTAGTTCTTTTCCCCTTTGATGACCAAGGTTTATGTGGCCGATTCTTCCTGAAATTAATGCGTAGATCTGCCCCTGTATAAGTGCCCTTATACATTTCTTATAGATGGCAACTATGTAGCTTTAAACTTGTTATGCATGTATTTCTTATTAATATAACCTGAATAATTTAGGCGGGCAATTAGGTATTTAAATCAGGATTAAAAGATGACAATTTGTAAAGCCTAAACATAATCTCACCTATCGCAATGCAGTTGAAATACATTGTTTAATTCTTCTAGATATCTAAATGTAGGTAATCTATTAACAGAATACAGAACTGACTTTTACTAGACGAGACAATTAGAAACAGCCGATAAAATCAATTGTGATAATCTTTTCATACGATCCTGCTTCAATTTTTATCCCCTTTTCCTCAATTACCAGGGGGAACGTTACCTTTTCTGTATACCGTTATGTAATGCGTGCTTAAAAATTTTCAGAAAGTTAAGAATCATTCACAAATCTTCATTACAAAGTGTAAATATGAAAGAACGAATGACAGACACGAAGTTCTTTTAAAAAACTTTTAAATAAGTTGGTAAGGAGAAATCCAGAATTGGAACAAACTTTTAGCATTTGCTATAAATTGGACCGCAGAACAAAACTTTTTTAATTTTTTTTTTTCAAATTTAATTGAGTGTATAATGAAGCTGCCAGTTGCTCAAGAAAATAAGCAAAATTTTATTAAAAATAACAGATATGATGGAAAAAGTGAAGACTTTTGGTTTAATGCTCCTAAGCCAATTCAAAATGATATTTTGATAAAGATAAGATATATACGTATCGTACAATAAATAAATGTTTTGAGAGAAATCTTCCAAATCGGATCACTGTGTCTGAAAAATGTCAAGCAAGATTAGTTGATGATGTTTAAATGATTCATCTTCGAAATAAATTCATGTATGTAGAATATTCAGTGGAATAATATTTTAAAATCGAAAAGTTTTCTAACGTTAGCAAGTAGGTACGTACTCAAAATGTTTTTCCAATAAATAATAAAGACATCTTTGTGTATTGTTCACGTAAACCTCGAAGTGAAAGATGATCACTTTCCTAAATTAAACCATTGCCAATCCCTATCAATAGTGCTAAATGTACTTGATTATCTGAGTTATTTCCTTACTACGTGATAATTCTAGACACGCGATCTCGTGCTGAATATACTTTCACTTTATGAATGGAATTGATAAAGTAAAGCTAATTAAGATGTATGTAAGTAGTATCTGGCATAGGAAGTGAGTAAAAAGTATACCTATACCTATTGAGGGTGAGATTGAGCATGGAATTCAGGATACTCCTTAAATATCATTTTGTATCTTCCGATTAGGAAGCTGCGTTACAACGATTAATGAACTTAACGTTCACGTATTTGTCGTTAATTTTCTACGAAACTGACGCAGTTTAATTTAGCGTAGCATTTTCGTTTCCTAACGTTTACTGTTTTCATTACACTTTTGGCCAGTGTTCGTGATGTTATAAATTTTGTAAAGCAATCACTGTGATGGCTTGAAATTAGCTCTGCCAATTTCCTACTTAACGACTCTAGCACAAAATATAACGACACTTTGCACCTAATGTAAATATGTAAGGGTTGCTTTACCTTATTTAAAATAACCAAGAAAAAAACATTGTTTAATAAATGTTGTTTTATTTATTCTTCTCTTTTTTATAGTTGTAATTTTATCGAAAATTATTTGCATGTATTTATTTCGATCATGTGTTGTCTCTGATAGAGCTTTAGTAAAGCACTACACAATACCATAAAGAGATAAATTTTCTTTTTTTGTTTGTAGTTTGGCGTAATTCGATTCGAAAAGTCTTTCAACTAATAACCGCAACATATACTAATATTCAAGTACAATTTGCTGATTCATTTATTGCTTTCGTTTTCCGGGATGATCCTTGGATATACTTGTCGGATTTATTGTTACCATTTTTATAGAATCATTACCATAAAATCCAAATTAAGGCAAACAAACCGTCGCACAGGTGAAACAGCAGAGGACACTTAGCGTTTAATAAATAATCAACCCTGCACTGAACGTAAATGGTTTGTTTATAGATAAGCATATATGCATACATAAGTGGATTGACTTACACCATCGGGATTGTGTTTGTACGGAGGACCTTTTCCACAAAATTCTTCTAGGACATCTTCAAGTTTCTTGGTAGAATCTGTAAAAATCTGATGTTAGGGTTAACTTTTGCTAAAGGCATTAATGTAAATAAATTATTTTCTCTATTTCCTATAAGAAGCTTTTGTTTATAATATATAAAGGTAGGTTTAATAATCAAAACGTTTATTAAGCGACAGGGGCAGCCTTAATCATTGCTAGGCTCCGGACGGGTACATCTTTGCGAAGCCCTTGTCTTTGTGGAATTAGTTTTAATGATGATACTTGATGAGAAATGCGCAGTAATTGACAAATAAATTTGGAGTTTCAAAATTGTTTATTAGAAATTAACAAAAATTAATAAAGACAAAGTTCTTTTATATAAATAAATTCGTTAATATTTATAATTAGCTTTCATTAATTTACGTGTGATTTTCTGAAAAAACCTTATTAATAAACAATTATTACTATTAGTAGAAGAGAGGGTAGTTTATAAAGCTGAGTTCGTATTATATAGTTTCTTAGAATTTCGTAAAGATCATTTCAAAACGGCCCAACAGACTGAAAATATTTTCTTTCCATTTTCTACTGAACGATCTCGCGACGATTCAATATACACAAACACGAAAACTAGTTTAGCGGTTTTACGTGAAGTTTGCGAACGATTGATTCAATAGATAAGAAGTTTTATTGAACATTCGCGGTTTCACCGTTCTCATGAAACTGAATCAGAAATGCTCATTTCTATGCTATCACAGTAAATGTTTCCATTATTTTATTAGCAGCAAGAGTTTTGTGTTGCAATAATGTTGCTCGATGGTAATTTTAGTTTTGTTTTATAAAACAACACATCCAGGAAACCCAGCAGCGATGAAAACATATTATTTTATTCACATAAAAATCTACGACTGCGAAACGTTTGTTCTGTCAACCGAAAATTCATGGCTTGACATAAACCGGAATCTCATAATAAGCATGAAATATAGCACAACTTCGTTACGTGGGATTTTCGGATTGTTTGACGGTGTTGTAGAACACTAAAAAGCTCAGGCTCCAATGCCAAAACATGACACTGAAATAGTTTTAGGTATGAAATAGTTTTAGGTAACAAAGTTATCATCTTCAGGGACAGAAGCGACTAAAGACAGCAATGTTTCGTGTTTAGTACAAAACATTTAAATTAAATTAGCTGTAGGGTATTTGTCACTCGTAAGAGAGCTTAATAGGTTTTTATACACAAACATACTTTCACTGTTAAGCAAGTAATTTTTTCTAATTTCCTCAATCAATTTAAAATTGCCGATATTAATCATATGATTTTCAGTAAGAATATGTTGGACTACACTGAACTATTCAGTTCTGAGTCAAATGAAAGGAAGTGATTGCAGGAATTACAGTAAGAAGTATTTTGGACAAACTAAACACCCTATACATGTTAAGTTCAACGAGCATTTGTCTCATGCCAGATTTGGTGGAACTGAAAAATCCACTGTGTCTATTGTAAATCATAGTATCAACACCAACTATCTTAACATAGTTAAAGAAATTAGAAATAATTACTTGCTTGGAAGTTTTAAAAGTATACTTGTATATAAAAACCTATTAAGCTTTCTTAACGTCCTATATGTACACCCCTAATTCTCCACTATTTATTTTAATTTAATTTTAATGTTTTGTTGGGTCCACTGAACACTGCAGTTGACACATGGACTATAACATTAGTTAGTATTTATTTTTTAGTCCCTGAAGAATGTAACTTTGGACATTCAGTGTTGTATTTTGGTGTCGGTATTTGAGCTTTTTAATGATTTACTGTTATCTCATCAGACTTTTTAGTTATCCATACGAAAAACGTGGAAAAGAATAAATCACTAAAGATTTTCGTCTATATTTTGTGAACAAAAAAACTTACACGAACGAGACCATCGAAGAGAGCATAATAAATTTTTCTTTAAAGAAGTTCTGATGCTTTTTTTCGTCAAGACATCACATCGTTAGTCTATTAGCTTTCAAAGTTTAGGAGTATTTTTATGATTATCTAAGAAAAAAATCGATTTTACAATAAAGACATTCGAAATTATGGTTTCTATTAAACTTTCCATCTCCTATTAATTCATTAAATTCCAAACCGAAGAATTAGGAGAAAAATCTCTGACACTTTTTCGTCGAGTTTATAAACTTTTAATATTGTGCCATAAACAGTTCATTGAGTTATTAGCAAATGAAATAAATATTATGAGCTCTCTTCGGACTATAGACCGGGTAGACACTAGCGATTAAAAAATTTTGAATTTGTAACTGTGTACTTAATCTTGGGAAAAGAAGGAGGAGATTCTATAAACTACAACGAAATAAATACCTATCTAATATATTTGTAATAAGAAAAGCCCTAAAAGCAATTCATTTCTAAAAATAAAAGAGTTTTCCGTAAATAAGGCTAAAATCAATACTGCGGCTGAAACTCTAGCCCAATTAAGTACATGGGAGCTTGCTACCTTCAGTTCGGCACACAAATGTTGTACTTTCTTGTATTAACAAACCCCACTAGGCACTTATTTATTCCAACTAATGTTTGAATTACCAGTAAAGAAACTAAAATAACTGTTTGAGAGGGTAAAAGGGATCCAAGTGGGAACACATGTGAAAAAGTGTCAAATGTTCCGCCAATAATTTTGTGACTTCACCAACATATAGGTAGTTTAATTTTACTCAAGAGTAACTAAGAGAATAAGTTTAAATTCAGATTGTACAGAATATAGGGTTGTTCGGAAAGTCATTTCGTTTTTTCCCGACAGAGGATTTAATTGTATTCTTTTGCACCCAATTTCACAAACTGAATGATGCACTTCAGCAGAAAAGGTCAGAACTAATCAACAGGAAAGGTGTAGTGTTTCACCAAGACAACGCGAGACCTCACACAAGTTTGGTCACTCGCCAAAAGCTTTTACAGCTTGAATGGGATACAATGCTACACCCACCATATTCTCCAGACCTGGCACCATCGGATTATTATTTGTTCCGGTCACTCCAAAATTTTTAGACGGTAAAACCTTCACCTCAAATGAGGAGGTCAAAAACCTTCTCGATCAGTTTTTTGCCAGCAAAGACCAAAAATTTTATGAGCGTGGAATTATGCTACTACCAGAAAGATGGCAAAAGGTGTTGGACCAGAACGGTCAATATATAATTTAATAAAGTATTTGTTTATTATACGAAAACTGTCTTTCATTTCCACAAAAAAAACGAAATGACTTTCCGAACAACCCTATAATTACTAGCTGTGTTCTGTAAGCAGTCTTTTGTTACATACTTACACGATGCAAAATCTTGCAACTGCTGGAACTCTGCTGGTGAAAGCTTCTCCCACTGGAATGACATTTTAATACCTGCAACAATAACGATTACCTTAAATTACTGACGACCGACTGTTATGATTCCAACCGTCAATGATATAATCTATGCATATAAAACAGTACCGTGATTGATTGATTCTTATCAGCAAAGGTAGAGTCTGAACGGCTGGCAAACCTAGAGATTTGAAATTTGGAAGGGGGGGCATATTCTCTGAGTATTCTAGGGAGGGACTATTTCAAATTTGACCGATGTTAATAACGTTCAGGAAGTCCAATTTATTTTTAGGGATTGAGTAATTTTCAAAATATTTTGCTGTCGAAAAATATGCCCTAACTCTTATTACACTCAAAGAAACTCCGAAACGATCAATTTAATTTTATTAAGGAATTAAAAAACTCTGTACATGACGTATTATGATTGGAAATGTTATGTGACCAACAAAATGTAATTAAATAATGCAGATTAGGTTGACTGAACTACAAAGTTTTTTGAGAAATCATGAACAGACGAAATAAACACCCTCGAAGAGAGAATGTAAACTTTATCAGATAAATTGGCAGTCGGCTAGTAGTACGGTAAAAGTTGTGTTCCTGGAAGCCGGATTACAATTTCAACCCTGAAGGCACACCCTAAAGCTCCTTAAAGTTTCTTATGTCTCCCTATCTACATTTCCGCACCTGTACAGTGCCGTATTTTAAACATAAAATTTTAATAGTAGTTTTTATATTTTCAATTTGACCGTTTGTGAACACAGAAAAATCAGTTCTCAATGATAAAAACGACTCGACCATACGTTTTTTTTTGTTTTATGTTTTTTATTTTGTAAATACTTAAAAAGTAATAAACATTGAAAACTTGTACTTCAAAATCCTTTCACGATGCCTTCCTAACATAAAAGTTGAATTCGGATTTAAATTTGTTTGAACAAGATTTCAAGTATCAAGGAAATTTGGAGAAAACAGACATCATAACTGTTGGAGTACTAGAGTCTGGCAAATTTGAAAGTATCTGGTGGAAATTGAATCGTACGTGAACAAAACAAGGATAGCATAAGGTGAAACTAGGATGCCCTTGCTGCAGGATTATTCGCTGTTTAGATTGACTGACCTTTTCCTTGAAGTGTTTTTTTACTGTTTTTATTTGTCATTCTGTCAAATCTATTTTTTATCAGTAAGAAAATGAGGTTTATTGCTTTAACCAAAGTATGTTAGTGGTATGAGAAATTCAGTCAATTCACCTAGAGCCTTGACATATGTACGTTCATACGTAACTAATGTGACACTTTAATTTCACTGCTTTAATTAAGTCCTACTATCTGCGGATACAACAATTTTATATTAACGTCAAAATTACTGCTGCAGTGCCCCATAAAAGTGAGAATTTTCATTTCCAAAATCCAGTTTTTAATAATGCGATCCGTAACTAAAGAATTATTGGACTAAAAAAACTCACTTTGTACACAATTCTGATACAGTTTTTCAGTTAATTGTCATTTAGTGCAGTGGAGTGCCAACATTTTATGTGCGTCGAGCGATTTCATTTTAAAAGCAATCAGTTGTCGTTATTCGATGTGTTTGGACTGACATTTGCATGTAATTTGCTTGGCGAGAATGCTGGCTCACAATTGAATCGCATTCAGCTTCTTTTAAGCTTCTTAATTGAGAGAATTATCCTTCGGATACTGCACACGCAAATATCATTAAACTAGTTTCCTTCTGTTAATTAATTTTTTATTATAATTAAAGTTGGCAACTAATTTCGAAAATATCAGGATTCATAAAACTGGGCGACTATAAGAAAATTATAATTAGGAATATGTGCATAGGACAAGGAGTAAACATGATTGTCAAACAATTTCCAAATATTTCTTCGTTATCTTTTTAAATAAGGTGATAAAAAACCTTATTTTTTATATTTAGTTTGTTAATACACAGCAAATGTACATTTTAAGTAAAATATAAGTCTCACAATATAAATTCACGAAGAAAACAGGCAAACAAGAAGATGTAAAGGATCCTCTGTCAGGGGAGATTTGTTTACATCAAAGTCTTTTATGAGAAAGGTACACAAAGAAGGAAAATATTTTAACATTATGTACCTATCCAGTTATCCTTTCCCGCCTCCAACAAAAACGCCCAACGGAAATTTCATAATAAATCTACAATATCGGCCAGTAGTCAATAGGATTCGTACTTACAATGCGCCACAAAAATGCACCAAGGAAAACTGCGTTATTTTTACTAAAATGAGTTAGATATGTTACTTATACATATATTACGGCTAGCATTATAAAACTATTTGAATAGGTACTAAAGAAAAATTTTTAGCGCAGGCTCCATCTTTTAAAAAAAAACCCCGGATAAAAACCACAGTGCGATGTTTCAGTTAAATTTTATGAGCTATCAAATTTACGACAGCTATAAAGGTATAAAGTATATTGTCTGTTGTAAGTACCTAGATATTTAACTGAAAATAGTACTGACGGAGAAAACAATCAAATGCAGATCTTTTTAAATGAAGAGATCTGCATGTTCCGCCAAAAATAACTTACCATTAACCTACTTTTGTGGACGATAGCAAATTTTCAATCTAGTACCTACATTAAAAACGAGAAGATATTTAAGTAACTAATTGTTTTTCTTAATCAATGTTGTTGTGTGAGCTGATTTTGAATTTGTTACGTTATACACTAGTGTTGCTTTATAGGCAAATAGATAGCATTAATGTTTCCTTCATTAGGATGAAAGTACCAATATTCAGATTTGTAGTTTAACGCTACTTCAAGTCTAAATCTACCCTCATATCAAAAGACAGAATTCATTATTTTGATATTTTCATAAATTTATAACAAAGTGTCCTTTTAGAAGGTAGCAAATGCATTTACTGTTGTCCTGTGCCTTAACGTTGATTGCTTACCTAGTTTTTCGTTTCATTTTTTTTTTTTTTGCTTGTCGTGTTAGAGTTTTTTGAAAGTACATTTGAAATTACTTATTTTAAAACACACATGTTTGCAAAATGGTCGAATAAATTTAACAGGCCATAAGTCAACGTTATTCTTAGAAACCGCTATTTATTTTTAGAATTCTCACTTTCTTTTGATGTAACAATAAAAGTTAACATTCTACGGTCATTAAAACATTGTATTGTTGGCAAGGCCTGCTTATTTTCACTTAATGCATCTCTGCATTTGTCAAAGGAAATAGGAGTTCATAAAACAGCAAATTCACATATCGCTTTTCCTTTTCTTTTATTAGTTTAGCATAAGAATAAAAAGACGGAAATGGGTCTCAGAGGTGGTTGAAATTGCCTATGTCTTTACTGTATCTAAACTCTGAGAAATGTCCACATCCGAGATCGATCCAATAAATCCTACTACCATATCCATGACAAGGGGTATAAGTAAAAGAACACCCTGAATAATATATCTATTGGCCCTCCAGGTTGCCAGTTGAGGCGATGTACCTGCACCACATCACTCATAAAATTTTGGAACCTTCCTCAAGTAAGTCTTGGAATAGGAAGGTTCAAGCCGGCGACGAAAACTGGCAACGAAAAGGACTTTGAGAATTGACACCTGGAATGTTCCAGGGATTGAAATGAAGAAAAGGATAGGAATAGGTACAGAAGAGAATTGGGGGTACATATACATCTAGAGCGGTGTATTCATGGAAGAAAGAGCTAGAAGTGGAGTGTCTATAGTTGTAAAGAATAAATATAAAAAGACGATTAAAACTTGGCACCAGATCAGTGACAGAATTGTGCAGGTTGATATGAAGCTAAAAAGCGATCACTGTGTAATTATAGATACCGATGGTCTAAAAAAATACCGCAAGTTGTAAAAAAGAAAAGTACTTTCAAATCACAATAAAATTGTAGTGGTAGGACCTCATGGAGAAGAAGCACAAAACGACAACGGAGAAAGATTACTCGATATGTGCTACCAGACCAACTTAAGAGTAATAAAGGGATGGTTTAAACATAAACATATTCACAAATTTACTTGGAGTTAATGGTTAGAGATGTGTCAGACTGTACGGAAGAATTATGTTTATGTTTATGTTTATTATAACACAAAAAATTGAGGATCAAATAACAGAGGCAAAACAACAAAATGGATTTCATCCAGGAAGATAGTGTGCAGAGGAAGCTTTACACCGAAAGGGTTGAAAGAGGTCAAATAGAGCATCTTCAGATTTTTATTGATCTAAAGAAAGCTTACGACACGGTTCCATTGAGTAAATTATGGACAAAAGAATGGTCAGAAAGCCGTTTAGAAGAACAGTAAGAGATCTCTAGCGTGATGTAGTAGTTACATTTAAATGGGATCACGTAAGAAATGACAGAATAGGAACAATAAAGAAAGTTGAAGATAACACCCCAGACACAATAGAAAGAAAACAATTATCATGGTACGGCCATTTACAGAGAATGAACAAAGTGAGCTAACCAACAAAAAATTTTAAATGGATTTCAACGAGAAGACGGAAACGTGACAGTCTCCCGAGGAGACGGAGAGATGATATTGATGAATCTATCAGGGCTAGAGGTTTGAAAGTTGGCGATTGGCAAATGAGAAGCGGTGAAGGCTGTAATGTATAAAATTAATTATACGTACAATAAGAAAAAATTAATGAAGCACATTTAACGCTGGAAAGTCGAATGGTCGCTGAATGAAAGGGAGATTCCTTTGCACTTGGGAGATACACGGTATAAGACAATGTATCAGTTGCATATAAAAGTTCAACATTTTCCAATTTTCGTGGATAAATATGACAACTAACAATGTTTAATTCTGAAAAATAATTAGCGAACCGATAGAAAAAAAAAACAGAAGCTAGCGCCAAGGTAGCTGCTTAGCATTGCACAGTAGGTACACATTTCCTGTAAAAGTAGCACCAATTTCATTTCCAGTTTAGATATAATATTGATTGTTGTGATAGCATTGCAGTAAACATTTCGGTTAGTCTAAAATACGTCACTAGAACCAAACAGTTTAAGGATACAGATTTGGCAACGGCCCAAAGTATAATTAAGTTGTGTACATAGTAAATTGATTTATGAGTGTTCTGATGTCCGTTCGATGATGGAGAGTGTAATTTGAGTTTAGTACCTCTTAATTTAATAACTATAATCCCCTATTACGTATATCACAAAATTATATCTACCTACTTCTCATCCCTCTATCGTCGCATCGGAAAATTTGGGCATCTTCGCATAAACAAATATCAAAGTTTAATTTAAATCAAATGCCAAAGGTTAAGACACCATCAGTGTTTTGATATGCATCGTTCAATTTAAACGTCACGCTTTTACTTAATCCGGCAGATGACTTTTAGCGCTGTGAAGTTTCGCATTTAGTAATTTTATAAATAATCTAAAGAACGCCAGTCTTGTTTATTTTATTGATCATTAGGTGCATTTAAATATAAAAATCTATATATAATAATGTAACCGTAGATTTGTCTGTGTCTCATTTGGTTCGTCAAGTCCAAAAGCACCACTAACCGATTAAAAATTTTGATCTTTATCAAGAAGTTTAAAAGATATTGGTGAATGAAAAAGGGAGAAAAGCAAAACATAAATAGGTAGCTGATAGTACAAAATTCTGGAACTATAGCTGACTATCAAAACGCGTAATTAAAAGATAGAATTGGGCTGCCTTGGCCTACATTTGATATCCAGGATATTATCATTTAATCATAATTTTTAATTAAAATACTCTAATTTTGACGTATTGGAGGTGGAACTAAACAATTGCAATAAAGTGGATGGGCTTAGATGTTTACGTTGTGGTGTATAGTTGGTTTTATAATATATGTAGATATAGCTTAATGACATGTTATAACTATTAAACTTTTAAACTATTACATTTCTTGTATTTCTAAATTTTCTATTTTAATTATCGATTAGCAATGTCTATCAAAACTCAAACTTTCTTACCTAATATTTTTTGCATTAAACAATCCAACTTAAACGTAATAAGTAAAGTAATCATATGTAAAAAGATATAACAAGTTAAATTCCTCCAAAATACCAACTAAGTTTAATTGACTTATAAAATGTTTTTCTATTCGTTCACCCTATTCTTTTCTATTCAATAGGTACCTATTATACCCTCTTAATGAAAACAATAGCCATCCTTCATACAAAGCATTGTCTACGCCTGCTTTATTTTCTTTGGAAAGTTTGATAACGAAGTTAATTTGGGATGGTAGAAATCGGCTATTATGTTTTTAATTTATTCTGGAAGCCTGAGCTGACAAGAAATCCTTATTCGCAGAGGCTTTCAGTTTTAATAAACTTGGGGATTGGGGGACTTCAAATAACTTGTGACGTTAATTAAAAAAAATCATTTAACGAATTTGACGGAATATTTTTTTCTTTTTTTCGTCTTAAAAAGTTAGCGAAAATGTTGGGCAAGTATCAACCTGGAAAACTGGAGCACGTTTTGCTCACTTTTGAAAATGCGACTGTTATTTGTCTAGAAACGTAATTTGTTGGGAATGACGAAATGCTTTGGCGCATGCAATGTGCTTTATTGCTTTCATTTCCTCAACTTACCCTTCTCATTTTCGCTTCAGTTGATGAAAGCTGGCGTTTGATGCTTTCAGAAACTTTGCTATTGCGTTATTTAACTTTTTTTTGTAGGTAGTATTCTATACAAGCAAAATAGTCTATGACTTTTTAAATGGTACCTATTTATTTTTTATTTGCTTAATAGTTCGACCAATTTTCCTATTTCAGTTGACCCACTTGATGATGTTTTTTCGACATCTTAAAGGACAATAAATGTTAAATTGTATACAATATGTTTTAAAGTTCTTACTACAGAAAACCAGAAAAGCTCTAAACAATGTATTATTTTCATCGTCTCGTTTGAAAAATACTTGAACTAAAGCAAAAAGAGCGGGAAAGATATCCACTTATACCAGAATTTTTGCCAAGGTTTAATTAATACTAAGCCCTGTACAATTTTGGATTTTATATAAAGTAAAGGCATCGCTACCCAGTGTAAAACATTGAAATAATACTTTTGTTGATATTACGTTTGTTCACATTTTGATGAAGTAATGATAAAGATGTTAAATGTATGGAAAAGACAGAATCATTTGAGATTTAAATGAAAATACGATGAAAAGAATAGACGAACAAAGAGCGTTATGGAAGTTAACAAGAAAAAGGAAAGATGTGATAAATAGGACACCGTTTAAGACATGAAGGGCAATTAGTTAGAGACATATTAGAAGCAGGAGCAGGAGATAAGAATCTCTAGATTAGATTACCTTTCGCAAACAGTTAGGGAGGTGGGAGTTCCGGTTTTAAGGATATTATAATAGAAAAACGTGGATATCCGTATACAACTTAGTCTATAGAATGATGACTCAATGTATGATGACAATGATTACTATTGCTCTCTGAATCCCAATTTCTGAAAAATTCTACTGTGGCTCAACTCAAAAGGAGTTGGTACACACAACAACTCTATTATGTATTTCATAAGAGACTACAAATTTTACTAAATGCCACTAATATTTATGTCAAAAATATAAAAATAAATTGGCCTTGAAATCAGCAAAGTCCTTCTGAACTTGTATTCTAATACAAAAAAAATCACGATCAAATTAAGGACGTACAAAAAAGTCCTTGGCTGATATCATATGGTGTCCTTTGCCAAGGTTACTGCCTGAACTGTATCCATCATTATTTTAGAATCTTGACATTTCAGCTCTATCTACGAATAATCTTTGATTCATTAATTACGCATGATAATCTTTTTCCTGCTTACATAGGCGAACAAGTCCATTGATTGTTTTAATTACCACCGAAGCAAAATAAATTACGCAATTCCGTCACTAAAAAATTATTCAGACTTTTCTCGAATCTAGGATTTGATAGCTGCTTTCGCCTCATTATCCTTAACGTTTTTTAAGTTACGACTAACGAAATCTTTCCTATTCACTTTGTTTTTCCAAGGAAAATTTTGCAATAAAATGAGATCCATGTCTTTTTCCAAGATTTAGTAGAATATTGTGGTCTCAGATATTTAATTAAATTCAATTTTAATATTAAATCGTAGAAGAAATAGATAACGAAATAATTTTGAATAACTTACCCAGATACATAAATCTTAACAATTTTCCCTAGGACAAAATTCAATATTAACGTGTTTTCTTTCTTATACACTTTATGAGAACTTATTAACAAAACCGTAATAATACTAATGAATAATGTAACTATATTTATTGTCTCATGCTGTAGGAAACCCGATTGTAGGTAAGTTTTACGAATACTAAAAATGTTTCTTATAATACAGTCTAGATTAGTATAGGCACTAACATGTGAAGAAAATAAACACATTGTATGCGGTTAATTTAGATAAACTTTATGAATCTATTATCACTGTGGTAAACAATGGAATCTAGTTGCGCATACCTTTCAGTGCGAATGTAGGTAACAATCCAGCAGCCCTTTAAAAGAAAAAGATTGACTTTAAATCAACCCACCGTCTTTTATTTTTGTTACTTTTTTGTTTTTTCAATAGATACAACAAGCGGTAGAAGTTTTAATCGTTAATGTTCCTCTGGTTCATTTTAATTAGGTAAAATGCAAAATATCTTCAAGATAAGGGAGTCTCTCTCAATGATCTTACTTAAAACAAAAAGAATAGGGCATACATAGGGTTCGTAGCTTCAGAAAAAGCATTGGACACTGCCAAATGGGAGAAATACTTACAGATGTATTAGGGATGAAAAATAGGGATAAAAAAGTGATGCATAGTTTATACAAAGAAAACCAGGTGGTTATAGAATTTGACCACCATTATAGAGAAGTAAATATTAGAAATAGAATTAAACGCAGATGTAGATTTAGTTTTCTATAAATGGGAAGATTGGTTCAAGATAGTCCGCACTTTTTTGTAATGAAGGATTGTGTTATTATTGATTATTAGTAGATTTGTTTAACATGCTATTAATATTTAGAAGGTTTTATGTTAACTTTTGTCTACCGTTGTAGTTAGTTTACGAGTAAGGATTAAAATCTACACATACCTAATCAAGCAAATGCAAACTGTCATCGGTTTATTGAAAATAGTCAGATGGTTATGAGATAAGGGTATTAACATTTCCAAACTATTTCGTGACTGCAAGTACCTTAAAGCTCATAAAAACTAATCTAATCATTCACATAATTAACGAATTGTTGTTGCGATTATGGGAAATTAAATTCGAGATCGTCAGTTGTTGGTGAATATACATTGTAAATCAACTGGATGTTTGTCAATAACAAAATGCTCTTAGAGCCGATTTTCAGATGTGCCATAGATTTTTATTGCTGACAGACAACAAGAATAAAGAACCAACTGATTAAGAGACGGTAATTTTCTTATGAAGAAATTAATTAATGTGTTCTTACTATGTCACAAATCAATGCAAAAAAACATGCTGTAAGCATATTGCACTTATATGTCTTACGATAATAAATAAATAAATTTTTGCTGAAGCTAGCTTTACGTTACCGTTGTTTTATGGTAGAAAAATACAACTTGACACTAAAAACTATATTAATGTAATAAACGGTATTGCACTTTACGTCAAACTTAAATGGCAACTTTGAAGCACCTAGGTATACAATAAATATGAAGATTGGAAAAACTTTGGCGGTTGTTGTAGAACAAACAGAATAGTTCAAAACCCCAACGCCAAAACACGACACTGTAGTTGTCCGAAGCACTTTTCGGTAACAAAGTTACCTTCTTCAGGGACTGAATCAAACCACTCAATAATTGTTTGATGTTGATTATTTAGTCGAAAACAATTGTCGCAAACAGTGATGACCGAGGGGTTTAAGAGGTAGATATATAACTGTGCATACTAAGGTCAAGGTTTATTAGATTTTGAACTATCTTTACTTACATTATGCACTTACGTAGAAGCCAGTCTGTGAAATTGGACATTTTCGAATTTCCAATTTTAACACCAAACTTACTAATATTATGCAGATTTCCGACAACAACGTTTCGATGGAAATTGAACATATATTTCGGGAAATTTTCGACAGAGCCTAAAAGACGAAAAAATTGGTAACACAATCGACGAATTGTGAAATTGTCTCAATTGATTATGGAAATATTTTCGAGTTAAATAAAAAAGAAATCATTTTAAGAGAAAATTAAATGTCTCTTTTTAATCTTGTAAAAAAAGCTTGCACTGAAGCAGGATTTTGGTATTTAAACGAAAAGTTTATGTGGTTTATGTTTAGGTGAACCATTTGCAGGAGGAATTTCACAAATAGATTTACCGCTTATCTTATATTTATTGTAACCCTATTTATTAAAGAAAAACACACCCGAACAAATAAAGTTTCGTTATGCATGCTTTGTTTCATTAATTGTCCACAAGGATTAATAGGTAATTTCTTTAGGTGGATCATATTTTTTTAACTTTCAAAAAATTACACAAGCCTAATTACTCTCAAACTTTCGAAGATTAGTTATCCCTAAAAATAAAAGACTTTCTAGATAGCTTCACTGAAGACTTAATGTCTCTCCGTTTTATTGACAGTGATTTTTGTTCAATAGCGATATCATCAATCTTGTCTGTGTTAAGTCGTTCTTGAAATGTTAAAGGTAAAATATCGATTTCATTTGACGTCAACTCTTGAATTGTTCTTTTGAAAGTATTTGCTCAGCGTTCCATTAAGAACCAAGGAAATTTTTAAAATTATTTAAAGGAAAAATATAAAACAGACACTTCAGAGTCGTTGGTCCGTTTTCATAAAAGCACATAAAGTGGTCTCTATACATGTAATTTTCATTATTACAACCTTTTATAAAACTTTTAAAAGAAGCATATATGAAAATCAATTGGAATACTGTGAAACTAAACTAAGTGTAAGTAAACTCCAAAACACTCGAAATGCACAAAACTATTAGTTAGGTAACTAATTTCGAGGGTTTTAGTCTTCACTTATCGTTAGTTAAATTCTACAGTATTCCAATTGATTTTCTGACATGAAATTAATTGCTTTGAATAATAAAGCAAAAACAAAAAGACAAATATAGCTTCTTTTAAAGGTTTTATAATAGGTTGTTACTTTGAAAATGACATTTTTTTTTTACATGTATAGAAACTACGATACATTATGTACTTATTAGAACGGACTGAAGTGTCGCCTTTATATTTTCCCTTTGAGTAATTTTAAAGATTTCTTTGAGACTTATTGGAACGCTGAGCAAATACTTTCAAAAGAACAATTCAGGAGTTGACGTCAAATGAAATCGATATTTTACCTTTAACGTTTCAAGAACGACTTAACACAGACAAGATTGATGATATCGCTATTGAACAAGAATCACTGTCTATAAAACCGTGAGACATTATGTCTTAAGTGAAGCTGTTTAGGTAGTCCTTTATTTTTAGGGATGACTAATCCTCAAAAGTTTGAAACAAATTAGGCCCGTGTTATTTTTTGAAAGTTAAATGAGTATATTCATCCACCTGAAGAAGGTATTAAATCATTGTGAACAATTAATTAGGCAAAGTGTTTATAAACTTTGTTTTTCTTTAATAAAAACGATTATAATAAACATAAGATAAAATTAAGGGACAATCTATTCATGAAATTCCTATTCTAAATGCTTCTACTGAACATAAACTACATGAACTTTTCTTTTATCACAATTCTGTTTCTGCATAAAGTTCGATTGTGCCAGTAATTTTTTCGACTTTTAGGCTCTGTCAAGAATTCCCCGAATTAGAAGTTCAAATTCCATCAAAAATTATTTTGTCGGGAATCGCCAAATTTTCTTATTTGACGTCAAAATTGAAAAGTTGAAAATGCCCAATTTCGTACAGGCTTCCACACAAATAAATATTGTAGGTAAAGGTAGTTGAGAATCCCATGAACCTTGACCTTGGTATGCATAGTAACATATCTATCTCGTAAACCTCTTGATCATCACTGTTTACGACAATTGTTTTCGTCCAAAAAACCATCATCAAACTATTGTTGAGTTATTTATTAAATATATCGTTAAAACAATATAATTACTCATCTAGTTTTCACATATTGCAAACGTGTTTCTCCACAATACAACTTTAATTAGTTTCCACTTTGTATTTGCATTTTGAAGAGAATAATTTTCCAATAAGTTACATCTGCAATCATTATCAAATTTTGCTTTTAATGGCAATTCTAAATTACGATTAGCAGTTGCGAATAGAGAGAAACGGTTTATCTAATTCGTGCTGTATTACTAAACTGTTGTATTTCAAACTAATTATGTATGTATTATACACAGCTACCGAGAGTCTTATTAGCCACCAGCAGAGTCAAGTGTGGATATACGTCATTCTCAAGTACTTAAAGTAATCAAGTTTATGCATAAACTGGTACATTTTGCCAGCTTATAAGATTATTTTCTAGGTCAACAACTAAATATTTGGTCAAGTTAAAGTTTTAGCGACTATTTTAAGCAACGTGTGGGTATTATTGAGGTTAAAACAGCACTAGCCATCAATTTGAAGATGTACCTACAGTGGGTACATCTTTAATGAACTTTTTTTTATGATAAAATATGTTTCAGGACAATTTTAACAAATAAAAAGGTGAAAATTTTGAACAAATATTTGATAAGTTAATTTCTTCTTCCGAATGCAAGTGGATTATTACTTCCCAGTTTCGTCAGAGACATTTTTAATTACTAACAACAAGAAATGCTCAAATAATCTCTGAAGTCATCAAAATGAAGCACGTCTTCAAAAGAGGCTTTCCTTATTGTGACATTATAAACACCTTTGCGGATAATTTAGAAATTCGAAAACGATAAATCTGAGGGTTTGGTTAATTTCACTGCTCTTTTGACGACTTTTACTTCATCATCAGATATAAGTTTTTCGTGACTTTGCAGTTCACTTCTTTATTAGGACAGAACTGATCGACGTGTCTGGTCAGTCAAACATGGAGATAGGGTTGGTATTGATTCTGTTATCTCGGTTTGGGTTATTAGAATGGTTTATGATTTTTAACGCCTGCCGATGTATGAAAAGTTTTTGACGTTAATGATATGGAATACGGGAATGGCAAGTTTCAGTGTGGTTTTCTACTAAGGCTGATTAAGTTCAGTATTTCTATCTGACGGTGCTTTCAAGTTCTTTAATTCGTTAAGTGACCGTTCTTCCAGTTTCTCCTATGCTAAGTTTTTCATGGGATGTTGTATACTCCTAGGGATCATTTGAGGGAGGCTTCAAAATATCCAATAACTTGATATACTTAATATTCTCTCAAACTAATTGTAAGTGCTTAACTCGAACGAAAGCGATTTTACGACAATTTGCAAGGGAAATGTATTTAATTTGAAATGAATGTCTCTTTATTTCCACCGTTCTAATTTAATATCTGAATGAAACCTCTATCGAAGTTGAAATCGTAGAAGTATGTACGTGTTAGGTATGTATTAACTTCAAATTAATTTCTGTTGCTTGTGACACATTTCAAAACGACATTATATCGTACATTCTGTGACGGCCATCGACGGTCACGTTCTTTCGTTTTGCGGTTATTTATTTGAAAAGCTTAACGTGTGGGGTGGATAATCGATAATCAGATAAACATGTTAAGTATGTTCTTACCCCATATAATCTGTCTGTTCTACCTCAAAGCAACTTATATGTTTCACAATTCTCTTTTTCTATTTGTCGGCATTTTTTGGGATACATAGGTATATTTTTTTCAACCACCATCTGTGAAATATATTCTATTTCTCCAAAAAAGTTCTAAACTGACCGAACTCTTAAAAGCTATTAATCAAAGCGTACCATCCCTCAAAAGGCATTATTATTTATATGAAAAGATGACGAAAGGGGTATCTACGGGTGGGAAATGAGGACGGTGGGTAGTTACTGTCAAAAAGAAAAAATTGGAAATCTTTGAGACATGGTGAGGATGTTAAAAATAACGAGGATAGAAAAGTTCAGAAATGATGTGGTGTTAGAAAGAGTAGGAGAACAGAGGGCGTTATGGAAATCAATAGGAATATCTTCCTAGACCTCAAGGACTAGTCAGAGACATATTAAAAGCAGGAACAGAAATAAAAATGGACAGAGATAGGCCTAGATTAGATGACTGTTCGCAAATATTTAAAGATGTAAGTAGTATCCCACTAGTTTTAGTACAGAGTACAGAGGTCATCAGAAGGTTTTCAGTCTTAAAACTGATCGAACATGCACTTCCTATCTTGAGCCAATCTCGAAAACTGGAGCAACTTACATCTCTACTACTTACATCTTTAAATATTTGCGAACGGTCATCTAATAATGCATATCTGATGATGAAGTAGAAGTCGTCAAAAGAGCACCGAAATTAATCAAACTTTTGGAAGTTAATACAATCGTGGGTGAATGCAAAACAAAACTAAGACATGCTATCGACACGGTCTTACTAGCAACAGATAAAGATAATTTAGAGGCATTCTTATTAGCGGTAACATATCATAATCGACAAATGGGTCTAAGCTTAAACGCATATTAGGGAAACCAAATGGATAGTCGCTAGCAAAAACAAAAATATAGCTAACTGTTTAACAGATGTCCGTATAAATGGGGAGATAGTAGAGAGAGTGCAAACATGATGTTAGGTGAATGAGAAATGCGACACAACTCAAGAAATCAAAAGCAGGATATAGAGCAAGCAACAACGTAATTTAATATCGTCGTAATTTGTTATGTTGTCAACGTATTATTCTAGGGGCGAAGCATGGATTCTCGTTGGAAATGTATGTATAAGAGGATTGAGGCTTTTATAATGTGGACCTACTGAAGAACGCTGAAGATATCATGGATAGATAAGGTGACGAATGAAGCGATTTTACAGCGTCTGAACACAGAAAGAAAGCTACTCAATACCATAAAAGAAGAAAGTTGGAGTACCTACATAACATATTGTTATACAGTGAAAAATAGAACGAAAGCGTAATCCTGAAGAGCATCTTGGCTCAAGAATCTTCGCCAGTAGTATGGAGTGATCACCACGATTCTGTTTGGGTTCGATGGGACAAAGTGGCGATCACGGTACTTGTTACCAATGTTCTGAAGAAGAAGTTAAGGTTTTGGAAATTGTATCTACTTGTCAAATTGAATCTATCTCAAACAAAGCGCGATGAACACGCAAGCTAATTAAATAAAGAAGATTAAGCTGTTGTAATATGACTATAATTAGAAGTATGTAAATATCTGTAGACGGTTAAGTTGATTCGGTTCTTTGAATGTCACACAAGCTTATCAGAAAGCTCATTAAATGAAGAAGAATGTATTCGAAGGGCACACGCTAAACAAAATGAAAGCTAAATCGTTTGCCCTTTTCATTTGATTTACGAAACCGCTTGAACGAACGTCAGCGGAGACTTTATTAAATGTTTACTTCTTCCAGATGCTATTCACGGAATGTCCGTTTAATAGAATTCTTTTTTCCAGGAATCCTTGGAGTCGTCATTGATCCGAAAGCATTAAAAGATAAATCCGTCATGCCATTTTGACAGAGAACGTTTTAAATGAAGAATATAAAATAAATACTAAAAGACATGTTTCCGTTGAACAAGATAAAAAAATAATCTTTGGTTCTTTTCCTAGTTGTCACACAGCAAATTAGCAGACAAAAAAAAAACGAAAGACAAGCTCTACTTTTTAAATTTGGCAGATTTATTAGTTGGTTTGAAATTACTATTTATTAGAAAATCAAAACAGTTTACTTAACGCCTTTAACATGGATTAACTGTAATCTTTAATCAAATCGCGATTGTTGAACTGGATCTTCTAACGCCTTAAACCTGCTTAATTATAATAAAAGAGTGCTCTTTACTAATAAAGCATCATGGCTTTCTATTATCATAAAATCTGAGAGTTATTGTTATGATAAGTATTGGTGATTATCATAATAACAAATCTACATGAGGTTCTTTAATCCCAATATTTCAAATTGACCACAAACGAAGACCGATTCTTACTTGCGATATTGACCTTTCTTAAATTACAAGGAATTTGATGGGATTTGAGACTGTAAAAAGAAGGCAGAAAAACATGAACTGTAGATCTAGCAAAGATTGTACGCTGTTGAAATATCACCTGATAGAAGATAATCTTAAAAGGTAGGCTCAAAAAAGGAATAGCAGAATTTATTAGACTAGACAGCCTTTTGTATAAAGCCAGAATTAATACACCTAATGCGTTATCGTCAATTAGATTACACCTTGGCTGTTTTCTGTTTTATTAGACGTTTTTTATGTGGAACTTTGGGCTTTAATATTAGATAAAGTATATTACTTTTTAAACACGGAATTTAAGTTTCCGAAAAAATCCTGCTAAGTAATCTTTTCCTTTTTTTTAGATTATTTGTTTAAGCCGCACTTTCTAATTTAGCTTGACAGCTGTGGATATAGTTAACAAGGTCAGTTATTTATAGAAGTAAATTACAGATTTGCGATTTCTGCATAATTTTGAAGTAATTTTTCATGATTAAAGCATGTAATGTAAACTACGAAATGAAAAGTCCTTTCAGGAATATTGGATTTTATAGATGTTTTAAACAGAACGAAAATATTGATGTAAGCTGAATTGTAAGAACCAATAAAATAATAAATGTTAAAAAGCCGATTTATACTCGAGAAGATCATTAACACATATATATATCTATATATATAATCCTGCCTTAAACATGGCACCTTATCCAATTGCGAAATTATTTGAAACTTGTTCAATCCTCAAAAAAGAAATAGGATCCTGTGGCATTCTTACACCTATCCTAGACAAAAAAAAATAGTTTGAATACGTGCTGTACAATAAACAGAGAGCAAGTTTGTTTCATAGTAAAGCATTAAAATTTTTGTCTGTAAAATTCTAAAAAATATGGCGCAGATGAGGGTACCTTTTTCATAGGCTTTATAAATTGATTAGTAACACAAATCCTCGGAAAAGGAATTTTGTTGAAGATGAACATATTTTAATCCCAGTCATTTTATAAAATTTGTAAAAGACAAATCAGAAAGTGAACCTTCAAATCTTAGGGGGGTGTAGGTATTACTGCAACAGGTAGGTCCCTAACCTCAAAACAGTTACATACGAGCAGACTTTAATTCTCAAATTCACATCTTTGATACCTATTGCTTTTAAAAAAAATTCTAGTTTTCTTTTATTATCTAACTAGTCGGAAGCACAGAGCACCTGCTTCGCTAGGTGCCTACAACTTTCATCGGGAAGTAACGGAAACACATCTTTGGTAAAGGTGGCATTATTGCCTTTTACCAACTTTTTATTCGATTTTGCGCAAAAAGAAAAATTTATGCAAAAAAAATTGAACCGTCTTTGATATTTCGTATTTAGTATTCTAAATAATTATATATGTAGGTATAATTGAAACATATCAGCAAAGATTTCGCTGTAAACACTTGCATCTATGTAGTGATATTTAAAGGAACAGCTGCTGTATCCATTAACTAACTTCATTCAAATTTTGCTTTTGAATTAAAAACGCAAACATACGTGCTAACATCGGAAATAGACATCATTGCCGTTTATAAATTTAAAAACGATTAGGTACTACAATTGAAAGTTTTTAACAGCAGTGTACAAGTACCAGATTTACTTCTCACTTATTTATTTTAATGTTTTATTTAAAATATTATCTTGAACAGTCGGCGTTGACCTTAGCATCAGTATTCTTCTGATGATTTGATCATGTTTATCTAATTGTAAGAGATTTTCTTTAAACAACGTAAAGCATCTTCTTGTTTAAAGAAATATTTAAATCTGAAGCGGTGGCTGGAAAAAATAAAGAATTCTTGCGACAGATTAATAACATTGATTTATGTAGAAATCCTCATAAAAAATGATAAAGTATGCATTCGAACGTCTGAAGATAAAAATGCAGGAAACCGTCTCAACAACATTCAACTTACTTTGATTTTAGATATAGTTTAGGTTTCCTTACATGACACCGTGCTCAGCACTCCGAAGTTTTAAAAATATTTTAGAACATCATCCGGCGCGACGAATAAAATACAACTAACAGTTTGCGTCCAAAACTCGATCCTCATGCTGCAAAAACATTCCGGCGTTGGGACACGCCGCGACGCACCGCGTCGTAGTTGCGCTGAACAGAGCATCCCGAATTGCTTGTAAGCTGCTGGGTTTGTAGCTATAGCAACGGCTGGGCGTTTACACCAGCCATCTTTTAGAAAATAACTGAACCCACAGAAAATCACTAATTGGTTTACAGAAGGGACTTTTGTTTTACAAGAATTCACCTGCAGTTTATTTTTACATGTACTAGTACGCTTAAAGTATATTCTAAAACATGAAATCCTAATTAGCAGACAACTAGAGGAACCTATTTAACTTTAGCCTTCCTTGTTGATGCCCAAATCGCTTTTAAATACGATATCATCCTCAGTGAAAACCGAGGCTCTTCTGGAATAGATACGACAATGTTCAGCTAACTCTAAATATCCCTAAAAACCCGTAACTCAAACGTTTTTTAGATTCTCTTCTCGTGTATCTGAAATAAAAGAAAACAGAATATACGTCAGTACCTCAGCATTCAATCCATTTGGCACGATTTAGGCTGATGGTCTGTTCTATTTGTTCTTATAAAAATACGTAGATAATTGCAAGCACTTTTTGATTAATGATTTTCCATGTTCATCACCTGATGACCTCTTTCAGGCCCAGTATTCTTACTTTTTTAAAACATTCTATTCCGTAATCAAGAAAAAATATGCTAGAAAAAGAAAAAATCAGTAAAATATTAATAAATAGGGGACCTTCATCCGGGACCAAAATCCCATGTATGTTCTTATAAAGGCTGATTTTCATCCTTTTCGTTCAGTTTTACCCCCGCCCCCTTCCTCGCCTACTCTGATGTCACGACTATCAGCTGTTGTTAGCCATCTTTGACAGCTGTCATCGTCAGCCATCTTTTAGGGCATCGCTACTTGCCACTGATGCTGCGCTCCTCCTGCTGGTGTTCTATTTTCGAAGGTCCCCTTCGTCTGTTGCTCCCTGATCGTAAAGTGCTTTCTTGCCGCTACGACTCCTGATATTTCCACCCGCAAGCCCTTCAACCGTCGCCTTTCCGTCATCATTACTGACTCCTAAATAGGCCCCATTACCCAGCTATTGTTAGTAGTGGAGTACCACCTGATTATGACGAAGAGGCGACGGCTGAGGTATCGCGAACCATAGCAGCTTTTGATCAAAGAGCAACATACGAAGGGGGTATTTGGAAACAAAAGACGAAGCCCTAAAAGATGACTGATGATGACAACTGTCAAAAATGGTTGACAACAGTTGATAGCCGAGACGTCAGAGTAGACGTGGAAAGAGTAAAATTGAAGGAAAAGTACGATCATGAACCTCCATAAAAAGATACATGAGATTTTGGTTTAAGACAAATGTCCCCTATCTACAAATACTTATCCATACATTGTTAGTTCTCGCTGGTTGAGGCCCTCCACCACCCCCGCATATCCATCGACTACCTACTTTGCGGTCCGCAACAACTTGGATGTATTAGTGAATTCTGAGTTACGTTATCCCTCAGAATGATCTCATCAACTTTAAGAACTGATCACATATTGTGATTTTGTTAACTCATTGGAGCTCTTCTTGAACACAATAATGTTTTAGCCACCCCCAAACTTTCCTAACTTCTTAAATATTCTTGAAGTTCTCAATAACATCTTCATTTGTTCGAAAGAATTTGCTATTAGGTAAAACTAGAAAATCTAGAAAATAAAATATTTAACCTGCGTTACTTTCTCCCTTGTAGCTATTTTGGCCACTGTTATTGTAAGGAATTCGCCAAGCCAGCGATCCCCCCTTCGTTGGTTAAGATCCCCCACCACCCCCGCAACTCTAGACAATTCAAACTCAATCAGAAATAAAAAATGGGAGTTTGAAATTAGTTCCCAAATAATATCACACACCTGTTGGTGATATCTACTGATGATCATGATACATATACTTTAGAAGAATAACACAATTCTAGCTGCTAGGTACTTGTCTGTCTTCCTTTTCTAAAACATTCCAAACGTGTGATTAAAAGTAAATGAAACTGATCATTGAAAACCTTTTCCTGTAGTTCGATAAACGCGAATCTTAGGACTAATCTTCTGTGTTAATACTACCGATAGCACCAACACCGTTATACCCATTCCTTCACGATCACTTATCAGTGAACCCGAAAGGGAAATAAAGCATAAAAATGGAAACCACTAACAAGATAATGCTAGTGGGTTTCATTTTCCATTTACTTGAATACCGCATGTGATAATAATACATATATATGATATTCATTATGGTAACGTACCGCAGAATGTACCCTCCAATTAACCATTTTTGATGTAGAAAACCGAGGAGACTGTTGTCCTAAATATATAACCAACCTACAACGAATCGAGACTTGGGACAACAGAACCCCGACAAAAGTATTTAAGATTTTTTTAAGAGGATGGAGAATTGATGTTTTGGTAGAACAACAAGCACAACAAGTAGACAACAATATGACGAAAAACTTGGAACGCGATTTTTAACGGTTTGTGTGATTATGTTTGGTAGTGTGATGTTATTTCTCTTCTAAAGTTAGAACAGAAAGTGTAAATGAAAAAATAGAAGACAAAGACAATGGACCACGAAAACCTGAAAAAGAAAATGGGTAACAGTGTTAGTATCATCGTTTAAAAGAATATTTGGATGGATGTGAAGCATTTTACTTACCGTTGATGCTGAAACAAGTTCAAAGTTTTAGATTAGTAAAAGGTAAAAGGTTGGTAGTAATGTACTTGCTTTACAACTTACCATGGTGAGGTAATTATTTAATTTGGATTGTAATAAATATACAAATTTATATACTGTATATGTGCAGGTGTGTGTTTGTGTGTCGTTCTTAGGTACTTCGAGTGTGTTTGTGTGTCTGTGAGTGTCTGTGTGTTTCAGAAGGGTAAGATTAGTGACAGTAATGTTTTGGCCGAAATGAGATTTTTAAAATGGAAGATCATTAAAACAAGTTAATTAAGAATTAACTTTGAAATAAAGTCTTGTGTGTCATTAACACGTAATAAATGCTGCCACAGTGGCGGTAATTCAAGTTAAACGAGAACGAGATTAAATCAAAAATTAGTGAGCAGTTGTATGCTCCATGGACGAACGCTTATGATCGACTTATGACCAAATTGCAACAGAAAAAACTAAATAGCAGATTTTAAAAATTGGTTAATTTAAAAATGAGCGAACAAATAAATGATTATTAACAGTTATAATTAAAATATAATTGAACTATCAGAATTTATTTATTATTCGCAACACTGTAGCTTTTTGAGCAATTTTTCACTCTTAAATTTATTCAAATATAACCTATCATCCTCTTAAATTAAAGTAGAATATCTTTGTAAATTGATGTAGTATGTACAATAATCACTTGAAAAAGGTACAGTGTAGCGAAACAATTAATTATGGCATTTCTACTGAATTCTTAAAAACCTACAATTTTCAAAAAGTATAATTATATATTGGTATCCATAATTAATCATTAAACAGGAACAAGATAGTTGCAAAATTAAAAATTGAATTATCTAACTGAAATAAAAAGAAAATATTTTAAATGCCCATCAAAGTTTTAAGTCTTATTCCAACATATTTGCATACTTTTATAATTTTAACTTGGCGCCATCTCTGAACCGATCCGCGAGCCGCCACTGTCATGCCAGAAGGAGGTATAATACACTATACCTTATTAACACTAACATTTAATATTTCTGCAACAAGGTCTTCTTCTTCTTCTACACTGGCTGAAAAAAATATCAAATAGACCCATCGAGTGACAAATAAATGCACATATAAAATAAACATGTAAACATATGTGTAAGTACATGGTGTAGGTGTATTAGGTATGTGGAACACAACACCCTAATGACAGCGTGGACAAAACACCCTGTAGGTAGATAAGTAGGTAGGTATTTTAATGAGATAATCAAAAGTTGTCCATCCTCGAGTATATGTTCAGCAAAAAACGACAAGTACATGTAGTAGTTATATAATACGGTATAAAGGACCTAAACCAGCAGCTAATAATCATAAAACCTAAATAATAAGAATCAAAGTTTGACGTCACAGGCGCCGTGCCTGCATACGTCGGTCCCTAACACGTGAAACGACTAAATTGGATAATGGACATCCAGAGGAGCCCAATAATGCGCTAAGTTACAGTTTGTAACTCACCTTATTGGGCGCAAAAATCAAATTAGCCCCAAAGTAATAAAAATCAAAAATACAAATAGAAATGGAAATATAAAAACTTGCCACTCGGGTCTATTTGAAACAATATTCATTAGTGACTTACTTTGAGGCGTCGGCTAGACCTCAGTAGGGTTCACCGAAACCTTAATCTATCCAGCGTTGGATGTCCACGATCCTCATCCTCTCCGTGATGAGCAGTGTGGGTGGGGGTGGGGGTAGATAGATGCCACACTAGACTGAGAGGTGAATGGAGAGGAGAACTATCGACCATCGACCATACCGTTCCATCACTTTTTATCAAACGTCCGTATCATTGAAAAACACTTGATTAACTTTCGAAAAATGGACACTCAACACACTGACAAAGACCTGAAATATAAAGAAAGAAGCCTCTGTAGACAAATATTATGTATAAAAGAAATTATGAGTGCTGTCAACAAAGTAGTATTATGTATTGATACTAGCTATTTCTTAAGCTTATGTGTACGATGTGTTGCATACCTATTTACAAACAATTCCTTTAAATTTAATTTTTCAAACTTTTTTTAACACAAAGAAAGTGATTAAACAAACTGTGTTCACAATAGTGAATTTCGACCACTCGAAGCAATGGTGCTAACAGTTTCGACTTCACAGAGGGGAAGAACTAGTATGTTAATACTAATGTGCATTGTTATACTTACATATATCAGGGCCTTTCCCTCCGAATGAAAGTAACGTATGAACAATATTGCTGTCTGACTGTTAAAGGGCTGTCTTGCCATTCTAAATGAACAAAAAAACGTTTTAATGAAACGATCAGTTAATTAATTATTATTTTGTGTTACGAACCTTAGTTAGGTCAGTTAGCTTATGAGACATTGACAATTATCTCCTTAATGTTATAATGTTGTAAAGTTTTAGTTTATAAACATTTAAAGGCAGTAATTTAAAATTGGAATGTAAAGTTTCAAAAAAATAATGACAAACAGAAAACATATTTACATTTTACTGATAAAAGATTTGTTGGTTTTTAGAATGTTATTTGAACCCTCCCGAGTCATTCTTATTAAGAGAGAAATTCTATAACTTTTCTGTTCGAAATGACCCAAAAGGGTTGAAACAATGTTGTAGAGACCAATTAACGTTTTACCTTTCTGCCTTATATAAGGAATAGAAGCCACATTGTCAGAAGTCTTACTGCCTTTGGATAAAAGGTCCTTGTCAGTTGAATCCTCCCTAATTGATTTGTGTAGGTTTTGACTATTCCTGTAAAAACACAAAAAACCTATTTTAATAAATATTTCCACTATTTCATATGCTTTTGTTTCATGAAATACAACTGAATTGAAGAGCAGATATGAACAAGAGATGCTCATATAATTGTTAAAATGAGAGTAATTTCATAAAATTCTCTGTTGTACATTATAAGTAGAAAAGATTACTGCAACTGAATATTTGCATCAATTTTTCCCATTCATTGTTAAAATTAACTACTGTACCTCATTCACTAATTATTGTGGATGGAAGCCTCAGCTGATATGCAGGAATCTTAATTCCTTTTCTCTGAAAGAGGTTTTGAAGTTCTTGTCGATTAAATCCATCTAGTTGATTTATGTGCGTATTGGTGTTATGTTGAGGAAGTCTTAGTTTTATAAACTCAAAATTCTAATCCAATTACTGCAAAAATACAGAAAATGTCTTAGGAATCATTTTTATCAAATAGCAAGCAGAAAATTGCCATATTTATGTTTCTGAGAAGTATTCGATTGTTTTGTAGGTACCAAACAGAAATAAATTGTTATTTTGTAAAGTGCTTTATTAGTTGACGTTGAAATGCTCTCTTTTGTTAAGCAATAACCTGTCTACACCTTTTTTATGGTATATGAGTGAATTTGAGAACAATATAACAGAAATACTAGTATTTCGTGTTATTGTTAAAACTACTAATTTTATAAAATATTAACTTCAAATCAGTAAAACAATGATTGAAAGTCCATTTCAAATCATTTTTAATAAGGATTACAAATTAATATTTGCAATTTGGCTGTATTTGTACTGAAAGCATGAAACCACTAAGAAGAGGTCCAAGTATCAAAATTTTTAATTTTCATTTTAATATCAACAAATATATGAAAACAATCCTTGCATTAATGTTAATTTGCGAAAACTAATGAATTTAGTTTGCAAACAATAAAGTATTATTTGTTTTTACCATTTTTAATATTTATCATTGCATAGGTTACATTGTCGAAAGTTTATCTTCAAACATAACGAAAATCATTTCGGGGCGAAATAAAACAATACATACCTCATGTAGTAGACCATTAATAGAATACATTTTGATAAAAATTTTTTAGATTTCAACACTTTTACTATAAGAAATTTCCAAAAATTGCAGAGATAACTTCGGAAAGATAGTTTCCATAAGCGTAGCGTCACTTGAAAGATACATTGTTGACCGGCCAATCAGAGACCAACATTAAACTTGATGTTTTCAGTGCCAACTTTTACGAATGTAGGCGCGAAAATTTTTAAATTTGAATAAACAAAGTTTTTCTCTAGTTAGAAAAACATTTGAAGTTAAATTTTAATAGCAGGTGAAATTGTGACTGTGAAAACAGTCGAAACTGATAATTTATTAATTTAGCTAGCTCAAAATAATATGTTCATGTTTAATTTCCTAATTGTACTATAATGTAATAAAATAATAATCTTCCTAACACATTTTTGTGATGAAAATCTTGCAAAAGACTTAATTTCCCTCTTCTTGGGTAGATTTATGGGGTTGAATGTTCTTGTCAATTTTTACAACGAATTAATACTTAAATACTTATATTTTAACTAAAATCACAAATAATGTATACCTATATTATTTTTTAAGCACCGTTTTTTATTAAGTTAATTAACACCACTTTAAAATATCAATTATTGATTCTGCTAGAATTCATACCTTATATAGTTGAAGATGAGTGGAAGCCTCAATAGGGATGCAAGAAGGTCCTCATTCCTTTGTATCAAAGGAAGTTTAGTCTATATTCAGTTCATTTTAGTCCATTTGTGCTATTGATATTGTGTCGAAAAACTCTTCCTATTAGAAACTTCAATTTCCATCCAATCACTGTGAAACCACAAAAAAAGTCTTAGAAATGAATATAATAAGACAGCAAAGAGAATATTAGTGATAAATTTAAATTTTCATCTTGCTACCTCTGAAATTGTTTCAATTGTTTTTTTGTGGTAAACAAGTGAATTTGAGACAAAATATAACAAAAATGTTCATAATTCATATTTCTATTAGAACTAACGCCTGACTTTTGTTAGCAAAAAGAATGATTAAATGTTTGTTTACCACGACAATTAGAAAAAATGAATGTACAGCCATTGCATGTGTGAAATATTACATGTGCTCGTATTACAAAGATTACGAGGTCCAGTTATCAAAACTTTGAGTTATTACACTTATGTCTGCAGATTCACGTAAAATATTCTTACAGTACTGTTGTTTTACTAACCTAAATGAATTTAGAGACATGTTATACATTATTATATTTGTTGTTTTTTTGCTTTCTTCCACCTTGGCATAGGTACAATAGTTGGTTTAATAAATCACGAAAATACTCGTGGAGCGAAGTAAAACAATACATACCTCATATTGGGGACCTTTAAAAGAGTGCGTTTCGACAAAAATTGTTTAGATCTGTGCCCTTTTTCTATTAAAAATTTGTAAAAATCTTTGAGAATAATCTTTCCACAAAGGAAGCGTCACTTGAAAGGACGAGTCTCGATCATCCAACCACGGAGATGCACGAAATTCACAGCCAACTTAGTTGATGTAGTTGGGCAAATTTAAAATAATTATATTCGTAATATGAATAAACAATTTCAGAATATTTATTCCCATTAACTCCGATAAAATTTGACGGATATCGTTTAAAACTTTGAATAGCTGAACGAATTTTTTACATTTTAAATATTTCCTTAATGCTATATTTTATTTCATTTATGTTCTATACAAGTTATAAATTGTATTTACAAGTTAATTTTATGGCTTAACAAGTTTTATGTACTTTATCAAACAATCACAATTTTAATGTAGTACAGCAAAAGCGGCAACAACAAATATAAAGTTTCAATTCCAAAACGACAAATATATAATATTCGTTTACTAATTACCGTCTTCATACGTATTACTTTATAATAATCGTAAGCAGGAAAGATGGTCTGACCAATAAATATAAAATCAATTACTAGAAACGAAGCTTCTTTCATTAGGGGAAGAAAATTTTGATATTACAACAAGAATTATGAGGGCGATTTTTCTACCGTTTTTTGAAGCAGACATCCAGAATAATTTTGTATTATATTTGCTTACAGCAGAAGATAGCGCAGGGTCGTGTCGCCTTTAATAAAAAGAAGTCACTTCTATGCTCGCGAACGGTTAAATTAGAAATTCGAAAAAGGTTGTTAAAGGGGTATGTTTGGAGCACGGCGTTGTACGGGTGCGAAACATGGACAGTGGGAGCGGCGGAAAAGAAAAGGTTAGAAGCGTTCGAAATGTGGTGTTATAGGCGGATGATGAGGATATCGTGGGTAGAAAAGGTTAGAAATGAAGAGGTATTAGAAAGAATAGGAGAACAGAGGACTCTATGGAAGTCAATAAAAAATAGGCGAGATAGGTTGGTAGGACACCTTCTTAGGCATGAAGGTCTAGTCAGAGACATATTAGAGGCAGAAACAGGAGTTAGGAGGGGTAGAGGTAGACCTAGATTAGATTACTCTTCGCAAATAGTTAAGGATGTGGGTTGTTCTAGTTTTAGGGAAATGCCAAGTTTAGCTCAGGATAGGAAAGAGTGGAGGTACGTGTCCAACCAGTCTTAGGACTGATGACCTTATGATGATGATGATGATATTTGCTTACGTTTTGGCCCCTGCTGTGGGCTTTCTTCAGAGCTACTGTTACAATGTAGAATATTGTAGGAACACTATTTGAAGAAGGCCCAGAGCAAAAGGTAAAGATAACTGTACAAAACAATTCTGGACGTCTGTTTTAAAAAACGGTAGAAAACTCACCCTCAGATATTAAACGACATGTTAAAATGAGATTATCGCCAGTCTAAACCCCGAGTTGGAATAATTCAATTTAGCACAATAAAATGTTCGCATTCTAACAATATTGCACAAATGTAACAATATATAAAATAAATATGCAGTTTAATTCAATATTTATTATACTGGTACTAATTATTAGGTACACAATTATAAAAGTAAATATACAATCTTAATTTATCGCTTAACATTGGGGTAAATTTATATTAGTGGCAAATAAATAGTTAACATTTAACACGATAAAATTTAGAATCATCAACTTTACTTATTTTATACAATGGAACCACCAACACAGGAAGTACCACGAATTTTCTGTGACTAATATTAAATGAAAGTATGGACCCATTTAACATTAAAATGACATACAGACATACATACAACAGAAACAGATTGTCATTGACCTTTATAACCGAACGTTTACATGTCGTGAGAAAAACAATTTCATTTAACAAGCGATAAAGTTGTCATATAATAGATTAAACGCATCCTACTGTTAATGCAGTTTCTTGTTAATTCCAAAATTTATAACAAGTAAATTAAATTATATATATAAGAGTCGAAA
>NW_020438932.1:608880-629408 GCF_000699045.2 Agrilus planipennis
CTGAATCTTAAATATATTATAAATAAAGGAACATTCAACCACATTAATACACACTAACATACAGGCTAAAAACTGTAAATAAACGGTTGCTTTCCGACAATTTGGGTATTAATTTATTTTCCATTGGTTGGTATATTTTTATTTCCTCTGTAAAAAACTCTTAATTAATATTTAATTAATTTAAAAATCTTTATAATTATTCCTAATTACCTGAACTTTCGACTTTTTTGAAACCTATGACAGTTCTCAGAGACTTGATTAAAGCTCTGCTGTCTAGGAGGTTGTCGGTAATTTGGAGTTTGCACCCTATTCGACATTATTCTGGGATCTGAAAATGTGCAATGCTTTATAAATGTTATATGTTGAGAACGATAAAGGATAAAGTAATTTCACTATCACTACCCAAAAATGTTTCAAATTAAGTTTAGGTATAAATTTTATAAACCAGTAACCGTTACATTCAATTACCTTGTAGAACAAATGGTACACCCTGGTACAACGTGGGCGGAAGAGAAAATCTTTGCTTGTCATTATGAGGAATATCACCTGCGGGAGTAGGAGACCTGCTACTTCTACTCGATGTTGTCGGAAACACGTTAGGTGCCTTATTAATCACATAATATTAAAAATAAACAAACAGGGCAGCTGTATAATACAATAGAATTTCAATAGTGTCAACAGCATAATATACTATAAACAGATTAACTTTCATTAATGGAAACTAATATTAAATGCATTAAAAATCGATTTCACCGTTGTTGCTAATCCCCGATATATTTGGTACTTCCCCAGTCGTATTAGCATGAGAGATATTTTATGCGTATACTCACTTTCGATAGATAGTGCTTTATATTTCATATATGTTTATTTTGTTGATTGAGGATTATAAATTTTATTACATGTTAAATATGATGACACTATAGCGATTCTATTGTACATCCAGAACGAATAGAAATGAAATATGCTTTCATTAAAGAAGAATTAGAACAAGGCAAATGTAAAAATAAAAGACAATGCTAAAAAAATTGAAATGCACGGTTCAGTGTGAAAAAATTACCTGTTTGTGTAGACCTGCTTGCACAAACCCCGAAGCGTACGAAAACTGTACATTTTGTGTGGGAGACGTTTGAGGAGTCTGATAAAGACTTTGACCTTGGCCACCGCTGTAGCCTCCTGCAATAACTGTAGTTGCTGGAGAATTCGTGCCAGTACTGCCACCATGACTTGAGCATGTTGAAAAATTTTTAGGGATACTAAATTTATTGCCTTTAGGCGTTCCATTTTTTTGAGTTCTTATATCGTACTGACCCATTTGCAAAGGAGCTGAACTGCCTCCTGTGGAAAATGAACAAAGAACTATTGTGAAACAAATATTCAAGGAAGTATTGTACCTACTTCTTCTTTCAACTTATTTCATTTTCAGTAGCTTTCTTGTCTAATTAATATTAATGTAATAATTAGATGATTAATATTTTATGTAGCAGCAAGCTATATTTTCCCTTACCTGTGCCTGCCTGACCTGGGAAAACATTTAGCTGATTCATGCCATGAGTGATTTGTCCTATGTTTGCACCGCCCCCTTGATCAGGAGGAGAGGGATTGAAAATGGTATTGGAACTGGCAGGTATACTTGAAGCAGATGTACATTGAGGATAAGGAATATTTTGTACAGGAACCATGACATTATGATACAGCGGGTTCTGAGCATAAACAATAGGCTGATTGGGATAAATTATAGGACTAGGTTGGTTTGTTTGTTGCGGATACACCATATGTATATGTTGTTGTGGGAATATTGGAACAAATTCTGTATTATGAGACGGTTGCTGAGGTAGGTTAGCAATGTGCTGGGGAACATAATTCTGTGGAAAAGACGAAGACAAGCAAGGCCCTGAAAAATTAAAATAACCTTATTAGTACAAAAACGTAAACAAAACGTTTAGTTTTTATTCTGGAGATATATTTTAGTGTACCTGCTTGGCCAGAAGGTAGTGACATGGCCAAACGTTGTCCAAGTACATTCGACGATGTGGAATTTTGATAGCAAGTGAGAGGGAGTTGAGGCCATAAAGACTGTTGCTGATATGCAAGCTGGGGGGATTGGTTAGGAGGTACTTCTGGTAGATTCAGTTGTACATAATATCCTAGAGAAGGCTCTTGCACATGAGATTCCTTGAAATAGAAATCACTATCAAATCAAAAACTAATATTTCACAAAAAGTATTGATTACTATTCTGTTTTCAAAATTTTGCGGTAAAGGTGTCCCATAAGATCCATATATAACACAGGGTTGCTGACATATGGAGGTCTCAGAACCAGTAACAGAACCGTATCCACCAGCTAATATTGGAAATTGTTGAAAAGGTAGACTCCCTGCTTCATTGGGAACTCTAAATGCTGCATTTCCACAATGCTGAGGAGGCGGAGTAAAAGGTAAACTCGGACTCGTAGAACTGTTAGTAGTGTTGAATTTCTTCAAAGGAGATGATCTTGATCGCCTTTTGGGTGATGAGATCTCTTTGTATATTTTATGAGTTGGCGACTTTTGCGGCGAAACTGGAGGTTTACATGATACGGTATTTATTCCTGCAGGTGGATTCATAGGATCGTAGTGATATATAGATCCATCTTTATTCTTTAGAGGCTCCCCTGTCTAAAAATTAAAATTGTAGTGAGACTATATGTTTCAACAAATAAGAATGACAAAAATAAACGACTAATCTCTTATGTAAAATATATACCTGTGGAATAATTATAATGCTGCCTTTTGGAACATGCTGTATATCAGTTACAGCCCATACAACTTGACCTTCAGACTGGTTTAATGATGAAGACTCATTAATATTAGTATGAGACATAGCACCACATGCGTCCGATCTTATTGTATCAGCAGGATATGGGGTAGATGTTGGAGAAGGTGTTACAGATTCTGATAATTGAGATTGTGATTTGTACCCTGAACTAGAAGGACTTAATCTCCACGACACAGTGCTCGCTCCAGAATCTGAAAGTAATATTATTATTATAAAAAATAAGGATTAATTTTGTAACGATACTTATTGAACCAATAAAATAAAGCAACGAATAAAAGAGAGTATAATGGTAATGTAATTTTATGATACCTTGCTTGGTAAGAAGTCTTGGACCAGCACTATGTGTTGATACAACACTGTCGCCTCTTGTTAACGTTGACATTCCCGCATAGCCACCGAAACTGTAACTTTTGGCAACACATGGTCTTGAAGTTTCACTCTCAGTTTCAACAGACTGCACCTTAACAGGATGGTCAGTAGTACTTAGTCAATATTTTCTAATGCACTGATTTAAGTTACCTTAAGTAAACGCCCTGGTATTTTACCCGGTGGTATTAATTTACATCGGGATGAATAATCGCTATCGCTACTAGACCAAGGAATATCGGCCCAATAGAATTCTTCTGCGGAGCTAAATTCTTGCATCTATTTAAAGAGAATTAAAATGTGAATAATTAAAAAAAACTGCAATTTTTTTGTTCCAGTATGCACCTCTTTGCTGAATATTCTTCTTCTAACTTTTTCGTATTCTTCTTCCCTTTCTTCAAAACTTTTACTACGTCTACTTTCTAAACCAAATTGTCGGTCAGGAGACTTAAATCCGTAATCGTCCATACTGTTCGAGTCCCTTTTGAGAATCGATCGCCTAGGTTCCTCAGAAAAAACGATGTCCTCTCTAATGTGGTCTTTAAATTCTACTTCTGGTATACGAGTATTTTTCGTTTTATTCACTACTACACATTTGCCCGAAGATTCAATATTATGATCCATTCCAAAATAAGCAGCACATCGATGAACTAACATACGATGATAACTTGACATTTGAGGAAATTTAAAATGAGTTTGTCTGCAATTAATTATTTGTAAGTTATTTGAAATTGTAAAACAACAATAATTTACGTACAATCTATCTTTGGCAAAATTGACTAGCTCTTGTTCTATTCGCAACATAAATGCACGATCCTTTGCATTTCGATTAAGTGTTTCAGCAATGAACTGATCGAGATCTATACCCGTGGTATCGGTGTATTGATTTGAACTACTTTCTAGAATAATATTGCAAATGTAAAATGGCTATTGTGTGGTAAAAAAAAGGTATTTTCTTACCTCTACTTAAGCGAGACGAACACGAAGAAATAGCATCAAAACTACCTTGTGAAGACGAGCTTTGTTGTCGAAATTTTCCTATTTTTGTTGCTTTAGTAACAGTCAAAGTATTAGGATTACTCATTACATTGTTATTTATGTTACTATTCCGCTTTTCGACTTCAAAACATTTTAAGCATTTCTGGTTTGGACAATTGCAAATACATGTTTCATGTCTACATCTATCTTGACTAGTTTCGTTGACGAAAATGTTCTCATGCGAAATTTCTTCTTGTACAATTAAACTTTCCTGCAGTTTATCCTGGTTCTCTTTTACTAACGAATATTCATTACCATCTTTTATTTCCCCTTCTGAATATTTATTTAGTACAGTTTCAACAGCGTATACAATTTCACTGGGAGAATTATTTCCCATGGGTGAAGAAACCAATGTAGAGCTGGATGAAGTACATGAAGACACTTTTCCTATATGGAGAGGAGGACTTAAAACTACCAAAGCTTTGGTTTGCGGAAGTGGTGGAGATTGACTTGGTGTGGTAGCAGGAGATGAAATAACTTTAATCGAAGGAGACACCAAACGTGCATGAACTGGATCTCTAGGAGGCGATGTTTCTTCGCGCATTGCATGGCTACGTACTAACACTTTTAGTTTAGAATTATTCTAAAAACAAAGTTGTATAAATAGGTACCTATCTGTATTTCATAAACAATAATTAATTATCTGGATTTCGGATTTTCCAATTTAATACTTACTAAGAAAAGACTTATTTTTGAACAACATAATGTACCAAATAATTTTAAAAGAAATACACTATTTAAGAGTGCATGTGTGTCATACACATGACATATTTTGACTTTGATAATCAAAATGTAATTAGTTGCACAAAAACAATCACTTAAAGATACTATGTATTATAAGTCAACTTTTTAAACAAATATGTTGATTAATGCTTTATGAGTAATTAAAACCGTTAAATACACGTAAGTTCTTAACCACCGAAGAAATATTTCACAAGTACAAGCAGAACAATTTTGCCATAAACTAAAAAACCACTTACAACCAGGGTGTGGTTCACATCTAGTTTTGATTACGCAATCAACCAATCATCAGCAGTTAGAGTTACTTGATATGTTTTAGCCGTTGATTTATTGAATTATAGTGTGCTGATGAGAACTAATAAATCGATTTAAATAATTGTTTCGGTCAATTCCTGATCAAGAACTTAACGTTCTTTATTAGATTGGTTTGAGTGTCTATCTCATATGCCATAAGTTGCCTCATAGACAAATGGGAACCTTTATAAGGCTCCATGAAATACCATTAAATACTACATATTGCAAAATACCGCCAGATAACTAACTTACTCGTCTAGTTTGTTGTGGACTGTTTCCTTCATCAGGATCTGGGTCCATATTGCTTTGATTTTGATTGAAGAGATGTTCCTTTTATTTAAGTGTGATCCTTCACGGAATCAAGATATAACTTCCAACATAATAAACATATTTTCGAAGTTTGAAATGAACACATCGTGACTTCAATAAATTCTTGAATCTATAGTCCATTAGATAATTTTAAATATTAAAACTTTAGCTATTTGTGGTAACAAATAAAATTGTCCCTGAAACAAGAGAAAGAATCTCGTAGAAATTTTAGTTCTTCGCCCTTCGTATTCACGCAATTCATTAAATTAAGGTGTAATTAATTTGACTACCCATTTATAGTTTTGCTAGTGGTTTACGATGACCCATAAATAGAATAAATAAAACAAGTTGGATACTTTCGATGTAATGAGAAAAAAGAAAGACATACTGAAAATCATTAAAAAAGCAAACTTTCGATAAATTGAAGAAATAGGTACTATTTAAAAATTATTCTATAAGAAAAGAAACAAGAATTTGAAGCATTTGCCTTATTACTATTTTATGTTAAGAGAAAATTTGGTGAAATGTTCTTCCTGTGGATGTTTTCTTCATCAAAAATACGCCCAACAAAGTTTAAGTATTAAGTCTTTATAAAGACACCTATAGTAAGTTAATTATTCAATTAATAATTTCCTTTAAATTTGAAAATGCGACAACGTATTTTCAGGGTCGATTCAAAATCAGTTAAAATTAGATACACGATGCTCTAACGTCATTTCTAAAAACAACTACTTTTACTGGGACCGCAAACGTTGTCCCATACGACGCTGCGATTAAGTAATGACGAACTAATACCTACGAATAAAAAATAGAAACAGATACATGCACTATTTATTCCCTTTTAGTAAAACCATCTGTTAATTTATCTGAAATTATGAGGAAAAGTTCAGTATTTCTACACATATTAGAAGACACTGCTTAATAAATGATAGGACAGATCAGTTATTTAAAGTAACAAACAATTAAAATATGTAAATTTTTTCATACATACGCATATTTATATATCCTCTGTACAATAAAATAACAAAGATCTCTAGCAGAGTTAGGTGTACCTGAAATCTCGCGTTTGATGTTTTCTACGAAACTAATATTCATTGCTGAATTTATATTTTAGTCAAACAGTTTGAGTTACAAATCCAATAAAAAAAAAAACACTTGTGTGAAATAAATCAAACACACAATTTTTCCAAAATACGACTTTAAAATAAAATTTTTATTACTACTAAAAGGACTAAAAATGTTCAAATCACATAAAATTTTGGACGATCAACATAAACCAGCACTTGACAGTAATTTCAAAAACTTTATTTCTACTCCAAAAGTTTCATAACATTATTTGAAACAATATTACTTCTGTTCTGTTTTGATATTTTTAATGAATCATTTCTTAGAACATTCCTTTATATTTGTATTTAACATACTTTNTTTATATCTATATTGGTTTTAATTGTATTGACAGTTGTACAGTATTTTAATACAAATAATTAATATGCTTAAAAGAATTCGGAAACGATATATAAAGCAAGACTTATGAAAAATAGATTAAAAATTAATTGAAGTTAAAGAAAGTCAATTAGTATATATAAAATTTACTTATCAAACAAAATTTGAAAAAAAGTCTTATTTATTAAATTTGAAACATGTAATAAAAATACCTGAAACTTTTATTAGTCGATTTCTTCGGCCAAAATAAGAGAAGAACGTAATCCTACTGGCCCAAGTAAAATTACCTATTATAGGATAAGTAATGTTCCTCGTACATTGTGCTTTTAATGGATAAATAATTTTGAAATCATTTTTTTCGTATGAGTATGTAAACACACGATGCTAAGCGTCACGCGTTACTGAATTTTGCATCGCGACTCGCAACTCGCGAGATGTAGAAATAAAATGAGGTAAAGGAGCGCTTTATTAACTTGGCCGCTAACAATGAACTTGACTTTAATGGCCTTACCCTTTTACCTGGCTGATATCGGAAGTAACGTGGCTGTTGGCTGTTCGATTTTGACATTTGTAAAGCAATCGTTACATCACCGTTTTCAGGAATCTAAAGTAGAGTACACTTTCGTTTCGGAGAATTCATTTAACGATTTTCAGAAAACTTTCGTTGCACTGATGGGAACCACATAAAACAATGAGTAATGATTTAAAGGTTTTAAATCAAAATATGCGAATTTGTTTGTGTTGTTTTCCAACATACAAATTTGTTTTAAAATTCCTCTTGTTGGTGGCAAAAACATAGCACTGTTAAGGAAAGGTCACACCGTTTTAGATTTTAAGTTCTATATACCCAATCCTCGACGCCGTGAGTTCCCCGATAAAATTATTATATATTACGAAACGTTTAAGAACGCTTATTAATTTCCTCCCTTGGTGTGTATGCTATTTTTCACCACCCTTCGACCATAAAGTGAAATTTTCTTGAGTACAGAAGTACTTTAACAATTGCAAAAGCTTTGGACATATTTGCATCATTTGAAGCAAAGCATCTTAGCATTTTATGATTTCAAATTTTACGTTATATTGAGTTAAGGTAATATTCAAAGTGGTCCAGCACACGAGTGGAACAGATTAATGACCAATTTGCAGCAATTAATTTACTAGCTATTTACAAAAAAAAATATTTGCACAAGCACCCGGCTTTTCAAATAAAATTCAAAGCATGCTTAGATTAAACTGTAACTTGAGAATCACGTAAAGGACAAGGTCAGAATCAAATAAAAATCGATTTAATAGTCATGCACGAAGAAAGGGGTAATCACGATTGTCGGTGACTCATCAAGCTTTATGCTTTATTCATCATGAGTTAATGAGCTGTTAAGCTTTCAAAAATTGTCAATGTAAACAGTAAATTTCGTGATAAGATAAAACACAAAAGCCACGATTTAAAATGTAGAATAAGCATTTGTTACTTATGTGTTCATACCTAAATGAATTGTGTCGTACGTAATTTCATTTCTTCGTCTTTTCAAATTTTATTGTTGTAAATAATAATCAAAGTTAAACTGAGGCAAAAAAACAACACCGACGTTTCGTCCTTTGATACGGGCTTTTTCTTGATAGACTGCGAGTCCCTGAATTTCTGTATTACAGAACATTCAGTAACTTGCAATCTATCATGAAAAATGTTTTTTCTGACTGCAATTCTTTTCTTCTTTCCTAACAGAACTTCAATTTCATTTAAAATGAATTTCCATCGAATAGATTAAGTATAAAAAAAGTAATTCTTTCAATTATTTAAACTGTTCTGTAAAGATCTTTCCTTTCTGCCGATGCTTTTTTGCTTTCTACTGATCGGGCATAATCAATTTAACCGGGTTCAACCAGTAGCGTTCAAATTAGAATCACTGTTTCAGTGAAATAGATAATAGATTTTAGGAAACAATAATTACAGCCCTTATCTGCACAATGCAATTTTGATAGAGAAAATTAGGTCAACCAGGCTATAACATTCAAGCTGGTATCGATTGATTCAGGTTTTCATGCGAGTTTTGCAGGAGTTTACGTATAGGATCGTTCGTTATGCCTTTTTATTTTATTTATTTAAAAGTTCTACAGGGCCATGACCTTTTATACAATGTTTAATAGAAATAAATGTTGCGTTCTTTTATATTATGTTCAAATTACGCGAATCATACAAAAAAATAGGTAATTATCATCCTAATTATCTTACTTAAAAAGCAAATTAATAAACTGTTAAGCAAGTTAGTAATTTGCTTGTTAAGCAAATTGATTATGGCAGTTTACGACTTGTTTGTTAAGGTAGTTAATAACATGCTTGTCAAGGAAGTTTACAACTTGTTTATATAGCAAATTAGCCACTTGCTTGTTAATCAGATCGATAACTTGGTCGATATGGCAGTTTACAACTTGGTTGTTAAAGAAATTGATAACAAGCTTGTTAGAGAATTTATAAACTTGCTTCAATAACAAGTTAGCCACTTGCTTATTCAGCAAATTGATAACATAATTGCTTGGGAATTTACAACTTACTTGTAAAGCAAGTTAACAACCTACTTGTTAAGCAAATTGATAACTTGGTTGTGAAGGAAATTTACAATTTGCTTGTAAAGTAAGTTAACAATCTGCTTGTTAAGCATGTTAAAAATTATTCATGTTGATATTACAGCGTTTCTGTGTAGACAGGTACCTAAAGTCTAAAATATTTAATATAAATGATAGGACAGATCNGTTTTTAAATTAGATTATTTTAACCAATCATATTATTTTAAAAATTTCTACGTTTTGCTTGAACTTCGAAGATTTGGACAACGAATAGGATATCATAATTTTATGAGTTTGCTTTTATTCCCTCTCTTAGTAATAAGACGTTATAATCACAACTGCTGTGAAATACTGAAAGGTTGAAATGGAATATAAAACAGTCATTTTTCATGAGATTTTCCTCCACAGCTTTCCGTATAACAATATTTTCTATCGTTATATTGACGTTTGGGAAGTTATTGTTTCTATAACAGCAGTTTTACGCATATCTAGTGCAATATGCAGGAACTTTACCATCTTTATTTTTTGCAATACGTATTAAATGTACATAAATATACATATGGAATTAGTTACTTAAAAACTATTTATTAAAGTGCCTATTAAAGTGGTAATCAATGGCTGAGTTTAACAGGTGGTATTGCGAGCAATGCTCCAGATCCTAGAGTTGCTTAGCAACCTGAGCTGAGGATGTAGGTCACTGACCGAATAAAAGGATAAGTAGGGAATATTTTTCAAATCGTAATAGGTATATTGTTACACTTTAAAATTTCCAGTGTGAAAAGATTTGTATACCTATAATTATGCAGTTGATAATTTGTTTAAAAATAAGAAGTTTTAGAGCATTTATTATTAAAAAAAGCGTTTCGTTAACGAACAAATAATTACAAGAATTTACGTAATTTTAATTTAAAATTTAATGCAACGAAGTACACCCTTCAAGAGCACAGCGGTGACTAACTCAGGTATGTAAGTGTAAGTGTTATAAACCGGTTCGATGCATCTGATTGGCTACTACGTCGGCGGCCATTTTTAAATCGTTTAAAAACTAGGTCAAAATCTATGCACCTGATGCACCTGCACTTAAAGGAATGCGGAAGTAAACAATGCTTGGCGCCACTTATAATAATTAAAGTAGGAAAACTTGTATAATTTTAATCCTACATTTTAGAACCTTAATTAGGTTCTAAAGTAGGAAAACATCAAAAAGGGTAATTAAGCTATTTTTTAACCGATTCACATGCGGTTTTCACTAAAATTTAGGAACTATAACGGTGGTAATTGCGTGTGGTGTTAAATATGAAAAAATTAATGTAGTAAAATTGTACGTCCATATAGCTATACAGCAAAAAAATACTACACTGTAATTTTGTGCAGTCAACTTTTGTTTATGAAAATGACCCAAGCAGTACTGATAAAATTGTTAGTTAACTTAAATTAAGTAAGATATCAATACGACATTTACCTATAAATTTTAACATAAGAATATTTTGTTTAATTACCAAAGAAAGTTGGGGGGTCAAAGTAGGTACCAGCAAATTGTGCTACAAAGATACCTACCTAATCTAAATTTCATAAAAACATCAACAGTGAAATGGTGAAATTTTTCATTAAAACACTCTAATCGAAGACCATAAAACGTGTAATAATTACAAAATCCACACTTAAGCATACTTATGTACTCACTTATGTTAAAGTAAAATGAGTATTAATTAAACTTAACCTAAAAAATTTTCTTATCTTAATTATAATTACTACTTACCTTAAATACAAGGTTTTAGCCCCATTTAACGAAATACAGTACTGTATTTAGTTTCCTTAAAGGCTGAAGTGTTTAAAATGATACGTTTCTTTTAATAAAATTTAACGTAGGTTGATTGTTACTCAACACTACTTATTTCACTAAAATTTAAAAGCGAATGTTTGCAGATAAAACAAAAATAATTAAAACACGTTCACTGCACAATAATTTTATCGTAGGGGTACAAATTTCAGTTATACTTTTCGTTAAGTAATCAAAAATACTGAAAAAGCTCTACTCTCGTAGCTTGACAGAACAACAACCTACAATTTTCTGCTTCTAAGAAGTGCCATCTGCGCTGGCGCTCTGTCTACTCATTTCTGATTTTTCGGATATATGCTGCCATCTACCAATCATTGTAGTAATGCAAATCAAAAAGTTAGATTATTTAAAGGTTATTGTGAGGTTATTATAATATAAAATCAGAAATCAAGATATGATCAAGATCTTTTATATGATCATAAGTAATGATTATTTTCATTTTGTGTGAAATTATGTGAAAAGGTATGTTTCCTATCAGTCATTTTGCCATCAAAGATATTGTATAAGATTAAATTGTAGATTAAACTGTTTCTGCTGTAGATAATCATCTTGTTGACTGACCTTTATTTCCAAAGTTGTGGGATTCTCTGCATTATCTATATCTACCAGTATCTACCATTCAACTGAATTGCTTATTATCAAGTTATCATTTGTTGTGATTAGTTGGGTTGTGATTTGTGATCGTTGTCATCAATTGTAATCACATCTATTACTTCTGAATTTTTACCAGTTGTTGGTCTTTGTATTAAAAAATGGAAAACACAGAAACTGTTTCTGAAATTTCAAATACACCTTCAGAATCCAATAAACAAGTAAAACCAAAACAAAATATATCAAGTGATGAAAAGGCTCCTGACAGTTCAGATAATAGTGCTCAAAAGCAAAAAGCAATAAAAGGTAAAAAGAGAAAAAGGCCAAAGGATGCTACAGCTCCAAGACATCCACTAACAGGTGAGAAATATGTAGTTGGAATAATAATTAATTACATTACTAAACTATGTATTACAGGTTATGTCCGGTATTTAAATGATCGTCGTGAAAGTGTCAGAGCTGCTAATCCTAATTTGCCTTTTTCTGAGATTACAAAGATATTGGCTAGCGAATGGAGCAGTTTACCATCAGATAAAAAGCAACAGTATTTGGATGCTGCAGAACAAGATCGCGAACGGTATACTCGAGAATATAATGCTTATAAACAAACTGAAGCATATAAGTTATTTACTCAACAACAACATGAAAAGAAGATGAAAGAGAATAAAGAAGAAATAAAACCCCAGGTACATCAATATTGTAGTAGAATTTGTCTGCATATGAGCTTGAAATAAATTGATGACAATAATGCTAAGATGTTCAGAGTTTAATGAGAATGTAATATACATACTTTTTAGAATATCCCTCAACAAAATAGTCTACCAGCAAAAGAGAAAGATTTACCAATCAATAACAATGAACATGATGCTGCCAATTTTGATATTCCAATATTCACAGAAGAATTTTTGGATCACAATAAAACAAGAGATGTTGAACTTCGCCAACTAAGAAAGTCAAACATAGACTATGAACAGCAGAATGCAATTTTACAAAAACATATAGAGAATATGAAAAGTGCTATTGAGAAGTTGGAGAATGATATATCACAACAAAAAAAGCACAATAATGTGCTCCAACAACACTTAGATGAAATTAAAGCTACTCTTGCTAATGGATTTTCAAATGTAAAGCTACCAGGTAAATAATATTTATGTTATGTTTTGGTTATATGATTATGAGCTGATCATTCAATAAATTTTGTTAGAGAATACTATCAATATTTTCTTTTTAAACTTCAAAGTTGAATTATGTCTTTTAATAATGTATATAATCCATGTCAATAATTATGCTTATGTCCAGCTATTTAAATATTGATAAAAATAGAAAAGAATTGTTATTTTGTAGGAGGAGAAGAAGGGGCCACACTTCCAAATATAGAAGTCTATATGACCAACCTACATTCCATTCTACTTGAGAACAATAGTCAGGATGCAACATTTATACAAAATGTACGTGATATTGTGGGCCGCTTAGAATTTAATGGATGACAGACACAGAGCCTAACTGCTCTTAAAAAGCACAGGCATAAAATGAAAAAGTAAGCAAAACACAAAAGGCCACTTGTTTGTCATTCGTTCACAATTTTTCCGTACATATTTTAGACGATCAACGTCTAATTCTTATGTTCTATACATGTATGTGTAGTTAATATGTTGTAATATATTGTTTTGATAAATAAAATATCAATTTCATACTTTAAAGAGACATTTGTGTTATTAGTTTCCCAAAACTTTGCCCTCCCAAACAGAACTGCACAGGATCGAATCGCTCGCGCACATGATGCGCGACTGTCGCTTATTACTTTACTATGAGGCAGAAGTGGAAACTTTTGCGTCACTTGCTCCCTTTCTTACTGACATTCGTTGTCATCTACGTGCATGAATACGTTAATTACTTGATAATTAGTAGGAATATCATGATAATTTTTATTGGAGATAATGACTAAGTGTTTAAGGAATAAAATTAAAACAATTTGATCGACGGACTTAGGTATTATTAACTTTATGTAGGTAAAATCTGTGTGTTAGTTGAACATCCCTTTTAAGGGTTTTTGAGACTAAAGCATTTGTTTCATGGGGTGAGTTAAAAATAGAAAAGGAGACTGGTATCCTAATAAACTAAAAGAGACTCACCGCTAATTACTACAAGTAATTTTTAAACATACACGTGTTTCGCCCACTCAGTGTGGGCATTATCAACCTGAGTCACGAGTTGACGATCTTATAGACATAAAAGTAACGAAACCTTATTAATTAATACGATTTAGATCCAAGAACTTTTATTTTTATTGAAAACATTTAACTACAATAAGTTTTGTTTCTTTTCTTAGCGATAATATGTACTTATATCAAATGATGGAACCTTTGTTTTCGAAAACGGGTAAACAACTGTTTCTGAAGAAAACAAAGTATTTCTTTTTCTCAAGTTACTTTTTTAAACTCTCGATTCATACATTGGTTCTGGTACTTTAGAATATTACAATTTCTTTAAGTGTGGGAAGATTAATGATTTTTGACTATTATACCATTTATTTTGTTTAACAAAAACGCCAATACGATTACTCTTACAAGTAACATACGCTTATATCAGCACATGCGGTGTTTAAAAAATCGATATAAATTACATATAAAGAAAAGAATTTTGTCTCCCACCAATAAATGTTTATGAATGAAGACCTGTTTAACATCCACAGAACAGGAAAGAGTGGATCTTTCCCATCTGAGTCAATCTTCGCATTATCCCAAAACTAGAACAACCCACCCCCAACTATTTGAAAACAGTAGTCTCCTGTTTTTCTTATGATAGAAGCAACGATACCATTTTACTATTTTATGATTAATGTTGGGACACCCTTAATCCTAAAATAATCCAACTATACTGAAAAGTAATGGTTTCCTATGTACCTAGGTCTATTGCACAATCATTCCACATACATCAGTTATTTCTAAAGGGTTTAAAAAGGTAACAAGTGAATGTAAGCTTTTCGATGGAAGCGTAGGTTTGATTTTTGATCATCCCACTTGCTCCACCCTCTCATATACAGAGCACGCGCCAATTTTAAACATTAGGAAATATACCTGTTGAACGGGCGCAATTGAGTTGTTCGTGGTCCCATTCATTTATAAAATAGTTCGAAACAGAACAGTGAACTTCCACTTCAAAACAATACGACCAGCTATTAAGTGCAGCACCTTTGAGCGGTAAGTCGAGGTATCTACTCGTTTGTGATAGTCAGCATTTTGTATAATGGTAATTATAAATTGAATGGTAAAAAGTGCACGTTCCATTTTAGTGTTCTTTTTTTTCTTTGAAAGGTCCTCCTTTTCAATGGTAAAAATTTAGAAACTGTACTTCTCAGCTTATAAAAAAAGAATTCGAAACATTTTGTGTTACTTTAAACATGGAGTGTTTTACAGTAAAATGCAAATTTTGAGAACGAATTCCATATCCGTAAAAAAAGCGCACCGTAGATTTCTATTTTCTATTGTCATCAGGAATAGGTACTTCATTCAAAAATACATTTAAAAATCCATTGTGATTCCAGGCTGATTTTATACTTAGAATAGTACAATTTTTATTCTATTTTGACCCCATTTTAAGCGATTCTTATACGGAAAGCACGATGGAATGATTTCAATTTGTCTTGCATACTATAAAACACATTTAAAATTCATAATGCTACCATTTTCCACTCACATTTGGAGAGGTACCATTTTTAAAAAACGTTTGTAAACGTTATAAGAAAATGTAAATATTTAGAGTCACAGAAGATAGATAGATAGGTTCATTTTTAGGGGATTTTCATAAAGCCATTAACCAATAATACCTTTGTAAAAATGGATTATTTATCAGTTTGATAACTTGATCCACCAGAAACGGAAATTAATCTATAATGACTGTATTTAGATTTGGATATCAGTGAAATCCAAACACCAAACGTATTTTACTCTGAGTAAGGGTAATTGAACATAAATTTACTTGTGAATAAGTACTAGTTTATAATAAATAAAAAAGAATTGATTAATCACGATAAATGAGCTTAGATTAGTACAGAAAATAAAAATATTAAAATTAACTCGTAAAATTGGATATGAGAAGAATTTGACTTCTTTGAAGAGAAGTCTAAGAGTTGTAAATAAACCGTTTTACCTTTCAGATTTAAACCGATAAGTAATAAATAGGGAGCGATATAAGGTCTGTGCTTAGGCGTATGATCAAAAGTTTAAGGTCTGAGAACTACACCTCTGATTTCATAAGAAGGTAGATACTGCATTTTCTCGTTTCTTACGTTATAGTTTTTCGAAAGTTCATTAAATTGTTTGACATGGAGCACTCTATATAAAGTAAGGGTTCAGTGGCACATCAGCTCGTTTTATCTACTAAAATACGAAAGGAATAGGCATAAACAGTTGTAATGACACAAGCTGTTGTAGACACTGTTCGTTTCATTGTTATGATTAATTCAATTAATCAAAATTGTCGCATACAAGAAAATACCTTCTACAATGTTTGCTCGTAAAAGACGTAGGTACTTATCTATACTGACACCCTATAAAACCGTTTATTGATCGTTTATAATTAATTAATTAATTCATTAATCATGGTGCTAAGACATTACTATCACATTAAGTAATAGCTTTTGTGCTTTAGAGTGTTAAAGCAACATAAACAAGTATAGGTTATTTTCGAAAAAAATTCTAAGAACAAAATAGGCACTTTCCGGCGTTATTTTTGATAAAATGTATAGAATATCTTAAACACAAAAAGCGCTCGTGAAATTATTCGAAGATGGAAGGTATTTATTAAGCCTTCAAAAGTGATAATTATGTAAAAAAATACGCAGAATCTCATGGTGCTAACGGTTTTCAAGTGCGATGTCAAATAGGCAATTTCCGATATTATTTCTGCTAAAATATATAAAACAGTTAAAAAATATTAAAGCTCTCGTTGAAGTATTAGCAGATAAGAAGCATTTACTAAGCTTTTAGAGGTGATAATTATGTAAAAAAGGGTGTAGAATCTCATGGTGCCAACGGTTTGCTAGTGTGATGTCAGCTATTACTTTCCGGTGTTATTTTATTAGTTTAAAGACAGTAGAGAAAATTCTGAAATGATTAGAAGACGTCGCAGTGCTCCTGATTGATTTTACACCCATTATGACACTATACCTTTCTACGATATTATTAACTAATTGTTGTCATTTAGTTTTATTCTTATAACTTAATATCGCCTCTGATTGTAGCATTTCTGCGAGTACATTTATCAGCGTATTCTTTCATTTCATCCTAATTATCCTGACCGTTCTTATTTGCCTCCCTCCTTTCATTCTACCCGCATCTCCTAGCCCATTCGCCCAATTATTATTTATTTATTGTGAAGAGTGGACTTACGTCCATTTCTTGTTCCTGTCAGAGATCGATATTTCTTATTTTATGCTGCTTTACGATTTATTAAACTGCTTTGAAGTTTTTAAGTGTCTTTTTCATTAATACACTTTACCTTTATGGTTTTTAGAAAATACGTACTCATGGTTTTGACCCAAACAACACTTTTGATTGATTAACTCGGTCTCGTTTTTTGTTCGCTCATATTATGAGTACTTTAAGAATTAATAGTATTGTGGTTGATTGGTATATAAAAGATTTCGATTATCCTTTCTGGTATCTTATATAAGCCTATTATTACGTAAACTATTTTGCTTAACATGGAACTGCTAGTTCCTTAATTATCTACTTCTACTCTTTATCCGTTTTTTGTTTTAATTTGAACCTGCTTTCTTTTTCCATTTATCCAAATTTAATAATCACCTTAATATACTTTGCAAGTTGTTTCTGTCAATAAGTCATTTTTATTCGATACTCACAATTCTAACAAACTAATTGATTCGAGCAATTCAAAAATAATTTCTATGAATAAAAGTGTTAATTATCGCGAATTAATTGTGTCGATTGATTGGAGGCAGATTACTTGTGGATACGCTAATTATGTTTTCACGTGGACGTTGTCGGTCACGCCATTCCCTTTATATAAAGAATCCAACGATACCATGTAATTAACTAATTTGACTTGGGAATACACATTAACTATTTTTTTTTTTTTGAATTAAAGTTGAGTATCTATAATGTTTTTAATGAAAAACCAGTATGTCAAAAAAATAACGTTTCGTATCATTACATATGAACTGAAAACCTTACAGCACAATCTTTTTACCATTTTTGATGTAATGATCGAATTGAAACGGGAAACAAAATACCATTGTTAATTATAAATATTGCTAAACGTTACGAAATAATATACGAGGGTGGATTGATAAGTTTCCGGCCTGACCAAGAAAAACAAGGTTTTTAAAAATTTTTNGAAGTTTTTAAGTGTCTTTTTCATTAATACACTTTACCTTTATGGTTTTTAGAAAATACGTACTCATGGTTTTGACCCAAACAACACTTTTGATTGATTAACTCGGTCTCGTTTTTTGTTCGCTCATATTATGAGTACTTTAAGAATTAATAGTATTGTGGTTGATTGGTGTATAAAAGATTTCGATTATCCTTTCTGGTATCTTATATAAGCCTATTATTACGTAAACTATTTTGCTTAACATGGAACTGCTAGTTCCTTAATTATCTACTTCTACTCTTTATCCGTTTTTTGTTTTAATTTGAACCTGCTTTCTTTTTCCATTTATCCAAATTTAATAATCACCTTAATATACTTTGCAAGTTGTTTCTGTCAATAAGTCATTTTTATTCGATACTCACAATTCTAACAAACTAATTGATTCGAGCAATTCAAAAATAATTTCTATGAATAAAAGTGTTAATTATCGCGAAATAATTGTGTCGATTGATTGGAGGCAGATTACTTGTGGATACGCTAATTATGTTTTCACGTGGACGTTGTCGGTCACGCCATTCCCTTTATATAAAGAATCCAACGATACCATGTAATTAACTAATTTGACTTGGGAATACACATTAACTATTTTTTTTTTTTTGAATTAAAGTTGAGTATCTATAATGTTTTTAATGAAAAACCAGTATGTCAAAAAAATAACGTTTCGTATCATTACATATGAACTGAAAACCTTACAGCACAATCTTTTTACCATTTTTGATGTAATGATCGAATTGAAACGGGAAACAAAATACCATTGTTAATTATAAATATTGCTAAACGTTACGAAATAATATACGAGGGTGGATTGATAAGTTTCCCTTTAAAATTTCCAGTGTGAAAAGATTTGTATACCTATAATTATGCAGTTGATAATTTGTTTAAAAATAAGAAGTTTTAGAGCATTTATTATTAAAAAAAGCGTTTCGTTAACGAACAAATAATTACAAGAATTTACGTAATTTTAATTTAAAATTTAATGCAACGAAGTACACCCTTCAAGAGCACAGCGGTGACTAACTCAGGTATGTAAGTGTAAGTGTTATAAACCGGTTCGATGCATCTGATTGGCTACTACGTCGGCGGCCATTTTTAAATCGTTTAAAAACTAGGTCAAAATCTATGCACCTGATGCACCTGCACTTAAAGGAATGCGGAAGTAAACAATGCTTGGCGCCACTTATAATAATTAAAGTAGGAAAACTTGTATAATTTTAATCCTACATTTTAGAACCTTAATTAGGTTCTAAAGTAGGAAAACATCAAAAAGGGTAATTAAGCTATTTTTTAACCGATTCACATGCGGTTTTCACTAAAATTTAGGAACTATAACGGTGGTAATTGCGTGTGGTGTTAAATATGAAAAAATTAATGTAGTAAAATTGTACGTCCATATAGCTATACAGCAAAAAAATACTACACTGTAATTTTGTGCAGTCAACTTTTGTTTATGAAAATGACCCAAGCAGTACTGATAAAATTGTTAGTTAACTTAAATTAAGTAAGATATCAATACGACATTTACCTATAAATTTTAACATAAGAATATTTTGTTTAATTACCAAAGAAAGTTGGGGGGTCAAAGTAGGTACCAGCAAATTGTGCTACAAAGATACCTACCTAATCTAAATTTCATAAAAACATCAACAGTGAAATGGTGAAATTTTTCATTAAAACACTCTAATCGAAGACCATAAAACGTGTAATAATTACAAAATCCACACTTAAGCATACTTATGTACTCACTTATGTTAAAGTAAAATGAGTATTAATTAAACTTAACCTAAAAAATTTTCTTATCTTAATTATAATTACTACTTACCTTAAATACAAGGTTTTAGCCCCATTTAACGAAATACAGTACTGTATTTAGTTTCCTTAAAGGCTGAAGTGTTTAAAATGATACGTTTCTTTTAATAAAATTTAACGTAGGTTGATTGTTACTCAACACTACTTATTTCACTAAAATTTAAAAGCGAATGTTTGCAGATAAAACAAAAATAATTAAAACACGTTCACTGCACAATAATTTTATCGTAGGGGTACAAATTTCAGTTATACTTTTCGTTAAGTAATCAAAAATACTGAAAAAGCTCTACTCTCGTAGCTTGACAGAACAACAACCTACAATTTTCTG
>NW_020438932.1:634096-638050 GCF_000699045.2 Agrilus planipennis
TGTATTAAAGAGAAAAGTTTTAAATAGGTATTTATGCAAATTAAGTTTTTAATAGGACATAATTAAAACTAATTGAAAGGAGATATATTCAGGAATTACACATTGGATCGGAATTGTGGTTCTTTATATAATAGTGCCGATTTAAAGCTATGATTTCAGGACACCTTGTGTGTTTTATTATTTAAATACTTTTATGTTATTAATTTAATGTGTTTGCGTGAAGATTCAGTCAAAAGTTAAAATTGAATTTACATACTGCATGGCAAATATGACCACAATTATATATTTAATAAAAAAGAAATATGATAACGGTTAATAAATTCAATGTAGATAAATTGTTAAGTAATAATCATACGTAAAGGAGAATTGAAACCTTAAATATGATTGTAACAATTGTGAAGCCACATACGTATATTGGCCAAACAGGTGGTAACACTGAGGTGAGGATCAAAGAACATTTAAGAAAAAATTAATAGGTACATGTAAAACAAAACTAATGGTCAATTGAAAATATTTCCATTATTTATTGTAAAGTTAATGCATAACGTAAATTATTTACTGTAGTATTTTTGCAACCCTGCTTCAATTTCACAGAAGTCCATTTCATTTTCTTGTTCCTATGATAAAATGTATTAGAAAAACGATTCTGAAATTTGATTCTAAAAGCTAAAAGGAAAATCATGCGATATATTTTTCTCGTCGGTTATCGTTTCTTATCGAGTCGATTCGCATTCAAATAAATGGTATATAAGCACAAAATGTTAAAAAAGGGACAGTATAGTTTCTCGAAATTTGAAAATAGGTAAATTTAAACGAAGTTCTGTATTGTTACGTTTTCGTATTATTCACAAAGTGAGTTAGATAAACCCTTTAAACAAAAATTTTAGTGTAACCCCGCTATAATAGTATTTCATTGGGTGACTTTACTTAGAACTGTTGCCCACTATTTTTAATAATAAAGATCGGACGATAGTGTTTTAATTTTGCAGGTCGCAAGCATGATTTATTGGCGAATTTTCCTATTTTTGGTTGTTTTTCTTGCATTTGTTATGGGCGAAAGACAGGAAATGTTGGTGCGACCCATACGCCCAGAGAAATTCATAAGTCGTGCAGATATCGCAAGCTACCTTGAAAAACTCAGACAAGTTCGTATGGAAAATAACAACCAAAGGTAACTTCATAAATCAAATGAAATATCTTTAAGAAATGCTTTTATTAACAGTTGTACGAAATTTCTTAGTTCTGAAATACTTATTACCAAATAAAGNATTAAACTCATTAAATCCAGAATAAGGAGCAGCCGCTATGCTTTTTGCCAGCTTTATAAGCTTCGCTGGTTATCTGAGTGGTATAGTGAAAAATATAGAACGAAAGGAGATAAAACAGTCGGATGGGGAATGATGATACTTTCCTCCCTCCTCAGGTACGTACCGTTTAAATTGTGCGTGATACACCTACCACGAAAGAAAGAAAATTAACTGCGATAACTGACGTTTATCTTGATATCAAGTTTTTATTCCCTTGTTTAATAAAAACGGCACGGCAAAATAAGTAGTAATTTTGTGAGGTGGGACAATAAAACAAAAAAGAAAAAAACAAAAAGAAAAATAAAAGAAATATTACATTAGTAAATAAATTTATAAAGACTAATTAGTAATACTCAAATAAATGTATGTATACCCACCAAAAAATGCATGTTGATATAAATATGAAATCGATTTATTTACCATCGAAAATATCAAAATTGGAAATAGGCATATGTAATACGTAAAAATAGCTGTACGAAACGACACCGAAGTCTCACTCCTATTCATTTAATATGTCGCCACTTTGAATCCAAATGTGCGTGTTTTCGAAACGAAATGAAATACTAAAATTGAGACAAATCTTTCTTTTGTTAAGTTTTAACAGTTCTCATATTTATGAATTACTTGTTATGAATTTAAAACGGCGGAAAATATAACTTGGCTCATTTTCATGCAAATGCTTTTAAATAGTCCTAAAAAAGTGATACCTAAACTTTAGGGAAAGTGTCGGAAAATCCTGATTTGAAAGTAAACTTCTATAACAAAATTAAATCTGCGGAGATTTAAGCGCGAATTTCTTAATTTTTAATTGTGCTTAGGTCCGTAGGTTAAATTAGAAAAAAATTACTTTAAAAATAATGCACGAAATTTTTACTTAGGGTAACAAAAAGGCTCCTTAGCGGTTTTGTCGACGAAAATATTAATTTAAATCCCAGAAATTTCACAGATTATTGTAACAATAAAGGAGACAAGAGATGTTAAATAATGTTTTTCATTTACTAGAAAGCTATTTATATATCAGTATCAAACAAAGAGTAAGAAATATATGTCTAAAAAAAATATAGGAAGTATGTCAGTAAACAAAAAACTGTGACAGTTTGAATATTATATTGATTGCATTTATGTTACATATTCATGACCTAGGCATATTTGAGTTTGGTTTGGGTTTTAAATAAATCTTTGTCAATGGTAAGCACGCTCGCACAAGTTTGAATCGAAATTCAGTAAACATTGGAATCAGAATGTCATCCTTTGCGATACACCTGTAGAAATGTTTAAGAAAATTGAAGCTTGATACCTGTTTTTTGTTTCAATCGAGATTGATCCCACACATTACCTACAATTCGATGAAAATAAAAAACTTGGCTTCCCTCTTGAGACTTCTACAGTCGAAGCATTTAACCTTTGAGGGATTTTAATAACCCCTGAAAAAACGTCACCGTTAATTCTCAGCAATTATTGATGATTCAATTCTTTCAACAATTCTTTTAGGCCTACAGGTATTCAATTATTGGTACCCTAACAAATATAATTACGTCCAATTTACCATTGGTATGATTGAAATACTAATAGGTACCTAATTACAAAAGTTGATCTAAAAACTATTATTCTTTAATAGGCCAGTTATTTGTTCTTTGTACGTCTTCATGGGTAATATGCAATGGAAGCCCATGAAGGTCAATATTATTCTTAGAATGTGATATAAAAGAAAATTTTCATTATCTTGAAGCATTCTATAAATACCGTGTTAGTGTTACATGCACTAGCTTGTCAGTTTTCGTTATACTGTAACAGCAGACTTAAATTGTGCAGCAAACAGAAGCCTCTGTAATTTGGTAAAGTAATTAGTACAGTACTGCTTTAACGAAAGCAGGAAAACAGTATTACAGGTAAACTGTCAGTTGAAATTTACTAAATTATCAGTATTAGCGACGCTACACTATTACCGTTTCCATCTAATCATTACTTGAAACATATTTTTATTTTCCTCTAAAAAAGCGACATTTTAAATATTTTTGAAACTACGCTATTCCTGACAAGAACACGTATGAATATTCTTATTACGTAAAGCCGTTTTTGTGATAGACCTGATTAATGAATATGTGTAAAAGTTGAGTCGCTGATTTTCGATATCTCGTTAGGAATAATTCAGGATGAAAAGCGGTAGATATAGAAAAAAGGATAACAATAAAGAAAGGTCCCTAAATAAAGGATAATGATAAAGTTACCGACGACAGAGAAGACTAGAAGAAAGTAAGAGAGTTAGTGGACGCAATAGAAGTCAATAATGAAAAAAGAAAAAATGGAAGTACGTGTCTTTACACTGATGATGACCTTATTATAATGTAATGATGATGACTGAGTCCGAAACGTCTCTCGACATCACTTTCTCTTTCCCTATTGATTACACACATTCTTTCTTTCACATTAAAGTTATTTTTACCTGTTATTTGAACACTCAACTCAAATTCATAGAAAATTATAATTTATGTTAAAAGTTATGGACATTTATACAGCATTACAATATTACTAATTAATTATTTCAAGTAATATCTTGTGGTTTGTTCGAGGATAAGTTTGAGTTTCACATAAAACAGTTACTTTCGTGAAAAAACTTTTCTAATTGCCTCGGTAGTTACATTTCTAG
>NW_020438932.1:641195-644303 GCF_000699045.2 Agrilus planipennis
ACGTAGAATTTAATGGTGCCTTTAGATTTCGAGTTTGATTTCAAATAAGTCCGCCAGTGAATTACTTTAAAATAGGGAAAATAGTGCTAACCTAAAAAAGCGCTCGTTAAATTACGACTAGACGGAAACAACATATTGAATTATAAAAGGGTGGGATTGTGTAGAAAAGGGCGTAGAATTTAATGGTGTCCTTAGATTTCGAGTTTGATTTCAAATAAGTCCGCCAGTGAATTATTTATGATTAAAGTAGGGAAAATAGTGCTAACCTAAAAAAGCGCTCGTTAAATTACGACTAGATGGAAACAACCTATTGAATTATAAAAGGGTAGAATTATGTAGAAAAGAACGTAGAATTTAATGGTGCCTTTAGATTTCGAGTTTGATTTCAAATAAGTCCGCCAGTGAATTATTTATGATTAAAGTAGGGAAAATAGTGCTAACCTAAAAAGGCGCTCGTTAAATTAATACTAGATGTTAACAACCTATTGAATTATAAAAGGGTTGGATTATGTAAAAAAGGACGTAGTATTTAATGGTGCCTCTAAATTTCCAGTTTGATTTCAAATAAGTCCATTGCTAATTTATTTATAGTTAAAATAAAAAAAATGGTGAACACGTAAAAAGGCGCTCGTTAAATTACGATTAGATAGAAGCAAAATGCCAATCTATAAGGGGATGATCATGTAGAAAATTAAGTAAAATTTAATGGTTATATTTAATTAAAGTTCTCGACTGGATGTTATGTCTTTTGTCTCAGGGGGCGTAGCCACGGGACTTCGATACTTAATAAATACATATAATGAATAAATAATAGCATAAGTACCCTTAGTTTATTTTTATTTCAGTATGAGAAACAAAAGCAGTTTTTATCACAATTATTTATCCGAAAGTATATAAATATAAATAATTAATGGTAGCAACTAAATGTGTAATACTGTAACGATTTAGTAGCTAATCATCAATTTTTGATTTAAATTAAATTCACGAATATATATGTACATTATATTAACAAACTTGTTGCAGCTTTGAAATCGTAAATATACAAGAGTGTGTGGTATTTAGCAAAATCTTTACATCATAAATTAAAAACAAACATTTAAATCATGAGCTTTTAGAAGCTTTCAGTAAATTAAAATTAAATACTGCCTCATATGAAAAGGAAAATGATACAAAAAAGAGGTTACTTACTAATTCTCATACACATACTATAAATAACGACAGTGTCAGATTATGAATTAAATAAATTGATGTTTACATTAATATTCTTTTATACTTTACGATTACAAGGTTTGTATTGCAGTTAATACTATTTGTTGAGAAATCTATTTTGCTTTTACCTCATTTTAAGCAATTATTATAGTACACCGGCAACGAAAAAGCAACGTTTACGTACACCACAAAGAAAAAGGTTGAATAGGGTGTAAAAATCAGGAATGGGTCACAACCGTTACAAAAGGCCACTATAGTCTAGAAAAATCCACTATCTATTCATTTTTGTTTTTAAAAATGTTTCTCCAGGTTCTGTTTCTTGCATAAAAATATAGTGGTCTGAATAGATACATAAGAAACAAACATTTCTTCAGTGATACTGGTAAATTCATGTAAGTACACTTTTTGATTTTTTTATGCAATACCATCGTAAACTGCGACCTTCAAATGTCAAAGAACCAAGTTCAAGAGGAACTTGGCTGCGCACACAAAATTGAAGGCTATTCGTTGATTACATTTTTGTTTTCGCACAAAACCCTGTGTTCTCAAACACATAATTGTTACGGATCATCAAAGCCGTGCGGGCAGCAGTCTCAAAGAATAATACAACATCTGCAGTAGCGTTGGCGCGAACCACCTGCTGAAGGAGGAGGAGTAACTGGAGCAAAATAAGCGTGCACCTTTATGTTGGTTAAATGACTCTGAAATTAAAGCACTTGTGTAGGAGGATGTAAAACATAATAGACACTACGGGAGGAAAATTTTTAATGAAAATGAGCATTTTGTGATTAAAAGTACTTTATTGTTTGTAGTTGTTGATAATGTTAATATTCAGTGAGATCAAAAAGAAATGATTCCAACTTTTCCAAAATACTTACTCGTAGTCTTCTAATTCCAACTCTGGTAATTAGCTGGCAGTCATAAAGTTCTACACGTTGTAAGTTATGGCATGATGTGAGATGTTCTAGAGAAGCATCGGTTATTAAAGGGCAGTTATCTAACTCCAAAACGGNAATATTCCAAATTCAAATTAACTCCTTAATGAATGTTTAGTAATTTAAAGGCGCAATATTGTATTTAAACGGTTTTTTCTTGTATGTATACAGAGTGTTTTAGGAAAACTTTTTGCGCAAAAATTTGTCATGCACCCATGAGCCATGTTATTACCAGTCGTTCTGAAAAGCTATTACTTAATAGCTGTATATTTATACAGGTATAATAAAATAATGGCTATTGTATACTATTGAACATGTTTAATAAGAAGATAGCTATTTTACAGAAGAACGAGTTTTTCTAAACCTTAGTTTTCTTTGTTTCCTTTTTGAAAATTAATTGTAAATTGACTGGACTCACATTACATCCTAACAAATTTACAACTTCCAATCCTTCACAAAATCTAGCAAGACAAACCACTGCTTTTGATGTAATTTGTCTGCATCCTTTGCTAATAAAGCTTTTCAATTTAGGACAACCTCTTGCCAAGGCTTCAACACCATTTTCAGTAACATTTCCACACCAACTAATATTAATATGTGTTAACTGAGGACAACCATCACTAAGTGCCTTTAACGATAAGTCTGTGATTGCAGCACAACTATCTAAATTAAGTTTTTGTATTTTAACACAATGTTTTGCTAAAGCCTGGCAAGTTGAATCTGTTATTTTTTTGCAACCATTTAGATTGAGATCCTCTACATTTGGACATAATGCAGCTAATGTTTTCATTGAACCATCTGCAATGGACTGGCAACCCCTTAAAGATAGCTGTCTGAGAAAACCACCACATCTTCTAGAAATATTTTCTATTATTGGGCCCTGAAATACATACTGAAGTGATACACAAATTATTATTTCTTTATAATAGCATACTTCTACATCTTTCTGAAAATCAAATAAATC
>NW_020438933.1:0-3766 GCF_000699045.2 Agrilus planipennis
TCCTCTCTTATTTCACGGGTATTTGGTGCATGTAGCAAAATACACGAAAATAAATTTAATTCTTTAAAAATTATAGTGTAAATCTCACACGAGGGGGACGGAAGTGCCAAAATAAAAAAAACACATCACGTACCTAATCAATTAATGCCCCCATATGCTAACACGCATGTTTTGTGTGATTTTTATTTTATAATTCGCAAAAAAAAACACCGAACGAAACGATAATGTCATAACTAATCTGTTCGATTTATTTATTCCAATTATGAAAAAACCAGTTGATTATTGAAGTAAAGTAAATTTTATTTAGCTTGAATATTTAAACAATAGTGAGTTACAATTTTTACATATGTTCTTTTACTGACAATCTTTCTTTTACAACGTCTTTCTTACAACTACTTTCCGAACAGGATTTGAACTAGACGAAACATAAACTTTGGTTAATACAAATCATGGCTTGTTTTCTTAGTCTAACAATAAGCAACATAAAATACTTGATTTATTAATCTACGAACTTACATTACATATTATGAAATCGTTGTATTCTAACATAATCAGTAGTTTATTTAAATTAAAATCGTAAGTAATAAAAAAGAGTGTTGCTTTGGTTTCAAAAAAACCATTCCGTTCACTTTTTAAACGTGAGTCCCGTGTTAATCAATCGTATTCTGTTCACTCCCAAAAATTATATTACTCTGCAATGTTAAATTCAGATACTGACATTACGGACATTTTTTGAATAATACGAGTGCCATAAAAACTAAAAATCTTGAATTTAAACGGTTTCGTATATGGCAGATCATTGACCTTAAACACTACAAACGAAACAGTACTAGAAAATAGTATAACGCCCGAATGTTTTGGCGAAACAGTTATACTGTAAAAAAAATCTAACATACATATGATTTAATTTCCGTGAAGAATTCCTTAAAATTTAAAAGTACTGTCTAGTTACTTAAAATTAGTAAATAAGCCGAAAGATGGTTTTGAATTCTCTGAATTAATGATAAAATATACAAAATTCATACAGTTTGTTTTTGTTACTTTTAGATTTATTATCACACTTTTTAAAACGTGTTATATTAAAAAAATGTATGCATACAAAATTGTTTGAGTTCAAATAATGACTCATGTCAATATACTTTATATTTTTGTTGTAATCGATTTGAAAAAATAACACAACAAATGTTCAGATAATTAAAATTCAGCAATACCGATTATACCAATTAGTATATACGTATAGTTTATATAATATTAGTACAGAATATGCGACTGTTTTATTAACAATGAAACGATAAAATAACGGACAGAGGCACATACCAAATAATAACTGTCTAATATATTTACGACAACAAATACATAACATTAGGAAGTTGAAAGACCTTCGTCAGGAATATTAACTAACGCGTTCTTGATAGCAGGGTTCGTACACCTCGGAGCGTCCCAGTCCGAAGGCATTTTCATTAGTAGCAATCATAATTGAACGTAATGTTTTTAGGTTCTTACTGCTATACTTCATTTACTTTCTGTAACGATGTGCCCCTTCCAATGTCTTGAATGCGCGCTGGCAAAATCGTAGATAGGGAGAAAAGAGCTCATTATACTCTCGACTCTTGTTGATTAAACATACTTTTTCATATAGTACCTGCCAAAAGTTTTGTTCAATCATGAATAGGAGTGCGAGTCGAAAACAAGCCTTTATAATATGTCTTCAAATATAAATTAACATCTCGTTGATATTTTCAGTAGTAAATGGTACCAGTAACAGCACATTTGAGCAATGCATTCGTAGTGGATAAAATGGTCAATTTTTCCGTGCAGTACTGTACGGATTATACGCTCCTCACCAGTTAAGAGTTTGTCCGAGAGTTGTCTCCTTTCTTTTCTGGCCTAGTGCTGTTCTTTTCTACTTTGCGCCGGTCAAACTGAAGGTCACANCGAGAGTTGTCTCCTTTCTTTTCTGGCCTAGTGCTGTTCTTTTCTACTTTGCGCCGGTCAAACTGAAGATCACATCGCTACAGAAACTAAACGAAGTATAAAACTAGAATGCGAGTATACATAGTATACTGTACATACGCACATACTATACTCATATTTATAGGGTCAATATGCAGGTAATACTGGAACACTGAAAATGTTGAGAAAAAAGAGAATAAATTTTCTCGAATTTACACACGCGACTGCTTTTGATTAAATAGTTTTTACCTCACATTAACACGTTTAAAATAATTAAAAAAGAAATGTTTAGTTTTGGAACACGGTTCTTCAGTGTGCAGGGTGTAAATGAAAATAAGCGGAGCTTGCAGAAGGCGGTAGGGCATTATAAAATAAGAAAATTAAGTAAATGTTTGTATATCCCAAAGTTTACGAGAAAGTACAGGCAAATTTAATTCCGGTCATAGTAAAGAAAGACAATGCAACGCCGCATTCAATCAACTGTTAATTAGCAGCATCAGTATTGTATTTCTTTTGTCTGTTTTTGCTCGTGTATTGTTTAGATACTATTTGTTAGATTAGATTAAGTAAGATTCAAGAAGTTTATGTTGCAGTCAACCCGTAGTGGTTATTTGTTTAAACCAGAGCCGGGCAAACTTTAACTTCGTAAGAGCAGTTACCTGAGGTTAGTTTGAGTCACTCCATACCCTTCAATGAGTACGAGAGAGTAAGCAGTAATGATCCATATTGCTTTCTCTTTTTCTTCTCCCTTCCACTCTGATATCATGCCCCTTCATCCCGTAAACGAGCGAAGCCACTAACGCAACTTAAATAATACCTACGAAAATTTTCGTTCGCAATACTATTGGGTTTGGCTATGGAAGAGGGGACTCACCTACAAAATGGAAGGGATAAGAAAAGGAAAGAATCATCTCACTCGCACTCGCAGGACCAATAAGGAGCTCCTTGACTATACTTAAGGAGCTCTCGGGAGTCAAAAGAGCCGAGTTTGTCCGGCTGTGGTTTAAACCCTGTATTCAGTCAACCAACATGCAGTTCAATAAAGTAATTCAGCAATATCTACAACATCAACTATTTAAGTAGGTCAGTATGTCACTGTAGAATAATATTCGTTGTTACAACAATATGTCATGATACTTAATTACGGGTTTGAACCTTACCGCCACTACAGAGGACAAAATCTTAAGACAACCCCCAAAATAGTACAGGAAAAATAGCAGGGAATGTTGGCTCTTTCCTGTGACAGGGTGGCAAATTTTAAAGGAAAGCTGTAGCATTCTTATCGTTTTTGGCGAGTGCACACCTTGCTTGAAACTGACTTTCAACTGCGAGTGAATTTGCTTTAGTGGTTTCGAAGAAAAAGCGATGCAGTGCCTTATTTTTTCTATAGGGACGCTATACTTTAGTCGGCACGTACTCCGAATCAGATGGACTTCTATATAGGGGATTGTTTGAAACATCAAGTGTGCCAAGCCCTAGTGCACTTGGGCTACTCCGAAATTATTTCGGTAAACGTTTCGAATACTTGTAAAGCAGGAAGTTGTAAGTTCTAATTTCGAACATTTTTTTTAGTGCATGAATGTGTGTAGGTATGTTTAGTGGTGTTTTTCCCGAAACCAACAACCCCTTGATAAGTAAGCGGTAAGTTCACTTACAAGCAAAAATCGGTAGATAATTAATTTTTTCTAGCGAGATGATAGGACTACTGACGAGTCAGCCACAAAAAAGTAACCTGGATGGTGATGTGGAAATTTGCCTTAATAATATCACTATTATCCAGATGATGATCCTCAACAAATAAATATATATAATA
>NW_020438933.1:4024-4926 GCF_000699045.2 Agrilus planipennis
CTACTATTCATGATTGAACAAAACTTTTGGCAGGTACTGTATGAAAAAGTATGTTTAATGAACAAGAGCCGAGAGTATAATGAGCTTTTGCTTTTGCCAGCGCGCATCCAAGAATAATAAAAATAATTATCGAAAATAAGAAAATTAAACATAAAAGAAAAGGCATTCTTTGAAAAACTCTTGTACGAATCATGTTTTACTTTACGATTAATAAAAATGATTATTAACAGTTTTATTTTTGAATAATACAGTGCTGTTTTGTGGTTTTGTGTTGTGATTTTGATACTAAGTTTTAGTATTATAAACCGTAATAATGACAATAAATATTAATTTTGTAGTTTGATTCATGTGACGAGATTGAAAAGACTAATTTAAAAACTAATGTCGGCAGTTGCCTGATATTGTTATTAAGGCTGCAAGTGATAACTGCGGAAAAAAGTAGGTTATTTTGTTTCAAAAGCCATCTTTCAAATACAATGGGACAAGCCATCGATTGTTCGGCTGATTTAATGGGTTTTTGTTAATTTAAGTGGCAAATTCGTAATTAGTTAATTTACTATTGACAACAAAAAAATTAATACTTTATATTATCTGAAGCTAACATGACATGACTACTATTGTATAAGGTTTTAAAATTTATAAACAAAATCAGTGCATTTTATTAAAGATGACTACATATATTAGTACAGGCCTGACGCTGGAAGCTGGTGGAAATTTTAAAATGGCGTGGATGCGCGGTGGCAAAAGTAGGCAGTTTTAGGTATAAAAATTGCAACCCTCATTCTTCAGTATTCCTATCAGGGGCGTAGATTAAATATTTAAAAATAGGGATCAGTGAGCAAGTAACAGATATACAAACAGAAGAACTAATTGTTGATGTTGGTGACAGTGATAGAGATTCC
>NW_020438933.1:6600-17114 GCF_000699045.2 Agrilus planipennis
ATACAGGCCTGACGCTGGAAGCTGGCGGAAATTTTAAAATGGCGTGGATGCGCGGTGGCAAAAGTAGGCAGTTTTAGGTATAAAGATTGCAGCCCTCATTCTTCAGTATTCTTAACAGAGGAATAGATTAAATATTTAAAAATAGGGATCAGTGAGCAAGTAATAGACATACAAACAGAAGAACTAATTGTTGATGTTGGTGACAGTGATAGAGATTCCGATGATGACAGTGAATGTGAAAACTAACTATAAAACCAAAGCAATAGGTTAACTTTTTCTTTTTGATAAGTCATGTTTTTACATTATATTCTAGTATGCTACTGTCCCATCTGTATTAATACTATAATTTACGCCTACTGAAAGCTTATTTGTGTATCGGTTCCAAGTAACTTACCCAAACAGGTCATAAATCGGCATGTACCTGCGCGACCGCTCGCCAGCTTCCTTCGTCAGACCTGTACACACCTACGATAATTGCATTACTAAAGGGAACTGCTACTTTCTTTGATAAAGTTTTGTTTTATTGTGGTTTAATATTTCTTTTATTTAAATAACTAAATACTTAAAGGAATATGTAGAAGGTAAGTGTTCACTCCAATAAACATACAGAAGCAATTTTTACGGCCAAATTTACATACTCAATTTTCGGTAAATTTGAACGGAGCGGTCGAATTTACACTTTCACCCTAATGAATTCTTCTACTACCTGTAGGTGAGTAGTAATCATCTGCAACACAACTGCTTTATTTCTCCACGAGCCGCCACTGCTAACAGGTTTATGTAAATTAAAATAAAATTACAGAATCCATTATTTTGTGTTGTCGAAATATCGCTACTTGTGAAGATATCAAATTAGAAAATAAACTGTACAATATTCACAATCTATCAGTGAATTTTTAAACATTAAACCTATTACTTTCAAACTTTCATGTTTTAACTGATTTTATTTTATGAAAGTTGTCTGGTAACTTTCAAAAACAACAATTTTTATTTCAATTGCTCCTAAAGTAGAATTTAACAGTCACAATAATATTTATGTGTATCTATGCACATATATCTGAACCACTTATGGTTAGTCAACATTAAAACAGTGTTGAATATTACAGCTATATTTACTAATTTTTTCGAAATTTAGATATGTAATATATGTTGTAGACATTGCTTACATAATGATAAATATACAGAAAGCTACAATACTGTCACTTCTAACTACTATTTAAATTGGTTCAAGCTTCGAGGCAAAGAAAAAGTAATAAAAGGTGCTGTTACAGTCGAAAATGAAAGGTATCCAGTCGCTTGACCGTCCTTCCTTCTCTCTTTTAAGAGATGAGAAAACGAAAGTCAGTGTTACCTACCTTTAGTCGCTTCAGTTTAATTTTACCGATTTTCGATTATAAAATTAAAATAGTAAATCTTTTACTTTATTATTCTTCTTATCTGTCATTCTATTTAAACAGTTTCTGTCTCTTTTATTACTATACTACCGATTGTTTCATGAAATTAAAATAAGTTACTATAGCGTTGATAAGTAATAAAAGAAAGGGACACTCTACAAACTGTTTAAATAGAGAAAGATACACAAAAAAAAACAGTGTTTGTTACCTGCTACTAGTCAAGAAAGATAAGGTCATCCTTCTCTTCCTTGTGGTAGATATACGGGTTAGTAGATTTATTGTTCCAGTAATAAATAATAAAGTAAATGATTTACAATTTAAACTGAAGCGACTATAGAAACTTTATTTAGCGTATNAATAAATAATACAATTTAGGACAAAGAGCCTATCCAAATCTATCTAGAGGATAAAAACTAGTATTTTTCGGATGACAAAAATAAAACGTCTGCACGATAGCCGTAATTTATTTATGGTCCTCAGTATAAAATATCTTTTCAACGACTACCCACTGGGGGTAACTTTCTAAAAGTTGGCCCTGGTGTAAAGAAGGACATTAAAATAATTAATTAGTTACCTCAGTTTCATTCACGACTCCCGAGTTCCCCAAAATATTAATTACCAATTTTCATTAGGTTAGGCTTTTTGTTATATTTATTAAATTATTATTATTGCTGGTGCTGTTTTTTTTTCTTTTTTCTCTGGTAGAATTACCCAGAACTATCAATGGGAGCATTTAGAAGAAAGACTGAGAACCGAAGTATTTGTATAAAAAGAAAGAGGTGGACATGATTGCAAGATGTAATGTGAGAAATTAAAGCAGAGGTAAGATTTAGATAAAGGAGGAAGAAAGGTTATGTAGAATATGTGAAACGGGGGGTGAAACATTGATGCAATTCTGTGTAGTATAATAAAAGTAAAAACGTAAATGAATATGGATGAAATAATAGATGAAAGGGGTAATGAAATAATCTTTTTAACTAAATTCTGAAAAAAATAAAAGCTCTAGTTTTAAGTTATCGGAATATAATGTTTGTGTAAATTGATTATTTTCGTCAAAAATATTTCAATTTAATTTTCTAAAACTGATCCCTATTTTTAAATATTTAATCTACGCCCCTGATAGGAATACTGAAGAAAGAGGGCTGCAATTGTTATACCTAAAACTGCCTACTTTTACCACCGCGCATCCACACCATTTTAAAATTTCCGTCAGCTTCGAGCGTCAGGCCTGTACATTTATTGCTCCAGTAATGAATAATAAAGTAAAGGAATTATAATTTTGATTTTTTAATCCAAAACCGGTAAAATTAAACTGAAGCAACTAACATGCATACATATTTTTTATTAAGTATGCACTTGTGTATGTAATACGTATGTAAACAAATTAACAATTAGTCAGTGGTAGCTGCTAATAAAAGGCACACTGGCACAGTCCTTTTTCTACTTTTTTGTCAATTCAGTATGTAGTATAGTACTTATTTACGTAAGCGCTGAAGTATTGTAGTATACCTTTCTTTATGTAGGTCGATACAGTTATAATACGAGTCGACGCATCATTGGTTTATGTACTCAGACTATTACGTTACTTGTTTGATTGCTTATACAAATGAATAAAAATAAATGAGGATATTTTTGAAAAGGGTAAAATTTAGAGTTATTAAATAAAACATACAAATAAAATGAAGTACATGTCACGAAGTCTTCCTTTCTCACCGTAACCTTGTAATCCTAAACAAATTCGTCAAAAAAGAAATTAGTAAAAAAAAACATATCTACTACAAACGAAACCGGGTCCTGGAGCAACAAGGCGACCGTTCATTCAGCGTTATTTCTTACTACGCGTAGGGGTACCTACCCACCTACTGAATCCTCAAAATAATCCCTGGTAAGAATTCGAGTACGAGCGACCAAAAAATGGTTACTCTCATTTGTCAATTATAATTGGACCATCTCTGTTCTATGAGTAGACGCTAGATAAATTAATGAGATGCATGAGTATCAAATAACAGGAAATACCGTAACCTTCAGCGCTTCCTTAGTCAATAGTTTGTAAGAAGCGTGTTGGCTTGATGGTACGGATGCTCGACTGGTACACCGGGTCCCAGGTTCTATTCACTGCCGATAAAGTCCTCTTTTGTTTATTTTTACTAATTTCTTTTTTACGAACATGCTGCCAATCATAACATTACGGTAAGAGAAACAACACTCACGATGTGTCTCATTAATTTATTTCCAAGTTTCAGCGTGACTCCAACAGAGGACGAATACGATCGCAGGCATTCCTATCTTCAATGACTCGTGATATAACTTCACCGGTAGAGATAACTCGATCGGCCAAGGTAACTCGACCAATCGAGATAAAAAAATTACACTATGATTCTGCAGTGTTGTCAATTCACGCCTAGGGCCGACTTTGGATTGTAACTTAATAGTTTTTTTACAGTTTTTTTTGTCCCTTTACTCACCATATGATTCCCTATTACTTTTAATTAACACCCTCCGAAGCTTGCTACTTATTTCAGAAACACCCTGTATAAAAATCGGTCTATAACTTTCTACGACGACGATGATTCCCAACCTCCATTATGTGAAGTGAAGTTTGGCCTCTAAAGGACAGGTTAGAAAGAATGCTTAAGGTGGTAGAAATGGATTTCAGGAGAACAATAGAGAATAATGGGAATCGTAAGACTTCGTAGTTTTAGCAGTTTTTTATACATATTAATTTAATCCTTTTTTGAAAGAAGTTTAAGCATAGAAGAATGCATGTGTCATTTTCAAACGTTCGGAACAATTTCGTAAAAATATTTAAACTATTTAAAGCTACGCCACTAGCTGATAATTCAATTATTTTGACATCACCATTGAGTAGGTACGTTTCAAATATGTATTTCCCATTTTATGTAAATTATTGTTATCTAATACTAATTTTAAATGAATGCAATAAATACAACTGTTATCAGCATATAATCGGAAACAATTGGTGGTAAAACTTCCCTTTCACCACTTTTTCGGAAATATAACTTTTTCTGGTTGGAAATGGCTTAAAATGATCTAATCATGAAAAACTTACATGAAATAATAGGGAAGGTGTTTTTAGTAGATTTTATTGAAAATAATAATTTTTAGATTACACTTCACAGTTAACAGTTCATTTTGGCAGTTGCCGTTAACGGTTAAACGCCTGTAGTACTGCTTTTAGTTGATTGATAAGAAAATCAGATGAAAAAACAGGGGGAAGGTGTTTTNGATATATATATAGTAAGTTACATTTACTGGTAGTACAAATTTGTCACAAACATTTCTATAAAAAATGCAGCTGTTTTGCTGAGGTACGGCGCCAAGGTAAAGCGTGGACAGCAGACAGTAGTGCTTTCGGAAAAGATGCCGGTTAGGTACTGGATGATGGCATTGCCATTGCTTAGCATTCGGGAGGACGCCGGTTCGATTCTGGACCAATAACAATATGAATCTAAAAAACGGACGACACTTCAATTTTATTGATATGTATTTGTATAAATGTACCTGGTATTTTGAATTTTTTTTCAAACGACAATATTGAACATTTTATTGTATTGAGATGTGTCAGGTAATTATTTCTAAAATGATAAAATACCCTCACTAACATTTTACAATTTAACATTTGAATGCTTCCAGTTTTGGTTAATAAATTCAACCTTCTAAAAATATCTCAACATAAACGAATTATTTGACGTGTGAAGGTAAAGACAGATTTAAAACGCATTTTTTTTCAAGGCAATCCATTAGATAAGCGACGTCTGCCAAGAAATATCTAACCTTCACGATTAGAATAATACGCGAAACGTTTAATACAAAATACAGTAGACAAGTACGTAATGTCTTATTGCAAATATAGAATTCTGCACGCAATTGTTTTATTGACACTTCACATTAAATTTTAAATGGGAAGCGGTTTTCTTGTCATTGTTTTTTTATATTATTGATTTTTTATCTATAGACGTTTTTATGATTAAATACCTTGACATTTCGATGATTAAACATAAACACCATTCCGCATATTACGAAAGCCACGGGCACCTGGTGTGGAGGTGTCTGACTAAGCTGCTTAGCTGCTGCACTGCCAAAAAGTTAGATATTTGTGTTTTTGCCACCTAATTACTATAATTTATTAATATAATTATTCGGTGTATTTACACCACACCCAACACTGACGTGCTATTGCAAAATCGCCTTTACCGGGCGTTTTGAGCTAAGTAGCACAGCAAATGATTATTCCAGTCTGGCAGAAACTCACAGTATTTCATTGGTGACAAGTGGAACTGGTACAGTATAGGTATAAGACAATAAAATATTTTAACACAATTCTAACAACAAAGTCAATTTGCCACTTTGACGACAAGAACAGAAGTATGGAAGAAAAAAACAAAATTACGAGGGGCGAGAAGCGGCGGGAAGTACCCCATAATACCCACACGCGAGAAAATTTACCGACCGAAAACAAGCGACGAGGAATTCCCCCTTTCGTTCGATAGACGCATACACGAGTTGATTGATCGCAGAGTTGTCAACCATATAATGGGATTTTTATTATCATATTTACAAATACATATGAAACTAATTAAATAGATTTTTAGAAAAACCCAAGTACACCTTAATAAATTAGCTTGTAAATGAGTAATATGTAAGCTTATATTTAAAGGCTTTCTTGATTTCCAATTCTTCCCATAAAATAAGTCTTTTTCTTACTACTTTGACCTACATAAAATCAGACAGTTAATTTTATCAATACCACTCTTATTAGGAAGGGGTTGAGTTTTTTAATAAATTACATTTATTACCTGAAATAATTTTTTTGTCTTAAACAGTTTAATTTTTTACAAATGTCGTTACTGTAAGAAGGAATTGAAATTATAATATGCAAATAACTAGATAGTAATTAGAGATTCTATACTCAGACAAGTATATTTTCGCAATTTCGTTTAAAAAAGGTGGTAACGGTCAATGAGCGCACACACCTTAATAACCAAGAGCTTCTTCTTAACACAAAAAGGTATGCACATAAGATTGTGTACACGCGGTGGTCACACACACCGTTAATTAAACGTTGGGTCGCTGTCGTGAGAAAACATCTCCATTTGTGGACATTCGCACCCATGTAATAAAGAAACAACTAGGTAAGCCGGTAGAATTACACGAATTATTCTTACCCGAAATGGTGCGAAGGTGCAGGCACGTCTATGGTGTGGGAGGCAGTTCGTTTGCGGTCTCCTGCCATATCTGCCAGACGGGCGAAGTCAGTGTCCTGATCGGCTAGACGAGCAGACTTGCGAGACTCCAAAAGACGGACCTCTTCCAAGCGTTTCTGAACTTCAAACGGACCCTAAAACAATGCAAAAAAGACATTAATAAAATACTTCTATCAATAAACGAACAAACAATAATACGGACGTGTTTTTTTATCATAGAAAGCAACAATGTAAAGAAATATAAAAACTAAAACCTTATTTATACCAACAAAAAGAATTAGCAAAATAGATACATTTGAGAACTAATAAAATTATAACAAACGTGAATTTATAAATATATTTAGGTATATCAAAACAATGTCTACACATTCAATATAAACATACTTATAGCGAATGAAAAAGTTTCTGTTATTCAAATAACTGCCTTTTTTAAACTCGTGGTTATTTGTATGCAATAANTACAGCATGTAATTTAAATGAATATTTTCGAAGGTATTACAAACTTAAAATGCAGGGACATAGCGGACAGAAACAAATTCTTCAATAACCTTATTTATACCAACAAAAAGAATTAGCAAAATAGATACATTTGAGAACTAATAAAATTATAACAAACGTGAACTTATAAATATATTTAGGTATATCAAAACAATGTCTACACATTCAATATAAACATACTTATAGCGAATGAAAAAGTTTCTGTTATTCAAATAACTGCCTTTTTTAAACTCGTGGTTATTTGTATGCAATTAAGACACAAACGACTTTTAAATAAAATTTTAGGGACTAATCTTCCAAATGGCTGAACATATATGAAAAAGACGTTGTCAGAAGTAATCTATGCCACTTTTTATCTGACTGTCTGTTTCTACGGAGTAATATTTGAAACGGCTGATTTTTTTAAGGCACATCTTTTTTACGCGGTGGAAGTGGCGAATAAAAGATAATATGCAATACGTAAATATTAAATGTTAAAATTTACATTATACAATATTTAAACAAAACTTATTTTCTAGGAATTAATTCAGGCATATTATTTGTTCTATATAGTTCTCGACTTTCAGGAGATATATGTATCCATATTAGATATTATAAGGACAAATTTTAGATTAGTTTAGATTAGCATGCCTGACCGAGCTTGTTTTAAGAAAGATAGAAAGAACGTTTCGAATAAGGCTGGATCCACACTATAAGGTCGATCACGGTTCGTTCGCGGTCAGATCTCGGTCTGGTAAAATATCAAATGAAAAACAATGTGTGCATTCATATTATCCGTAACAGTCAAGTTCCGGTCGAATCCCATTCTAGTCGCGATCAGTTTTGAAGAAATTTTGTTTGAGCGAGATCGAACTTGTCACGACATGTATGAATGCTCTTTTGTATCCGGTTCAGTCAGCTATTACCCGTAGAAGCGACTGTTGCATCAAATGTAATTAATGTACATTTGAAAGATTTTATTAAATTCCTATTGAGTAATTGAAAAAATTTATTATTTAAGTTAATTCTAAGCACTAACGATGTCTAAACCAAAGTGGACTTTTGTGTGGAATTTTTCTTCATCATTAATTAAATGACGATAGAGAGTGTAGTATTCTCCTTCCGTTTTTTGTTGCAGTAAACTTGGATGCAACCACATTCTTCTCCTTCATCAAGAATAAAACATATAACAGCTAATTCTTTAAGCGAAAAGTCCAATGACATTTTTGGGCCGCGAATATTACAAGATATTAAATACTTATAGGCTTATTTTACTATTAATTATGAGCCAAATACATCCGACTTCGATTATTGACGGTTTAAGAATCGTAAACTGAGTCAGATTGTCTAATGTGAACCGTGATCAACCTTATAGTGTGGATCCAGCCTAAGACCTTAAAAAATAAAATAGTTAAATGGATGAGATATACTTATCAGTAAAATATTGTATTGCATGATTATGATTTAATTAATTAGAATAATAAAATAACAGAAATGCAATTTGAAATAATTAATTTGAAAATTCTTACAAAAGCACATTTATTTTACTATTACACACAAAAGTGCAATCATTTTTAGATTAGTCCAAGTATAGTTTTTATTTAGTCTTAATTTTTGTTTATATTAGTTATAGTTTACTTTATTTTTCGCAAAACTATGCCTCTACAGGAGGTGAAGTTTAAATAAAAATATGAATTTAAGTTTAACGTTACAACGTATTTTTAAAAACAGTCGTAAATTATTATTTGTAATAAAAAGACATAAAATAAAGCTCCCGGTAAACTCTCAACGTGTTTGATTTTACCCCATAACCTTATATTAAAAACCAACTGAAACTGCTGCATTAAATAATAACAGGCATACTTTTATTTATAAATGTAGAAAAGGGCAAATGCGTTGTAAAATGTTAAACCTAACAATCAGAGCAATGCAACGCCGCGCCGTGCAATCAGCTGTTCACGTATTTTAAAAAAATGATAGTATCGTTTACGATGTGACGTATGTCTACCGAATATAGAACATACAAATTCAGCCCGCACTAACATACACACAAATAAACAGTAAACATACGTATAAATCAGAAGGCCGTAAGGTGTGCAGCAGCAGCCATTTCAAGGTCGAATTGTACAGCGTTCATAAAGCAAATGTGTGCATGTACTGCGAAAGAAAACAAACATATCTAATGATAATGAGATAATGACGTAATGACGGGAAAAAGAACGTTGCGATCAAAACAAGTTTATATTTTTTTTTATACAATGACTTTGTTTCCAAGAACAACGTAACGAAAACAAAACATACGCTCAAACTTGTTTTTGGGTACAAAGTGAGAAAAGTAGATAGTGTAGGTATACTGTTTATTAACAACAAGTCAAATGAACCTTTTTCACTGATCCATCTGACGCAAAAGCACTTACACCTACACGGTTTGCAGTTATTCAAAAATAATAGGTGTAGATACCCTTTGTTAATAGCGATGCATTAGTTCACTCTGTTTTTGAAGTGAAACTTCTTTACACACGGTAGGGTAAGTTCGTTTCATGCGAGTTGCTATGTAACGAAATCATGCAACGGATGTCCCTCCTCTACTCGGCCACGTAGTCGAGTTGGTAGGGGGGATCGCTTAAGCCGTGAGCGCACCTCAATGCAACGTTCGTTACAGGCAACTCCGGCATGTATAGTGTAGCCCTAACAAAATGTATGAATGTATTTGTATGTGGTTGTGTATGTGTGCTACACTCTACAGTCGAAACGACGCCACTGACGCCAATTCCTTAACCCCTATCCCGGTATGTTTGTGTATTTGAAGATGTTCACTTCAATAGCGTGTTATATAATTACACGTTGGATTTTTTTGAAGTGAAATTTCTTTACGCACGGTAGGGTAAGTTCGTTTCATGCGAGTTGCTATGTAACGAAATCATGCAACGCGCATTTCCTCCGCTGTCTGTCCCTATGTATGCTTACATTTTTAAAACTACGCAACGGATTTTAATGCGGTTTTTTTAATAGATAGAGTAATACAAGAGGAAGGTTTATATGTATAATACATGCATAATATAGTAGAGAAACACTGATAATTTTAGAGGTTTGTAATGTAATGTCGTAAATAAACACATTTTTTTGCGCATACATTGCAAATGCTGGCTGAACCCTACGAGATAGATCAAAATAATGTACTAGAGTATTGTACACCTTAAAAAGGTCTACAAAAAAGTCCGCGATGGTATATGTCTATCTCTTAGGGATAACCCACAATAACCATTTTTATCCTTTACTTTTTATGAGAAATAATGACTTATTTACGAAGCGATTGTAGGCAATACAGCATTAATTCTTATCCAATTAAGTACCTTAAATACATTGTGCATTTAATATAGATCAATATGGCCCTTTACAGCATGTAATTTAAATGAAT
>NW_020438933.1:17999-33565 GCF_000699045.2 Agrilus planipennis
TCAATATGGCCCTTTACAGCGTGTAATTTAAATGAATATTTTCGAAGGTATTACAAACTTAAAATGCAGGGACATAGCGGACAGAAACAAATTCTTCAATAACTTGATCTTCGTCTGGTTTCTCATGTATTTCTAAATTGTTGTTATATTTTTTCAAATTTGGAAAATACTTGTAGTTTCTTGTGATGATGTCGTTCCTGAAAACTGTCAGTTTAGCCTCAAAAGAGCGAATAACATCTATCATGACCATAACTGTTTTATTTATGCCTTGAAGCTTCACGTTTAAATTATTTTACGTGACGTGCCCAAAATATAGTGTCGCGTGCCATTGGTTGGCCTGGCCATCCCTGGTGAATGCGTCCCTTAGTATGTTTAACATTAAATAAACATGTTTATTTATTGTTTCCCGAGCCCAACATATGTATCTTATCTTATTTTCATGTGTATATTTATATAAATGTCAATACAAATAGCAATGAATTTAACATAAGAAAATTTTTTTAACCCTCTTCTCTTGAGTCGCCAAAAATCCTTTTGGGGCCTTCATTTTACATGTAACTGAATGTGTGTGCTAAATTTAAAGCGATTCTGAAGGTTCCCCGTTTAGGAATTGAAACCTTATATTCAATTTTATGATAACGGAATTGACACTTTCGTGCGCAGTCACTGTCATGAAGTCTACGAACTACATATATATTTTAAACAAAAGTTCTCTTAGGGCTTATTTACTTCAAATCTTCAAATAACAAGACAAAAACTTAAAACTATATGTAGGTAGGCTACCCTGATGCGTTACGAACTGAACAAACATGTGCATACGATTTTAAAAATTTCATGTTTTATTAACGACCATGATTTAGCAAACAAAGCAACAAAACATAAAATTGTTGAATAACGCAGACGTTAACGAATATAAATTTAAAAATTCTGACGATACTTATTTCATCCTTTGATGTTTTAGAACAATAAAATCAAAAAATCATGCTATGTTATAGAATTCACTGTCTAAATATTATTATGTTTGCAAGATAAAAGACAACTATGTACACTTAATCGTGTACGTATACGTGTACATAATATACCATAAAAAGCAATATTGGTAGTAGCCTCCGAAGCGTAGTAAGAATTGGGATGTAACCGTTTGCCTTTTCCTTCCATCAGCAGTGATCGGCGACAGGACGGAGTCAAAGAGGTGATAGCTATGAAGTTTAGTCGTTACTTCNTCTCTGCGCCATTAAAATAGAACATGGCAAATTTCTAAATAACTATTAAACCTAACGTGTTTCTCGAGTTTGCTTGTACTCACCCGAGCCACCACCCACCCATTCCCACGATTCCTGAAAGCAGGCTGAAGAGGGCCTTCCGCCCTACCTTCCGGCGTAGTCCGGAGGGACGGTCCGCTCACCAGCATTAGTGACTAGTGGGAATGAAACACCCAAAAGTTCTCTTTTTGGCAGGTGTGAAGCGGTATACTTCCCGTGATTGCATGAATAGCCCAATATCCTTTTCGTGTATTTCTCGTTCTCTTTCCTATCATGACTGGATATAAATATCTTTTTTTTTTCTTGACCACTCATTAGCCAAATTGTAAGAAAAAAGGTCTTTGTATCCGTTCACTATGTACTTGGTAAATGGAACAAGCGATAAGTGAAGACGCAATCGCGGAAAGTGATGNCTTAGCATTCGGGAGGACGCCGGTTCGATTCCGGGTCCGTCTGCCTTGGTCCAAGTTTTTCTGTGGTTTCCTTGGACCACTTAGGCAAATGCTGAAGCAGCAATATTCCACAGATAATCTTTCATTCTCTTCTGTCTTCATTTCGTCCGTCTCATCATTCTCACCCGAGCCACCACCCACCCATTCCCACGATTCCTGAAAGCAGGCTGAAGAGGGCCTTCCGCCCTACCTTCCGGAGTAGTCCGGTGAGACTGCCCGCTCACCAGCATTAGTGACTAGTGGGAATGAAACACCCAAAAGTTTTTTTTTGGCAGGTGTGAAGCGATATACTTCCCGTGACTGCATGAATAGCCAATATCCTTTTCTCGTTCTCTTTCCTATCATGACTGGATATAAATATCTTTTTTTTTTCTTGACCACTCATTAGCCAAATTGTAAGAAAGAAGGTCTTTGTATCCGTTCACTATGTACTTGGTAAATGGAACAAGCGATAAGTGAAGACACGCAATCGCGGAAAGTGATGTCGCGTCATATCGGCCACCCATTACCAAACGAGCGACATTTAAAGTGTCCCATACCTCTTCTCTCAGGGAAGCAAGCAGCTGTATCTTCTACAAAAATGTTTGCGACAAAATTATATGGTACAAGGTTTGCTTTATCTACCTGTAAATGCAACTTATATCATTACAGACGTTGATTTGGCTCGCATAAGATGGTTCCTTTCTTCTCGAAGTAGCTGATGACTCCATAATTTCAACTGAAGTTGGGCGTGATGCCTTATTTGATAAAGTAAACAAAGAAAATACACGTGCAACTTGATACACGTGAAAGATGTGAANAGACCAAATATTTTTTCTAGGAAATCTGAACATTGTTAAATAAACATTTACTGTAATATAACTGCATAGATATAACCAAAAAAATAATTTAGCGCTATAGTATAGTGAATATACAAACATTATACTATAACATATGAGAAGCCTGTCACTGACAGCTGACTGTAACACCGATATGCGCATGCGCGCCTTTCTATTCTCAGCCTATCGCCTCGCGAGACGAATCGTTGCAAAACGTGTCGTTTCATGACCTTGAGATTTTACTCTCATCGAGACCAAAGAAGTTTCACTTCAAAAAAAGAAAATATTATTCTCCATTAACCACTGCAGGGACATATTAAAGTTACTATCACTAGAATTGGGAAAGCTTTCACCTTTCTGACCACGTCCTGTCACTGATCACAGACTTGAGATTGAAGAAGGATGCAAAGGGCTATATCCCAACTCTAATCACGCTAGGCATAGTAATACCGAAGGCTGCTACCGATAGGTACCTATTGTTCTTTGTGGTTGCAAAAAATGTTGTTCTACAAAGCTTTCTAAATGCCGCAAGGTTAAGTTAATTTACACCTCAATGTATTTCTGTCATGGACTTTGTTCAAACTCTAAAAAAGACTATTAAACGACTAGTGTAATAGCATCAGGACCTCAAAATGTTCGCTTTTCATCATAACATTTTTAATTAACAATTACAATTAATTAAAATTCTTAATTGCTTAAACAGTCTTAAACAATTATTATCATCGCCTTTTACGACATAAATAACCCCACAAACGATTTTTATATTAGAAAAATCAGCTTCGGAATTGGAAATATCGTATGATTGAGGAAACATCCACCATCTTGAATTCTCAGCTCATTTGTCCAAATGTTAGCCAAAATGCCGCCAGAGTTAAAAATTTTCAAAAAGTGAATACATACCTAATATTACACTTATACTAACACATGTTTGAAATTTTAAAACTTTTACTATACCTACGCATGTATATCACTTATCGAATCAAGTTGTTTGTTGTCGTTTCGACGTTATACGCATAAGCAAATAAAGGCTCATCGAAGATGCCTTTGAAAGTGACCTAAATAATACCTAACAACAACAACAGCAACTAGTACATAACCAACAAATTGTTACAATCCGCTGACTCTTCATTGTTCATCTGATTTACGGCCTGATTGCGAATCGCATGTACTTACTCGTGAAGTAATGAAGTGTTTTAAGCATTATGAAATCTGTATTGTTGACTAGTAGTTGCGTAATCCATAGATTACATATGTTATTATTCTGTATACATACATATATATTGCAGGAAATAACAAGAATCATTGTTGCTTATAAATAAAATATTTAACATGATAGAAAGGCAACGCAATTTCAATGATGCATACCATATCATTATTAATAAGATCAAATACATACATAAGATTAATCGGGGTATTTTCCTGAGGTTTGCGTCGAATACAGGTTGATAATTTCATATTTTGCTGTCATCAGAGGACGAGTACTTAGAAGTTGACAACAATAGTTAAATAAAATACGACGAATGCAGAAAAAGTAACTTTGCAAATAAATTTAGAAAAGAATACGCAATAAAGTAGGTAGAAAAAAAAAAACAAAAAGAAAAACGCGGTCAAGTGCGAGTTTAATCCGCGTGCAAAGGTCTCTGCGCCATTAAAATAGAACATGGCAAATTTCTAAATAACTATTAAACCTAACGTGTTTCTCGAGTTTGCTTGTAAGAGGACATCAATTAATTACGTGAGCTCAAAGGAGAGAGCGAAGGAGGGGGGTTGTCCAATGAAAATCTCACGTATACTTTTTTAATTTAAAGAATTGCATTATCGTAAACAAATAATAAAAAAATTATTGCTTCTTTTTTTTGGTATGTCCCATTCTGTCAGGGTAAATCTCACGTGAGGGGCGGGAGTGTCCAACCGCATCTTGCCAACGAGCAAGCAGGAAAGATGAGTGCAAATTAAATGAAAAACAATTCACATAATTGATGCACCTCCCCCTAACGTTTCAGTAAACTTTTGTAAACCCCACTTGTTTACAATATAAGTAGTTTTAAAAATGGGTAGAAAAAAAGTATTACTTTAATACGTTTTTATGTAGTTCAATAACAAAAAAATGGTCAAATTTTTTTCGCTTCCGTTTATTTTTCCAAGTGCTTAAAAAACCGTAAACTGTCAATAACTACAAGGAATTAGAATTAATACATAATAATACTCACTTTAATTAATTAAATAAATATTAATTGTTGTTAAATAAACATTTACTGTAATACACTTACTGTAATATAACTGCACAGATATAGCCAAAAAATTAATTAAGCACTATAGTATAGTAAATATTCATTATACTATAATATATGAGATGTCAGTCACTAACAGCTGACTGCAATAAGGATATGCGTATGCGCGCCTTTCTATTCTCATAGCCTGTCGCTTCGTGAGACAAAACGTCGCAAAACGTGTCGTTTCAAAGAAGTTTCACTTCAAAAATTATACAACAAATGATTTTTCAGACAAAAGGCTGTAATCAACGGAAGGATAAGCTAGAGAGTGATCTAATAGTTTGGTTTTGCATTCAATGAACGACAATAGTGAAACTGGAAAAAAATTATATAAATTACGTTTATTACATTCAAAGATCTACTTGCATACCAAAATCGAAATAATCGGTTGAAACTATTAATAACGAATGAATGGATGTATAAGTTTTAATTGAAAATCACATTATGCACAGCTCCAATGTATTATACATAATACACAGAATGTACACTTCGCAATTATCAAATAAGTGCTGACGCATCTTGCATTAGATAGATGTGCAAACCCGTCATGCATTTGTCTGACCTTGCTTGTCTCTTGGCAGTCAGCTGCAGCATCAGCTATCTCTACTTAAGTCACATTACTTGTGCTTAATTACATACATCCATTACATAAACACATGTTGCATAAAACTACAATTAATACTCAACGTAGAAAATTAGAGAAAGCAGTACTGAGACATAAATACAGGGTTAGGTTCAGATAAATTTGCAATGCTACATTTTTATAAATAGTAAATATTTGTGGTACACGCAGTTGTACATACCTATTATCATATTGTTATAAATCTGTAGTTATCTACGTCACTCAACTCGTCAAGTAATGACGGAATTAAGTAACAGTGTTGTTATCCGTACAACATTTTCAGACTGTTAAAATTGCGTCTATTAATTTAAAAATACAGTGCAAACATGCAAACTCTATTTAACGACGTTTGACTTAACGATAAACTCCCTAAAACGTTGAAATTACTTGGCTTTGGTTGATCAACACATTCTTGTCCATGTAAAGATACACTTTATGTAGCATCACACTCACTCCAAATAACGATAACAATACGTCATTATTAAATAAAAAACAGTACTGTCTTCAAAGATTATTTCAAAAAACTAACTCTATTTATAAAATTCCTTGCAGAAACTGTGAAAAAAGCTATATTGGACAAACTAAGAAACCCATTTGCATAAGAATCTGGGAGCACAAAAATGACCATAAAAGAAACAAACTACGGAATTAAAAGCTTTTTGTTCGAAATGCTCTATGAACAACTGCTACTCTGCCTAGCTGACTGTTGAAACTTACTCGGAAGTAATTGTGAGGGAAGCAATAATAAAAAAAAAAAACTACTTATGTATTCAAAAGTATCTTTGACAGGCATTTTTTTGAAAATTGCTGTAGGTTGTCTTTTACAACGTGATTGATGACGCAAGCTGTGTCTACATGCTACCATCTTGACAGGTACCTGCAGCTCGTAATCATTGTCGACGTGCAATTCTCATTCTCAATAATTTACGTAATTGTGACGCCTATTGCACCTTTTATTTGTTAAAAAAGGTCGACCTTGTTGTCGTCATTGCGTAGGTTTGCGTTTCTCGAAGTTTTCATCGTAAAAGCCACCAACGTAACCCGACAGGGTGAATTAAGCGTCTCTCTTGAAATTGAAGCTACGTCATGTACATGTAAGCGTAAACACCCACTGAGGGTAAATGTCCTACCTACCTATAGAAAATTACCGCGCTATTTAAAGATCATATCCAATGAATTTTTAAATATACTGTAAGTAGGCGTTTTATATTTTTAATTTAAATTTTGAGGTAACATGGCAACTATCTTATGTAACCATATCTGATCATCTTTCGATAGTTAAAAAAGTACCTAGAAAGCTATTTCTAACCAAAATCATGTAAAATTCATTCACCAAGGTTAAGCAATACACTACCGTCACACTGCGACTTCAATTTAGCGACTTCCTGGTTTTTAAGGTCGAATGTCACTTGTACTACACTTACGGTTATATAGTAATTATTATGATTTCCATTCGGTAGACATACGATACACTAAAATGGTAATCAATAAACAGTGACACAAATAAGGCAATGATGGCATGAAGTATAAAAAAAAATCTGTCCAACTATTATCGTTTTTATAGAGACGAGAACCCCCTGGACGCTTGGGACACCGCACTGCATCGCCTGACGATCTAGCTCTACGATAGCTGTGCTCCTGTTTGGCTGTGTGATATGATATTACCATGTGGTGATCTTCAAATTTTTGAAAACTAGATCCCGTATCTGAGTGCTTGAAGTAATTTGTTTGTTGACATTTCATCCAGAAATGTAATCGTACTGTACGATATCCTTTTTAATTTAGAAAAAGAAAGTTGATATTGCCGCGTGGCATTCTTAGGATTTTGAGTTGTATGATTTCAGGATGAACGAGTTTTTGTATTACAATTAATTATTTCTAGCTTGGGGTTACCAAGTCTCCAGATTTAGTTCGGAGATTCTACTAGTTCATTTTTTTTTTTAATTATCCAAAACGGATAAGTCTTTTTTTGTACATTTATATATTTATTAAACGGATGTCTCCAGACTTATTCGAAGGATCTCCGGACTTTATAAAATTTTGAGTTGGTAACCCTATTATTCCTAACCTCATTATGTATTTTTTAGTTTGGGAATTCTAATGAGGTATGGTGTCATTTGCTAAAGTTTCTTGGCAAAGGTTTTTGATAAATATTTAGTCAACTCTGACTTTGCTTATTAGTACACGAATAGAATACAGGAAGATTTCTGCAGGTACCCAAGTAAACTCTGCATTTTTGTAAAATTAATTATTGTTATCTCAAAATATAAATTTTAATTTTGTCTTATTTTTGCAGAGATCTTTTAGCTCTCATATAGTCAGGTGAATTTAAGACTGGCTGTGTCATAGTGAGGCATGTTATTTGTTCCGTACGTCTTTGCTTTTACAAAATGGCGCGTTCGAACAAATTTTGTTTTATAATTTTTGGTGTTTAAATATTAATAAGCAACGTAACGAGTTTCAATATTACTAAATTAATTACGCAAAATAAGTTTTAAATAAGCGAAAAAGTATTGAAATTATGAAAATTGCTGCTAACTTTTTATATATTTTTATTTGCAGATGACTACGCAATCGATGAACAGGAATACCCTCCTTCGTGTGAGTTGGGTCAGAATTTTTAATAAAAGCAAATCATTACGGCATTGTGCCTACGCGGTTTAAATTACATCAAATGCGCTTCCTTTCATCCAACAGAAATTTTGAAGCATCAGAATTATTAACCACACTGTACACAGCTCGTTAACTGTTAATTTAACTTGGCCTAGATAGATCTCAGGCCGGCAAAAACGGTTACGGTTGCCGCCATCAAGTATCTACGCTCTATACAATCGTAATACGTAATTCGCACAGGCAACACCGCAATTCTGTAATATATACATTTCTGGATTGCGCGCAGTTGTCAATTGCTGCTCCTTTTCTACAACTAATTTTTACTTTTGCGTCTTCGAGCGTTCTTCAAGTCTCTTATTTGTTTAGACCACGAACGCGAAGATGCGAGCATGACGGGTGGACCGTTTCACAAGAGCAAATGCGCGTGCAATTCTCGCTGCAGGTTGTGAAAGTAACAGCGAAAGTTGTGAAAGTAGCAACAGGTGTATTATTATTATTATGACTAGTATTATTACGGCGCATAATTGAATTTATTAATATTATAAACTGTAAATAAATAAGGTAAATTTAACGCAAACCTAGACCACTACACACTACTGGCGAATTGACAACAACATGCGGATATTATTTTCTTGGATGCAATAATTAAAAACACAATGTGCTATTAGAAAATTCATACAAATACCTTCAGCGATCGGTTCATGTAAATAATAAAATAAGTCCAATAAATGCAATTTAAATTTATTGAGGGATGTTAAACTTCTTTCAAAAAATTTTGAGAGTTAGATTAGTTTAGGACAATTTTTAGAGAAACAGGTAATATTCTTAGGAAGACGTGGATAAAAAACATATTCTACGCGTTCGCCAAATTGTGGATTTTCGCTCGTGTGACAACAAAAAAATTCCAACAAAGAAATTTAGTGAACATTTTCCTTGTCTGTATACCGGGACTCAATCTGTATATGTATACGATTATTGTAAGGTATTAAACAAAAATTCACAGACCATAGAAATTACACAATCGTCATTTTTTAGTTTTGTATCATTCTCAGAAAACCACCCTAAACTAACCGAATTCGAAAAATTGTTTAAACAAAACGTAACACATATGAATAGTTAGTTGGCTGATGGTATTTGTATGAATATACCAACGTCCTATTTTGCAAGAGATGTTTCCTTTTACGATTGAGTGTAATAGAATCGTTCGTTTCTCAATTTTTCACTAGTAAAGTATGTAAAGTACAAAGTATAAAAGTAATTAACTGATTGAACCAGTATAATAGAGTGCAGCTTTTTTTTTGTGTAGTTACTACTCAGAAAGATATTTTTTCGCATAGTTTTCAAACGAACAACAATATGTGGTGGCCTATGATGTATAAAATAGGCAATAACACGGCAGGCTGTTTGGAGATGAATATGTATTGGTGACGTCATTGTTTGGTGAGGTAAATTTAACAGACTGGAATTTCTTTTATACCCCTGCCCACCGGAGGCGGGCTGATTTGTTGAAATAATATCACGAGGTTATCTTTGTATCAGCATACCAATGACTTTTATCACATTCACCATTACAAGTTGGGAATTATGCAAATAAACCGGTTAATTTGATAAATTTTCAAAAATCTATCGTATTTACTAAATTTAGAGGTGATTATGCATAATTACCGGTTATTATATATCATAACGGGATTAATCACATTTACCGTAACATATACAATAATTACGTAGACGGGTAATATGTATTAGGTACTACTATCAAACAGCATTTTTTGATCTTTGAATAAAAAATAAAAAAATTAAACCGCAATGTTCGGCAATGATTGTGCTTTTAATTTTTTAACATTCCAGCCAATATTGATAAATATTTAGTCAACTCTGACTTTGCTTATTAGTACACGAATAGAATACAGGAAGATTTCTGCAGGTACCCAAGTAAACTCTGCATTTTTGTAAAATTAATTATTGTTATCTCAAAATATAAATTTTAATTTTGTCTTATTTTTGCAGAGATCTTTTAGCTCTCATATAGTCAGGTGAATTTAAGACTGGCTGTGTCATACTGAGGCATGTTATTTGTTCCGTACGTCTTTGCTTTTACAAAATGGCGCGTTCGAACAAATTTTGTTTTATAATTTTTGGTGTTTAAATATTAATAAGCAACGTAACGAGTTTCAATATTACTAAATTAATTACGCAAAATAAGTTTTAAATAAGCGAAAANCAGCCAATATTCCTCTTTCTTCAAACAAATAAAAATAATAAGAAAATTATATATAAGTGGTGTTTTGTTTTCAGTTTGTCATCGTCTGAATAAAAGGAAGACCTGCGGAAATGCTTGAACTTACATACCAACATATTTTTACCTTACGAAAACTGTTATTAGGTACAATAGACAAACCATGAAATCCGAATAAAAATCTGTTTTTTCCAAAAAAATCAGTAATACGACACTTGTAACAGTTCGAAATTGTTTACCTTACTTGACAAAACACTGTGTCATTAAAAATTCCTTTTATTTTGCATTTATACAAGAGAATGACAGTTTATTGCACCCTTTTTTATCAAATTGATTAAAATTCACTTTCAGTAATTCCTTGTTTTTTCTCATCAGTATCCACGAACAATAAAAAATCCATAGAAGCGAATTAAAAGTTCTTTGATGACACATTGTACGTATATTGGACATACAGGTCTAAACTCTTTAGTGAAGGGGAGACTGTTACATATGTATAAGAATTAAAATTCACGAAACAAAAATTATTTACTGTAACCATATTTATCAAGAAAATCCATTGTATTTTAATTATGCAAATAAAAATTCATTAATACATTGCAATATTTGTTCAGAAGAGTTGTCCGCTTTCGTGACCAAGCCCGAAAAATGTTCTCAAAGTAACACGATTTTTAGTCAGGAAGTTGTGTAAAACTCAACACAATTTCTCGTTTTGCAACATTCTTATGTTATGTACATACGCATATATTTATGCATTATGTATGTAAATGTATCCTATAAACTGGTATGTGTAAACGAATTTTTTGCAAATATGTACATTTACATACATTTGTATCCTAAACAAGTCTGAAATCGGTCACGGTATAACGGTAGACGATGTCTCCTTTAATAAAATTTAAATGGAAAATTCGACGTGTCTCAAATTTGTTCTTAAGTACTAAAGTAGAATGAGAGAAATATACATTGAAACAAAAGGAAAATTGACTTTGCCTTTTTACAGAAAACATTTAAAATTTACAAGTATATTTTCGACAGTGCCGAGTTAATTCAGTCAGACTTAAAGAAGAAGGAAAAAACAACAATAATCCTAACTAATATTATAAATGTTTGTTACCATTTCACACTTTAACTACTCAACCGGTCATCATGAAATTTTGTATACACATTATCAGGGGTACACAAGAGGATATAGGATATCTTTTATCTAGAAAAAATTCTGTTTCCAAGGTATAAAAAAAACCTTTTTTCATCTCGATAGAGAAGGATAGTATTAACTATCATTCTACCCAAAGTGTGCGTTTAACTTAGAAAATTAGAAACTTCACTTTTATTCTAATGATCTCGGTCAGGACTTAAAAACAAATTTATCAAATTATTGTATTTTTGTTGATCTTTGACACGTATTTAGGGACATTAACGCGAGCGAAGCAGCACACTTTCAATAGATTCCACTTCTTCCCCTTGTCAGAATGTGTAGTACAGATCAGAACGAAAATAGGTAAATACGCTTGTACATAATTTTATGGAAGGAATAACGTACAAAACGAATTGATAAAAATGCAAGTCCGCATGGATATTTGCTGTTGATTGTCGTCAAGCAATAACTACTGTTACGTAACCAGTTACATAACAATTTACTGAAGGTCGCAATATAGTAGGCGAACTGAAACATTTGTTCACACCCTCATTTCAAGTAATAAAAATGAATATAATTTATTTGCCGTTTAGGAAGTGTGACCCAACTAAAAAGGTAGGTTTAATGCCAACGAGACAATATCAAAGCCATGAAGGTTGACCACGATGTCAAAACGATTTTGAATTACATTATGTAGTACAAACATACGCATTTATACGTAGGTACAGTATGTACTTTGCTTTATATAAGTAAGTATAAACAAGTTTGCAGAAATTATGTAAATGTTTTGCACCACTTTCTTGAATAAAGATTTATTATGTGATTTCAAGTTTATTTTATATTCATAAATGTAAGTTGAACTTCGATAAGTCGAAAACCTCCAAACCTCGAAACAATGTTTTGTTCCCTTCCCTTCAAGCCCCAAAACCTCCATTACTCGAAATCTCAACCCTCTATTAGTCGAAATAATCAGCGAGTCCCTCCATTTTGGTATATATTTTCCCTCTATAACTCGAAAAATTAAATTGGACCTCTGTATCTCGAACATACACATATTTTACAACCTCTACAACTCGACAATTTGAAACTTATTACGTCTATAATTCGAAGAAAACTAAGATATCAACGTATAAATGTAAGTACACCATTGCTTCTTAGAAAACAATTTAGGAGTATTACAATAAATAGTATTACCACTTAAGGAATTTAGTCAACTCAAAATCCTTCATAAGTCGAAAACTCTATAACTCAAATTTTTTGGCGTCTCCCTTGATGTTCGGGTTATAGAAGTTCTACTGTATTTTATTACAAAATATTTAATAACGTTCAATCAAAAGAGGTCCTGTTTAAGTAACGTCACTGCCCAGCCTTCTTCTCGTTATTTAAAGTATCTGCCAAGCAGGGTTGCCAATATTTCTTCAGCGAAATATATTATTTTTCAAAATAAGCTATAGAAAAATATAGTACACTTCAACAACATATATATTTTATAGAGAAAAAAAACTATAAACAAATATTGTCCATACCTACTGTTACAATATTGACATTACAGGAAACAAACTACAAGTTTTCAAGGAAATGCTTTTTGACAACCAAATTTTTAATAGGTACCTACTCTCTTTTTTATCGAAATGTAGCGTAACTAACAAGCACTTTATTGGTCTACCACAACTTTACGCGGAGGTTGGAGCCTTGAGAGTGTCAAGTTTAAAATGCGTTACATAGATAAATAAAATTAAATACACACATACTGAAATATTTTGCATGGTCTACCGCTAAAAAAACGGCAATGACTTTTCCTTAATACCAATAATAATATGACATGTAAGTATTTGTAAGCGGTATTTCAAGGAGCATTTTTAAAAATTTTACAACACCTAAATAAGTAACTTTACTGTAAAATGAATTGGGTTATTTTAGAATAGAGTGGGAGCAATATTCTGTTTCTGAAATACTCATTTTTAAAAGTATTTCTGGGATCTCGTTGTCACAATATTGTTAAACATTCATAAAATAACATACCTGATTTATTTAACTTTTCTTTTTATATGGAAAATATTTTTTTTAAAAGTAAACAGTTTGAGCAACTAGTTTATGCATTGGCGCATATGCATATGTAAATAAAATTGAAGTCCTTAGGTAATATCGAAATAACTGCCTTTTTTGTCATGTTAGCGCGGAAAGCTCGTTTTGCGTGCTATGAAATAATGAAGAAATGGCCTCTTTTCAGCCGTGTTTTAGTTTTCATGCGCAAAAATGAGTTGTTCAATGACAATGTCTTTCTAACCTCTAAATCATTTACTCTTATTTCGCCAACTATCAATTTAATAACGAGCTTTCCGCACAAACATGACAAAAAATAGTGCACGTACCTAGGGAAGAAACAGGGTTGTCTCAGACTGCATGTTTCCTCCCTCGATACGTAATGTATTATTTGTATGTGCAGGTAGCTACTATTAATAGAAAAAACTTTTGTCCGTTAGTACGAAGTCGATAATCTTCGATGGGGCTGTTATTGTTTATGGTTACAACAAACGACGTATTTATAAATAATACTTCATATAGTAATTACGAATAGTTTCTTGCGAATGAAGTAAAATGTTGTAAATATCTAATAAATATATAGACATTTAGTAGTTTACATATCACATTGTAAATATAATGCCTACCTACGCATCGAATTTATAATAAACAATCAATATGTAAAGTTTGCAAATCGCCAAGAGGCGTCTATGTGGAATCCTTGAAATACCTCCGCCTTGGTACGATGAGGCACAAAATTTGTCTGTTTACTACATAACATTTGCAATCATCTCTCTGATGTCATCGTTTAATCGCCAACGACTTTGTTGTGTAATAACCTACCGTGAGCGTAACTGTAAAAATAGAACCATGTATCTACTATGTACCTATTTAGGTGCCCTTATTTTGACGAATACTAAAAACACATAATTGCAATAAATTAATAATAATGATACAAAATTTTAAATTTAACCTCAACATCTACGATAGTGTAGTGGTTTTAGTATGAATCAAGCAAAAGTAGTTATAGTTTTTTTATTGGTATTTAATATAAACATTGTGTTTTCATTACGTACTACTCATGTGTGTTATGTACGCCCTGGCAAAGTTACAAGAACCAAGAGAAATTAACATTACCTACATCTATATACCTACAAGTAAAACTACGTAAATATTTGTGCCATTATGGAACCATATTACAACTTCACTGCAAAAAAAAACGTCTATCTCCATTCCTTTACTTCTGGTGGTGTGTGTACCAGAATTGGTTCGTAATACCTAACATCAGTGGTTTCCAACCTTTTTGTACCTGCGCCCCCCTTTAAAAAAAATTGTTGCGCCCCCTTAATTTTTCTAACAATCTAATTTCATAAATACTCAACTGATGTTATAATTTATTTAATGGGCTACAAAATAATATACAATATTATGTAAAAATATACATAAAATGATAATTATTTATTATAAGAAATAGTAATTTTCGCGGCGAGGATTGTGGATTACGTATACCTATTTTGCTGATTCATTTTTTTGACACCTATTTGACTTTTTTGGTTTTTATTCGATAAATAAATGATATTTTGGAAACAGCTGCATGCCCCTCTTGCTACAGTCTCGCGCCCCACAGGTTGGAAACCACTGCCTTAGCTTATCGCTTTTAGTTATAGGTTTCGGTTATTCTTCAAAGGAAGTTTCCCATAAGGAGAGTAACATTTGAGCATCGTTGGCAGTGATGTCTTCCGCTTCTACAGTGTGACAGCCTTGACTTTCTTCCTGCCAAGGCTGAAAATTGTTCTTCTAAATTTGCAGATTATAGATCTATATATTGATTGTATTTCCTAGCCCTTGCGTAATTCTGGACTTTTTAGACTTGTCTCCTTTTGGGTCACTGTGGTCAGAGGTCCAGAACAAGACTGTCTCGGTTTAGGTTGCTAGAATGTTGAGAGCTTGTACAGTTCAACTTTGTTGAATGTCATGTAAGGATATTTCTGGTCTCCTAGAGGTTTTTTTTATGTTTTCGTGGAAGAGGGGAAATCTTCAGAAGACACCCAGCCGTCCGTACGACTGGGTAGTGTCGGATTCCCGAGGAAGAAGTCCTCGGACCTACCGACTAAAACCCCTCTACCTCAGGCCGTT
>NW_020438933.1:39694-77609 GCF_000699045.2 Agrilus planipennis
CTATGTCCCTGCATTTTAAGTCTGTAATATCTTCGAAAATATTCATTTAAATTACATGCTGTAAAGGGCCATATTGATCTATATTAAATGCACAATGTATTTAAAAGTACTTAATTGGATAAGGATTAATGCTGTATTGCTTGAAAATGCTTCGTAAATAAGCCATTATTTCTCGTAACGAGTAAAGGATAAAAAATGGTTATTGTGGGTTATCCCTAAGAGATAAACATATATTATCATCCCGGAATTTTTTGTAGACCTTTATAAGGTGTACAATACAGTAGCATATTATTTTGATCTATCTCGTAGGGTTCAGCCAGCGTTTGCAATGTAAGCGCAAAAAAATGTGTTTATTTACATCACATTACAAACCTCTGAAATTATCAGTGTTTCTCTACTATATTATGCATGTATTATACATATAAACCTTCCTCTTGAATTACTCTATCTATTAAAAAAAACGCATTAAAATCCGTTGCGTAGTTTTACAGATCTAAACATACGTAGGGACAGACAGCGCGGGAAATGCGTTGCACGATTTCGTTACATAGCAACTCGCATGAAACGAACTTACCCTACCGTGCGTAAGGAAGTTTCACTTCAAAAATGAATAGAATCTTTTAATGATAGTATTATGTATACATAAAAAAAACAAATTTAAATACCGAACTTTGACAATATTTGAAAAACTTCTTAAACGAGGATGTTATACAAAAGCTGACTCTGAAAGTATTCCAAAAATGCATTGAATTCAAATACTTTATAAAAAAAAACATTTTTATTTTATGANTTTCATAAATACTCAACTGATATTATAATTTATTTAATTGGCTACAAAATAAAATACAATATTATGTAAAAATATACATAAAATAGATGGATGTTTTAGCATTTGTACCCAAAAAATTCGCGGCTAGGATTGTGGATTACGTATACCTATTTTGCTGATTCATTTTTTTGACACCTATTCGACTTTTTTGGTTTGTATTGATATTTTGGAAACAGCTGCATGCCCCCCTTGTAACAGTCTCCCGCCCACAGGTTGGAAACCACTGACCTACATAGTATATTACATTTGTATTTATACAGAAATATAATAGTTTCATTTCTATTAGAGTAAATACACTTTACATAATATCTCGAAGTATATTTAAATCGATAGACTACTTTAACAGCCTGAATTTCTGATTATAAATCCAGAAAGTTCATAATTTGCATTAGAGGTAATCATCGGCTTCATTAGATTATATGAAAGAGAAAATAGGAATGTAGGACAAAACACGCATTTTGAGTACTTATATTGATAATTTTTTTAAATTTTTGCGTTCTTTCGGATGATAATAGCGAATGTGATGGGTTTTTGGCACCTTAATTGTTACCACCCTACTGCTATGATTAATGGGTACTTAACCTCTACTGTATTGTTTATGCTATCGCCTGTTTCATTGAAAATGAATTTTCGAATTTTCCAGCATACAGACAGCAAGAACTTCAAATTAAAATTAATTCTATAGTAAAGGAGTATTGGGCTCATGAGAGCTTGGGTTCATGAGATTGTATTTCCCCCTGTATATCGATATATGTACAGGTGAAAAAATACATAATGATTTCCGAGTTATGGAAATCTATAGTCACATCGAAGTGAGCCCTGGTTTCTGCCATTGCTACAATACATGACGCCCCTGGGTGTAATAAAAACAGAATGTCTTCTCGTCTTGCATTTGACTATTCCGGTTACAACTTCAACAGCAGAATTAAGCAAGCTTCTCTGGGTTCAAATTGATTAAAATTATCTTAGAATTTCTATGAGACAAAAATGACTACTATTTATCAGTACTCTCCAAAGAAACAGATTATTTTGAAAAACAAAAATCGTGTTTAACTTGATGTGGGTGTTTTAATAAATAACTTTGCTAAAAGAATAAAGGCAAGACAAGTGTCTATTTGCAAATGCCATTTAATTAATTAAGATCCTAAAATCAGAAGTTTTATATTATTTATTGTAATAGTGGTTTTTTATACTTTTAAGCGTACTTATTTTGCTAAAATGAGTGCTTTTGTATATTTTGTAACATTATCCTCCTTTTAGGCTTGGTTACCAAACGAAAAAAAATGACCAACCTCAAATTTTGATTTGTGTTGCACTTCAATATCACGTACAAGCCTTACGTATGCATAAAAGTAACATGTTCTTTATTGTACAAATCCTCTAGGAATTACAATAAAAATAATTACGAGACACTTTGAATTTTTGTATTAGCGTTATAGTTGCTGCTGAGAATTTTTCCTTATTTATTTGAGGTTATCTGTAGTGGGTAGGTAAAGCTAATTCAAAAAATTAATTACGTTCAACGTTTAGTTAAAACTACTCTCACCTATCCATTTAAAACTAACAGGTTATGAAAAAAGAAGCGCAACGCTGAGCGCCCACTGCCCAAATGTGTCAGAAAACGCGGAGCGAGAGGATGGTAGGTATCACTATCAACAACTACGCGCAAACGAACGTCGAGTTGCCGTTATTAGCGAATCGTTGAGTCGTGCAACGTCGCGGAATTGGGTCAAACGGCGAAGCACAAGCGGAAGAAGCAACGGGAACAACTGACGAACGGCATGAGATAGCAAGCAAGCAGCCAAATAATGTACTATACGATTTGCGCATCATCGCGCGTTTAGTATGCTTGTTTTAGTTGTCTGTATGTTTGTTTGTAGTTGCCGTTATCGGCTACAATGGCCGCGCACTAAATTTAGCAGAATGAGACGCGGAAGTCTTGTCTGGGTGTAGCGAAATTAATATAGCATGCACATGTACATAATATGTGCGCGTTTTAATATTTTAACGTGATGTTACATACATATGTATGTACTTTGAAAAACACGTGTCAAATAGAACTTCCTTATATTACAACTGCGTCAAAAAGAAACAATTCTTTTATTGGAAGATGAAATTACGACATACACATACGTATGGTTTAGGTATGCTTGGTATATACATGTATATGTCTGTGACCTCCACAAACTACTTCCGAATTAGTGTCCATTAGGTATGTAGAGAAATACTTCTTAATGAAAATATTTACATTAAATCATCTCTTAAGTTAAAATAACGTTTTTAATAAAATAAATGTAGAAGAAGCAAGAAAGCTACAATGTAATAAAAAAATCATAACAAAATAAACGAGTTAATAAAACCAACCAACCACTACGGTTGATTCTTATCAGTCATGACGAGTGCAAGTATTTATCTGACCTAGACGAAGCATTCTGGTTTCCAACAAAACTAATCCACTTATAGGCATCGGCAAATGTGTCACAGAGATACCAGGTAGGTCTATACCTAAGCCGTTGTCTCGAGTCGCAAAAGCTGTAAATGTAAATCACTTAACTATATAATAATCATCGTCCCTCCGCAGGGGTTAAGTATGATACAATTTGGCAATTTAAGTAGTCTAATTATTACAGTGCAAAGCAGATTTAAAATGGGAAATTTGGACAGAAATAAAATTTGTTATACTTTTATTGACGAAATGTCTCAGGAAGGCGAATGCCTTCAGGTGACACTTTTATGGCTTTTGTGACTCGAGACGACGGCTTAACTAAACATAGATATTTGTAGGTTCTTTGTCTAGTTTACCAGATAAACAAAAATCATCATCATAAGGTCGTCAGTCCTAAGACTGATGGGACACGCACCTCCATTATTTCCTATCGTGATCTAATCTTCGCATTTCCATAAAACTAAAACAACCCACATCCTTAACTATTTGCGAGCAGTAATCTAATCTAGGTCTATCTCTACACCTCCTAGCTCCAGTTTCTGTCTTTAACATGTCTCTGACTAGACCTTTATGCCTGAGAGGGTGTCCTACCAACCTATCGCGCCTATTTCTTATTGACTTCCATAGAGTCCTCTGTTCTCTTATTCCTTCTAATACCTCTTCATTTCTAACCTTTTCTATCCACGCTATCCTCATCATTCACCTATATCACTACATTTCCAACGCTTCTAACCTTTTCTTTTTCGCCGCGCCTACTGTCCATGTTCCGCACCCGTACAGCGCCGCACTCCAAACATACACCTTTAATAACCTTTTTCGAATTTCTAAATTAACCAAGCGAGCATAGAAGTGACTTCTTTGTTTTGAAAGCGACACGACCCTCCGAACTGAAATTTAAATGTTCGGCAGAGTTTTTTTATCATTTCCCACGTTTTCTTCGTCTTGGCAATAACGATAAAAAAGATCCTGCTTGAGTAACATTAAATAGTGCACAGGGTCATTCCAACTCAGGGGCGCGAGACACGCCGATGGCAAGTCAACAAATAATCAATGTAAAAATATTATCATTATACTAAGTGGCTAACTCACTTATAGGCATAAGATTCTATTTTATAATTACAACTGGAATTAAACAAATCAGTATTGGTCATAAAAACGCCCTCTCAGTTGCTTTAAGTAGTTCTTGCTTTTTAGGACGTTTAGCACCAACATCCAATCAAATCTCATCGCATCGGTGCTAAAGTGCATCAGTTGATAACACTGGATGGAGAAAATTACTTGCGTAGCCTGAACTTAATTTTTTATTGTTTGAAATAGAATAATTTTTTTTCCGTAAAGGGGAAAATACTGACTTTTTTTATTAAAGTAAAGGAATGTTAGGGTTTTAGGAGGAATTGTTTGTAAAATATGTATGAAGTAAAATCGATTTATTGGAACGTTTCTTTGTAATGTTAATCTTTATCGAAAAACAGCTTAACTTAACGCGTTATTTATAAGTTCTTTACGAAAAGTATGTCGAATGTTGAAACATCGTTATATTATACCCTTATTTTTATGCAGATGTCTGATACTCGAAAAAACTCTCTGAGGCACAATACAGAATAAGAGAAAAAATAAGGTTTGCATTTTAATCAAGATAAAGTTAAATTTTAGCCGGTCAAAATTTTAATTTTTGAGACAAAATACAAATTATAAATATGAGAAACAAAGCGGCAACTTTTTAACATTAATTGAAACAATTTTAAAATTTAATGATGCGATATTAGACCAAATCACTAGAATTAGCAGAAATCCATAAAATATGTCTCATATTAAAAATGAACTTACTAGAAAGTAGGTACTACATGAAATAACATTTTCATGTCAAATTTCAGTCAATAATAATATTCTAATATTTTAGATTCCACCTGAGTCGTTAAGACCAACTTAGTGTGTTAGTAAGATTTCTTCTAATAAATAATAAATTAAAGTAAATAGAAAGTAGAGAACATTTTTTAGGATTTATTTTAATGCGAGATCCGGCAGGATAAAGTTTAGTGTTTTTTGGAGACACGTTTTTTTTTTTTGGGGATTTAAAGGAGCAGGGTTGTGATAATAGTACGAATATGAAGGGTCGCAATAATAGTTTATAAAACAAAGTTTTTGACTCAAACCCTGGATTAAACTAAAAAGAGACTCATCTAAATTACCACTATAAACTGATTAATGCAGATACGTGTTTCGCCCACTTCTTATTGTGGACATTATCATCGCGAGTCTCTTATTTAAAATAATAAAATACAAATTTTCAATACCACAAAATATTCAATATATATATATATAAGTAAGAAAGAGTCATAAAAGCGTTTGTTTATATGTTTTGGAATTCCTTCCAATAAGCCACATAAAAGCACTCGTCGAACGGGCTTCGGGGTAGCGGTTGGTGGATGTTCAAAGTGTCCATGTCTATCACTTTTAATTAATTCTAATATAGCTCCTAAAAGATCGACCAGACTATTTATTTTTATCGAGTAACATGGTTGCTGAGGTGATAAATTCATACATGTTGGGTTGTGGGAGATATGGGCGTTGAAAGTTGTAAGCATCTAGCGAACCAGGTTGGAATGGAATTGTTTTATAGGCAGTTACAATTTGTTATTATTTTCTTTTTATTTTAAATCTTCAATTAGTATTATCATAATTTTTATTTGAGTTAGCTAAAGTACCAAGAATCCACAAAGAAAACAAAAAGAAAGTTAGCTGTTAATATAAAAGTTAGACGTAAATTGAACACCTCCCTGATTGTTTGTTGAAATTTTACTACTGTGAACATTCCTGACCAAATCGATTTTCCTTCGAAATCATAGACCATAACGTTGTGACTACAAGGTTGATCAGTTCGAAAAAGGAATGTGAAATATTTTATAGCATATGTTACGCGTATTTTGCAACATTCGGTTCTATGAATATAACAACAGCAATAAGAAAGCCGATGCTATTAGCACAAAATTGAAAATATCTACTTAAAGCTAAGTAATTATAGGACTGATTCACTAAAAGACTAAAAGGTCGAGGTTCAGACCAACAGCGTTCGTCAGTTACACGTATTACTAACATCGAACAAAGTATAATACCAATTTGGAATAATATTATGACTATTGTTGCTATGTTATACATTTATACAACAAATTTTTCGTACTTAAGCTGTCTTGCACCAATATTTTACTATGTCCGAAGTTCGAAAAGTTACCAAACATTATAGATTAAAATAAAAAATAGAAAATAAAATAAAATTANGGATAGCTGTTAAATGTGGTGCATACCGTAGTGAAAATAAAAGAAATTAATTCAATAAAGCCGTAAACTTAACAATGTATAGCTAACGTCAAGTGCGAACCTACCAAATCAACGGATTACCGTATTAGCAGTAACCAATCAACCTTTCTTTTCTTTACTTGATGGTTATTGCTACATCGTCAAAGTCAAAGTCACTCGGTTGGTTCTAAATAAAAAGTGTGTCACAGAAACGCGAATTATACATACACGTAAAAAGAATGCCGCGTATACCACTTTATAGGTGCTGCGCGCGAGATTGCAAACAAGCGAGCAGGCGCATTGTAGAAACGTTAACCAACCGAAGTATCGCGGCTGGCGGCATTCTTGCATAACACTTTCATACTTTCCAATGCTGTCACTCTTAACTTGCTGCCAAGTAGATTGATAGAGTACAATATAACGCAAGGACGTCTCATTTTGTTTGACTTTTAGTTGCTGTTGAGCTACTTTTCAACACCGATTGCAAAAATCAAACGGTTGTTAAGATAATAATAATTATTATCCATAGCAGACGGTTGTAGGCAACTGTACACGAATAAACAGGTACCTACATTCATTTATTGATAGTATATGTTAAAATAAATTTAATTATCTCTGTTAATCGTAAGGATTTTTATTAATAACCCTAATAAGAGACCATAAATAAATGATTCAGTGATTTTTAATTTTACAATAATTAGAAATGTGGTAACCATCCAAAAAATTACCGAAAAACTGACGGTCCTTGTTGTGTAATGAAAATACAAAATAAAACTGACGGGCATTTTTAAGCTTGATTCTCACTGTCCGTTGTTGACGGCCAGTAGCCGCCCGTCAGTTTCATGTTATACTAGCTTTTCCCCGCAGCTTCGCTAGCAGAAATTAATATTGTTTCTCTATAAAACCTTTTAACTCCCATTTTAGATTTCAAATACAAACGTAGCAACAACATTTCATCCATAAGGGTTGATTTTTAAAAATTCCCAAAACACGTATTTGCTTAATTTCAACAATGAGAGCAATCTTCGAGTAAATCCGAGTACCTACAAATAAAATAAACTCCATGGAAACGTTGCAACCTCTTTTCATTTGATTAATAATATCAAACAGCATATATATACCAAGTTTCAAGTAAATTTAACCACAAATAAAGTATGTACCAAACAAAAATTGCAACACCTTTTTACTCCTCCCCCTTTGAAAGTTGAATTTTTTAAAATGTCAAGATAGGTCTTTCAGAAATTAAATGAGAGACCACTAAGACCAAATTTCAAGTAAATATGACAACAAATAATATGTGTACCATTTAAACATTGCAGCTCCTCGTCACCACTCCCCCCCCCCCACGGGAACGAGATAAAAAGTATCCTATGTCCGTCTCCTGGTTGCAAGCTACCTCCCCGACAATTTTCAGCCAAATTGGTTCAGCCGTTGTTGAGTTATAAATAGTGTAACACGACTTTCTTTTATGTATATAGATTCTCATTATACAACGACTTTCAGTTTTTCGGCATTTTATTGAATAATTAGCAGGTGTTCGCCGCGTTGAAAATATTCGCTTACTAATTTAGCAGTAATTACTCTTTTACTGGAAGAATACGAGGAGATGCAAAAGTAATGGAAAACAAGAAAAGGGGGAAAATAAAATATTTTTTCATTTACATTACTATTAGAATAATCTTTTTGATTTAAAGTGTATAAACACTTGTTAGTTTGTACTATAAGAATTAATTTTTCGTCCTTTTTACTTAAAAAAAGTATCTCTTTCCTGGGTACTAACAGATTGAATGTATTCTCACCGGCAGACGCCGGCCGGCTAGCAGTGGGCTAACGGGGACTTGCACGGATGGTGTGAATACTCGATGTTATTTCAACGGAATAATACTTTCACGACAAATTTTTTATCGTAGTGGGAAATACTATGTTTATGGGTAAAGTAAAGTTACCTTTTCTTACTATTACGGGTTGTTTATTTTTAAAGATTACCAAGAAATCAGATTTTTCTTTCTATTTAAATGAGTCTGATAATTTTGCAGTCGTTACAAGATAAATCAAATATTTAAAGTCGAGCAATCAATTTACTTTTGGCTTTTGAACACACAGACAATGTAACTTTTTAAAGGCATATTATTATTTTGCATATTTTCCAAAAGTTTTGGTATGTCAAGATTCATGACATACTTTAACAAATATACTTGCGTAACATGTGTTTTTTCTTAAGCGCTGACATTTGAAGAGAGCGAAAAGTGACAGTAATGACCTTTCCGACATCAAATTACTTTCAAAAGCTAGTGTGGGTAATACTGTCTGACCATATAAAATGCACAGTTTGCTAACTTCCTTGAATTTATGGCTTTTAGCGAAACGAAACGGGATTTCACTTTGCTGTTTGTTTTTTTTTCAAACAGTATTTCTACCTCTATTTGCATAAATAGTGCTTGGTGAAAAGCCGTGATAGAAGTATGTATTTGGTGCCAAATGGAACGCTCTAGGCCTATTCGCTTTAGAAATACTCACTGAATCGTGTCGACTCTTGACAACAAAAATCTTCAACTGAATGTGCGTGAATTAATTGCCTATTAACTATGTTTCAATTCTCTTTCACTTTTGTAATAACTTTTAACTTATTTTCAATTTATGACTTATTACGTGGTATTTATATAAAGAAGCCTTACCTTTTGATTCCAAAAATTTAAGCAATTCCTTCAAGGTAGGTATATGCATAAAAAAATGCGAAGGAAAAGGTTTTGCTTTAAAGTAAAAGGTTTCACATAATATGTAGTTATAAAAAGAAGCATCTGTTCAAAAACTAAAGGGTTTGTTTCTAAAAAAGGATTATAGGTTCACAACAACTTTTCTCGTTCTTTTCAACTTTTCAGTTGATGCCCAGGCATCACGCAGCTTGTAACGTAAAAATTTATGTATTTGTACGATTGTACAGTAAAAATAATGTTTAGTTGTGTGGTCCCAGTGTTGTGCTTATTATGGCTGATATGGTACATTTACGTACAAGAAAAAACTACAAACCAAGGCATACACCACAAGAATCAGATTTTCAAACGTTATTTAGATTTGAGGAGGGGAATATCGTGTGGTTGGCGGACCACGCCAGGGTTCGTACATAACCTTAAAAAATACTCCAAAATTCTGTTAATCTGAATAATCCTTAACGATTTTAATGCTAAAGCCCGTTACCAATCAACTCCTCCACTCAATGTATAACTTCATAACCCTTTAAGTCCCTAACCCTAAAACCTTATGACCCGCAGTACCTATTGCTTAATCTCTTACCATAAAACTATTTGTAAGATATAGATTTCACAAAATTAATGTTACTTCCTCGGGGTGTACTGCAGATAGACGGTTCTAAAAATATTATACAGGGTTTACGGAGTTTAATACTTTGGGAATCATGAAGATAGATACTGTCTCGATTTTGTGAGTCTACGCCACGAATAATTTTTACGGTGTTAGATTCAGCGATACTGTTTCAGTATTTTGCTTACGGGGATATAGGGTAATGACGCAACCTCATTCGCACCCTTTGTGAATTTATATACAGTTCAGTAAAACTAAAAGATATCATAGGGGGATGCAAAAAAATGCAAACAGCCTGTTTTTATCAGGGTCGATGAAAGACTTTCGCCTGAGTATGGAATCAAGATACACTCGAAATCCAACGGGGTGGTACTAAAATAGGTTTTTTTTTATTTATTTTCGTTTTTGAATTTTTTTTCCGGCATTCTCTACAACTTTGCCTCATAAAAATTTTTTATAACTTATCTTTTACGCTATGCCTGTTCCTATTAAATGAAAGAAATGCTATACTTATTTATTACCCCTTCGGGGTTTTGTGCAATGTGGATGCCTTTTTTGTCTTTCTTGTAATTAATAATACTCACTACTACTCTTTCTTATGATTAATTTGTTTAATGTTGATTTTAACCAGTATTAATAAATAAATATGGCCTTTTTTTCATACCTGTAATGGACACTGGAGTCTAAAATATTAGTTATAGAAAAAATGATGAGGCATAGTTGTATAGAATATTAATGTGTATATGCCAAAAAAAAAATTCAGAAACAAAAATAAATAGGAAGCTACCCTTATTTCAATACCACCCCGACAGATTTCGGGTGTGATTTTTTGGCTCAATACTCTGGAGACAGCCCTTCATCGACTCAGCCTGTTAGCAATTTTTTTTTTTTAAATGATGTTTACTGGACTGGTAGCGGAACCGTAGATACGTAGAAGATTATTACATAGTGAAGAAAGAAACAGTTTAACAATCCTGAGGGAACATTGGCAAGTACATATTAAAGTAGTTTAACATAGATTAAGCTGCGAAAGACAAAGCACATGCCTTAATGAGTTTCTATTCAATTATTATTATTTCCTTTTTATAATACGTAAAAATTAATTTCCTTTCACCGATCATCATTATACAGCGCTAGTTAAAATGAAATTATTTATAGGTAATGGCAACATAAAAGTACCGACCTCGCCAAAGAATTAATGATTGTTCACTAGATGCGGGCTATACGTTAGTGAAAGTACCGAACACTAATGGTATACAAACTTGCATTCCAATTCCTTAATTTTAAATGTAAACGCAGGTAGGCATGAAAAGAGTAATTTTACTTTAAAAGTATCATTTCAACGAACATATTCTAAAAATTTTACTTCCTGTTTACCACGTTTTAAATAAAACTTTCGATTTTTAAAATCTCCAAATCGTTATTAAAATAATTAAAATCATAGTGCAATATTCATAAAAAAAGTTGCATTATATGTATAAGTAAATATTATTGTTCCTAGTTGCTCTAGGAGAAGAGAAAACTCCGCTGAAACTGAAAAATTAATTGGTTTCAAATTTCCATTACCACGAGGAAGGGTGACTATGAACATTAATATATTATTGTCTCGATTCTGTTACACCATTTAATGTACTTAATGGATAAATTAAGAAATTTTATAATAGATCTACAATAATCCCCTCGCCAACAAAACAAAATAGAAAATTGATAGGTATATTACTTATGAACAATATCCATAATGAAATATTAATGAAAATAAATCAATCTATTGTGGTACTTTTATGAGATATTTAATGGTATGTATAAGCACACTGTTCTCAAGATCGTAATTAACATAATCATCGAAAATGGCATTTTAATTAATAATAATCTTCTTTGGAAACATATTTTANATGTACAGATATACCTACATAACTTAAACAAAGTAATCATTGGGACAGTTTTAATCAAATAATCTGGCTAATTTGCATATCTTGGATGTAATAAAAGCACAATAAATTGCAGTTTATTTTATATTGCAGGGGTAGATAGAGGTAAGAAGGAGTCACGAATATAGTCGAAAGTAGAATAAAGTTAAAAAAAGAGGACATTACCTAGCAAAAAGAATTTAGTGCAACCATAACCTTATTTCACGGACTAAAACAATTATGGTTGCCCTAGGTTCCTTTTCTGCTGCTTCTATTAAGTAATGTTCTCCATTTCTAACTTCGTTCGGTGTCCGATTATATTACTTACTTAGGTAAAATAATTAATTTGACTGTAACATATACATTTACTATAAAATTGCAATTATAATACACTCAATTGTACCTATGTAGTAAGTAGAATGTATATATATGAATCTACAACCATAATTTATATTTACCGTAAGAGGATCAGAACACTATCAATTGTTTCGCCTGTTAATTTATACAAAAAATATAATTTAGTTTTGTGTATATAGAAAAAATGGCTTTTATTTGTACTTGAAAATAGAACAGTGTTTTAAAACAAAGTGCTGTCCAACCAAAAAAAGTGCTTATATGTACATCGGTTATCCTATGTACAGATAGACTAAGTAATATACATATGTAAAATCCTCTTTTTGTTCTGCAATGATAACATTATGCCAAATTCCAGAAACAGAAGAGTGGCAATTCTTTAATGAATTTAAACTTTTATTCTCATATATTTTTTAATCTAACGTATAGTTTAATAAATATGAATAAACACGTATTTTTGGCAACGTTGTCATTCAGATATAAAATTTGCAACGTGGCTTTCGTTCGTGAAACGGGAGAGTTTTCCTTCTAGGCCACAGAGTTGTAATATGAAAAAAGGGGCCGAACACGTGGCGCGGCGGCCTCTTCGCGTCCGGGTTTCTGGGGCACGCGGTACAGCGGCAGCGCAGTCAGCGTACGCACCTAGATAGGCGCCATTGCCGCTTTTCTGTGTCCCAATTTTGTACAGTTTACATGTACATCCGTATAAAACAAAGCTGCAATGCAAAATCGATCCTGCATCTGAACAATGGATTCGGACAGGGACTTTTATGTTACTGACCGTGCGCTACAGCTACAGTGATGTGACGACAAAATTTCCTAACTAATTAATGTTTCGTCAGATTGTACACGCAGCGCGACGTGTCGTTACCGAAATAGACAAGTCCATATCAGAAGCATAAACACTAATGTTACTGAAATGACCCAAATACGAAATTCGCAGAAAAATGACAACAGAAGTAGCTTTAAAATAAAGAGATTTAAGAAGACGTTTACACCCAAGTCGGTCTATCATCACAATTTAATTTGTGTCGGTGTCGAGCATAAACAATTTAATTTGTTTTTTTAATATTCTGCTAGGTTTTACCCGCGGCTTCGTTCCATTTATGTCCTAAGTCCGTGTCAAAGATTATCGACGACCATATAAAACTAATTTTTTCTATCTCTCGGGAATATTTTTTTCTGGATAAAAAGTACCTTATGCCCTTTTTTTGTATCCTTCATTATGTGTGTACAAAATTTCATGATGATAGGATGACTAGCTAATGTGAAAAATGGTAATAAACAAACCAACTCGCATTTACATTTATAATATAGATTAGGATACTTTTAATAGCTTTTACCAGCCACTTTGTCCATGTTAAACAATTTTCTTCTTAAATCTTCTTAAGTCCTCTAGCGAAATCGGTTCAACTGTTTGAAAAACTAGCCCGTGCAGACAGACAAACAAAATTTTAAGGATAGTTTGTGTCCTAATAGCCTATAAATAGCCATATTATCTTAAGAATGGCCAGTCGTTTCAATATTATAGACACTTTTATTTATATGCATTAGATGTAAAGAAAACTGTATGAAAGAAAATTCTCGGTCCCTTCAATGTCTTTTTAGGGCTGATTTTTATCAAGACAGTTTTGGTCACATCCCTATTAAAGAAGTAGAGAGTGAGTGAGAAATTTTTTATAATTATATCAGAAATTCGCAACCATAAAAAAATTACATGTTACGGTAAAAATCTAATTTCATTTAAAATGTGACCTACTTAGAAAAAACTATTATTTTTAACGTTTATTCTTTTTTGGTCAATTTTCTATTAAATAAAACTACAATTAACCAATGTTCTCAATTCATTCTAGATTTCACGTAAAGATTGTAGTAAATACAGATGCAAAAGAAGATCGTAAACTTGGACTAATTCGTAAATAAAACGCTCTACTGAAAACACAGTGCAGATTTAGCACTTATTCCAACCCAGATTTGAAAATTGAAATGTCATTTTGTTTTAACACTTCTAATTCATTCTAGTAATTTATGTTTCAGCCTTCTGTTAATTGGAAAAGTTATATTCATGAAATTAGTGGCACAGAACTGGGGAACTAAAGTAGACTTTAAATTTTTCAAATAAAAATATCTAATTAATTTATTGCACAAACCTAAGGCAAAATTCACACAAATGCAATAGACGACAGATTAGCGGTATACGTTGCTCCGAGCCCGTTTAGACCAAAACGACGACGATATCGTATTAAGCCGGGCTTACACTATATAGTAAACATTTATATAACATTTTAGTTCTGAATTTTTTACTCCTGCTATTATAGCAAATGTTATGTAACATTTTAGATTAGTGACTTATATGAAATCTACATGCTACATATAGCAAAACATCAGCATCAAATATGACTAAAAAATGGTACCTACTTGTAGCAGATGCTAGAGCAAAAATCTGTGTAAAACATTGCTAAATATAGTATAAGGCATATGTAGCCCGGGTTTCTTTGATCTTGATCGACTCGAAATGGATAGCAGAAGTTTTGCTAAATGTAGCAGAATCTGAATATCTCCCAGGTTTGACGATTCGAATCGAGTTGATCTGTAATTTGCAAATGATAGGAGAAACAACTTATAATAAGAGTGAGAAATTTTTTTTATTCATTTAAGCTTTTATTGTTTTGACCCGAATCACTGAATGTCATCAATACGAATAAAACCACGATAAGATATCGTATATCGCATAATGCGTATCACACATTGCGTGTCGCCAAATCTTCGGTGTGAATTTTGATTAAAATTTTTTGCGTGTGTCGCACGATCCGTATCACGCAGAACAGCTCATCTCTAAAATCAAGGAGGCCACAAAAATAACCTAACCCCTAACGGCTGGCTTACGTAAATTGCAAGCGGGTGATTAATTTTCAAATTTTATTTCACCTTGCTGTTTAACAAGTTTCAATTAAATAAATTAAAAATTAACAACTGCACACTGCATCTCCGTAATCATTATTTGTGTTTATTGTTTTGTATTTCATTTAATAACTATTTGTTATGCTTTTATTTACTACGTTATTAAAATAAAGATACATTATTTAACACAGTGTTTTTGTCTTCTTATATTTTGGAAATTTCCTGCGATCCTCCAGGGGGTTGTGCCCCCTGCTTTGGGGAACGTATTTGTTATTTTTTAAACAAGCACTTACAGACGCTGGCTTTTCATTTTAGGTATTATTTGAAATTCTCAAAATCAGAAAAATATGCAGAAATAATTGATTTACCATTTTTGAGACGCATTTAGCACGATGCCGACCTAAAACACACTTAGTATACACACGCATGCACGCACGAATAATGACAGTTAAATAGTAGGTAGATAAGAACATACAGTGCATACGCAATAAGTACTTTCCGTTTCTTTGTGTTATTTGAATGATTCTAGTGCCACCGCAAATATTCATGAGAATATTTTCCTTTTCGCCACATCTATATTTTGTCTGCGACGTGATGTAACGGTATTCTTTTCACAGAAACTAACAGTAGAAAGGCGCCGTTAAATTTTACGAAGGCGAAGAAGTCGTAAAGTACACACAGATACAAATACTGTTAGCATCATCCCGAGCCGCCCATGATCCGTCAATGATACTTTTAGATATTAGGGAATTTTGGCGAGACCTAGGACGGCATCGGTGATCGACCCCGGGCTATTCCCGTATCAACCATCGAACTTGACGTTATAATTATTATTAAAAAGAGATATGTATGAGTTTCGTTTCAGTTGTTACAGCAACACCGTATATAAAATAAGTATTTTGTTGACATCACGAGCGGGATAAAGCACCCGACGCCCACGGAGACAGCTATAGTTTAAAAGGAAAGTAAAAGGCGAATTTATGAAGTGTGGCGAAAATGCCATAAAAATCAGAAAGAAGGCGTAATGAAAAAGACGCATTGTCAGTTGATAAAGTCATCCACCGGCCGCAGATCTGGGCGGAAAAGAAACAGGCGCCGCAGTCGCTCAAACTGCCGAGAACTACGTCGAGTTACCAAAGGTGAATATCACCGACATTGGAGTAAGGACACAACAAAGTATAAATGCACCGGATAGTGATTTTGCCGGGTATCGTATAACCGGATACTCGAATGTAATTGCGCCGTAGACAAGGTATTAATAATGACAAAATTAACGAAAAATTTTGAATATAAGTAAAATCCATTTAGAAAGGGAATATGTTCACGTATTGCTATCACCTAGACGGCGGCCGACAACCTGCAACTTGTAATTCGACCATTATATAATGAGGTTGTTTTGTCTACTCTGAACGGAGCATAAATCAAACTAATATTATATTTACTTGAGCTGTAACCAATATTGACTATANAAAATTGATAACACCTTTATTTATTATTAGGCTTCAAAGACAGGAGGGTTTTCGTTATAAGATAAGGTTTTACGACAAGCATCACCTTGTGAAGTTGCGAAATGGGCCTTGACCCACACAGAACTCCGGATCAATACTGCCTTCTCTAGTTGCAATAAGACATTAAACGTATACTGTTAATAGTAATAATTGTGATTTAACAAACTGTTATTGGATGTGGTATGGTGTTAAGGGAGGATGTTAAAAATACCGTAGATAGAAAATGCTAGAAATGAGGAGGCATTAGAAGTAGATAACAGAAGGCGTTGTGGAAGTCAATAAGAAATAGACGAGACAAGTTGGTACAACATCTTCTTAGACATGAAGAGGTAGTTCGCGATATATTGGAAGTAGAAGCAGGAGTTAACAAGGGCAAAGGTAGACCTAGATCAGGGTTGTCCAATTGGCGGCCAGCGAGCCGTATACGGCCCGCGAGTACAGTTTATCATAAATAAATTAATTTTATTAAATTAATATTATTGATATTGTTGCTAAACAATTGCGGCCACAATGTTATCAATAATAAATTACGAATATTTTAGAGGTTTATCTTCAGTATAAATAAAATATTTTTTTAATTAACATAAACTGACTATNTCTCGGGAATATTTTTTTCTGGATAAAAAGTACCTTATGCCCTTTTTTTGTATCCTTCATTATGTGTGTACAAAATTTCATGATGATAGGATGACTAGCTAATGTGAAAAATGGTAATAAACAAACCAACTCGCATTTACATTTATAATATAGATTAGGATACTTTTAATAGCTTTTACCAGCCACTTTGTCCATGTTAAACAATTTTCTTCTTAAATCTTCTTAAGTCCTCTAGCGAAATCGGTTCAACTGTTTGAAAAACTAGCCCGTGCAGACAGACAAACAAAATTTTAAGGATAGTTTGTGTCCTAATAGCCTATAAATAGCCATATTATCTTAAGAATGGCCAGTCGTTTCAATATTATAGACACTTTTATTTATATGCATTAGATGTAAAGAAAACTGTATGAAAGAAAATTCTCGGTCCCTTCAATGTCTTTTTAGGGCTGATTTTTATCAAGACAGTTTTGGTCACATCCCTATTAAAGAAGTAGAGAGTGAGTGAGAAATTTTTTATAATTATATCAGAAATTCGCAACCATAAAAAAATTACATGTTACGGTAAAAATCTAATTTCATTTAAAATGTGACCTACTTAGAAAAAACTATTATTTTTAACGTTTATTCTTTTTTGGTCAATTTTCTATTAAATAAAACTACAATTAACCAATGTTCTCAATTCATTCTAGATTTCACGTAAAGATTGTAGTAAATACAGATGCAAAAGAAGATCGTAAACTTGGACTAATTCGTAAATAAAACGCTCTACTGAAAACACAGTGCAGATTTAGCACTTATTCCAACCCAGATTTGAAAATTGAAATGTCATTTTGTTTTAACACTTCTAATTCATTCTAGTAATTTATGTTTCAGCCTTCTGTTAATTGGAAAAGTTATATTCATGAAATTAGTGGCACAGAACTGGGGAACTAAAGTAGACTTTAAATTTTTCAAATAAAAATATCTAATTAATTTATTGCACAAACCTAAGGCAAAATTCACACAAATGCAATAGACGACAGATTAGCGGTATACGTTGCTCCGAGCCCGTTTAGACCAAAACGACGACGATATCGTATTAAGCCGGGCTTACACTATATAGTAAACATTTATATAACATTTTAGTTCTGAATTTTTTACTCCTGCTATTATAGCAAATGTTATGTAACATTTTAGATTAGTGACTTATATGAAATCTACATGCTACATATAGCAAAACATCAGCATCAAATATGACTAAAAAATGGTACCTACTTGTAGCAGATGCTAGAGCAAAAATCTGTGTAAAACATTGCTAAATATAGTATAAGGCATATGTAGCCCGGGTTTCTTTGATCTTGATCGACTCGAAATGGATAGCAGAAGTTTTGCTAAATGTAGCAGAATCTGAATATCTCCCAGGTTTGACGATTCGAATCGAGTTGATCTGTAATTTGCAAATGATAGGAGAAACAACTTATAATAAGAGTGAGAAATTTTTTTTATTCATTTAAGCTTTTATTGTTTTGACCCGAATCACTGAATGTCATCAATACGAATAAAACCACGATAAGATATCGTATATCGCATAATGCGTATCACACATTGCGTGTCGCCAAATCTTCGGTGTGAATTTTGATTAAAATTTTTTGCGTGTGTCGCACGATCCGTATCACGCAGAACAGCTCATCTCTAAAATCAAGGAGGCCACAAAAATAACCTAACCCCTAACGGCTGGCTTACGTAAATTGCAAGCGGGTGATTAATTTTCAAATTTTATTTCACCTTGCTGTTTAACAAGTTTCAATTAAATAAATTAAAAATTAACAACTGCACACTGCATCTCCGTAATCATTATTTGTGTTTATTGTTTTGTATTTCATTTAATAACTATTTGTTATGCTTTTATTTACTACGTTATTAAAATAAAGATACATTATTTAACACAGTGTTTTTGTCTTCTTATATTTTGGAAATTTCCTGCGATCCTCCAGGGGGTTGTGCCCCCTGCTTTGGGGAACGTATTTGTTATTTTTTAAACAAGCACTTACAGACGCTGGCTTTTCATTTTAGGTATTATTTGAAATTCTCAAAATCAGAAAAATATGCAGAAATAATTGATTTACCATTTTTGAGACGCATTTAGCACGATGCCGACCTAAAACACACTTAGTATACACACGCATGCACGCACGAATAATGACAGTTAAATAGTAGGTAGATAAGAACATACAGTGCATACGCAATAAGTACTTTCCGTTTCTTTGTGTTATTTGAATGATTCTAGTGCCACCGCAAATATTCATGAGAATATTTTCCTTTTCGCCACATCTATATTTTGTCTGCGACGTGATGTAACGGTATTCTTTTCACAGAAACTAACAGTAGAAAGGCGCCGTTAAATTTTACGAAGGCGAAGAAGTCGTAAAGTACACACAGATACAAATACTGTTAGCATCATCCCGAGCCGCCCATGATCCGTCAATGATACTTTTAGATATTAGGGAATTTTGGCGAGACCTAGGACGGCATCGGTGATCGACCCCGGGCTATTCCCGTATCAACCATCGAACTTGACGTTATAATTATTATTAAAAAGAGATATGTATGAGTTTCGTTTCAGTTGTTACAGCAACACCGTATATAAAATAAGTATTTTGTTGACATCACGAGCGGGATAAAGCACCCGACGCCCACGGAGACAGCTATAGTTTAAAAGGAAAGTAAAAGGCGAATTTATGAAGTGTGGCGAAAATGCCATAAAAATCAGAAAGAAGGCGTAATGAAAAAGACGCATTGTCAGTTGATAAAGTCATCCACCGGCCGCAGATCTGGGCGGAAAAGAAACAGGCGCCGCAGTCGCTCAAACTGCCGAGAACTACGTCGAGTTACCAAAGGTGAATATCACCGACATTGGAGTAAGGACACAACAAAGTATAAATGCACCGGATAGTGATTTTGCCGGGTATCGTATAACCGGATACTCGAATGTAATTGCGCCGTAGACAAGGTATTAATAATGACAAAATTAACGAAAAATTTTGAATATAAGTAAAATCCATTTAGAAAGGGAATATGTTCACGTATTGCTATCACCTAGACGGCGGCCGACAACCTGCAACTTGTAATTCGACCATTATATAATGAGGTTGTTTTGTCTACTCTGAACGGAGCATAAATCAAACTAATATTATATTTACTTGAGCTGTAACCAATATTGACTATAAAAAAATTGTAGATTTCTAAATCATAACAAAGACGGTTATGATGAGCGTTGTCATTTGATAGGTCAAAATTTTACTGAAATTCATTACATTCAATAGGTAAAAGAACGGTGTTGCAGTTGATGTTCATATAACGTAATGTAAAGCATAATGTATATACATATATCTAAATCTTGTTTTGCAAAAATTTTTGTTGATGACCAGAATGTCATTCAATTGTTGTTGAAATTACTCTGAGAATATACCGAAACAGATATTACTTTTGAGGCTAAAATTAAAACAATTCTCCAGCAACAGACATGCACAATTTCGAAAGCAAACAGGTCAGAAAAAAAACAGTACGCTTTTACTAAATTCTTTCTTATTTAATGATATTGTACAAATATAGGAGCCAATCACTATCTTAAAGCGATAGCAATCCCTTGCGGAAACGGGGACGAATCTTGATGACAAACGAAATCAAAACTGTATGGGTATGCAATTAGGTCTTGATGGCAGTAAATAATGCAAGCGAGGTCTCGTCGAAAACGATCCTATATGTATTTGGTTACAACGCTTTACCAATGATCAGGTGGAAGACGAGGATAGGGACGTTGTGGGCGTCAAAAAGGTCCGAGAAAACATGAAATTCCTTATTCCGGAGGTTCCCAATCTTTTTCGGCTTGCGGTTCCCTAAATAATTGTTTTTTTATTCTCGCGGCGACTTTAATAATACATAAGATTTTATCTAAATTTTTGAAGAATGAATTGAAATCCGACTTGCTACTGAGCTACGCACGCTTCCCCACCCATGTTTATCCATGCACTAGCTGTTTCAAAAGATGCGGATTGGAATGAAAACAATGAAAGACTCGAAAGTAGCTAAATTTTTGGGAGTTTTGTCAGCATACACGTTTGTTGGCGCAAAAATTCCAGAATTGGAAATTGCCGAATTGTTTAATTGAATATTTCGCAGCACCCTTATGACGGCACGGCGGCGCTCCGTGTAGCCACGGCGCACATTTTGGGAATCACTGCCTTATCCTAAAGTACCAGGAGGACCATGAGATCCGGTAATAGTATAAAAGAACTGAATCCCATTTGTATTTATCTGGATATCTGGCACTGGTCTGCGTTAACAGTACTCCACCTTGTAAAACTGGTCAAAACTTGCTTTCTTAAATGAGTGAAGACGTTTTTTCCAAGCCATTCAGGTGATGGGAAGCGACCGCTATCAGGGTACCAAGTCGACGACAATTCCGAAAGCATTTGGTCAAGGATTCGACACAATGCAGTGGAACCATGCAGGCAGTTGAGTTTCTGTGCTCGTTAAGGTCGTCACTTGTTTGATTTATTGGCTATCAGGTGAAAAACATCCTGTCGTTAATTTATAACGTTGAAGATATTTTTGCGGGTATTTTTGTATTATTCAGTAATTTCAAGTTTTGATGCGTCGCATCTTCATTAGAGTTATCGATGTTCGACTGTAGTTATTGATTGACTTATTAATATGTAAGAAATTTTCAAAGGGAACACTTAACTTTGATGTTTAGTCTCCAGAGTTTGTAATAGGACCAGTACAGTATATACATTTTTTTGTACACATTTCTTAAAACCATAACACAGCATGGAATGTAGATTGGTTTACGTGTTGAATAAAAATTTGTAAAACTTCAAAACTTCTTCATATCTTGATGCTTATGGCACATGCTGTGAGTTGTATGCATGTGTATCCAAAGGAATTTTTCGTAGAATAATTTGTAACCGTGCGACATACAAAACATATAACACTATAGAAAAACAAGAATGCATCTAAAAGAAATAATTTTAATTTTATCCACCTAATGACCTACTTCGAAAAATTTATTAGGTATGCGGGAATGAACACGAAAACTTCGGTCTGTAGTTAGTGGGTAACCTGATTCCTTTTCTGTAACGCATGTCGACCACTTATACAAACATACATACGACGACGAAATTTTCGATTTATAATATGAAATATTCGTTTCTACAAAGAAATGGGTTACAAACGCAGCTGGCGACCGAAGTTAGTGAAAACCTTATATGATATTAAGAAACGGACGATTTCGTAAGCACCACTTTAGACGCCAACAACGTTGCCAATAATAATCCTTTCTCTCCATCGTAATTTTTATTAGAGTTGATTTAGAAACAAAATGGCACATTGCATAAATGCTGAACGTGGCCTCTACCTCTTTACAGCGGTTTAGCATTACATATATTAACCTTTTTTCATATACCTAACCTCTTTTGATGAAAAGAACCTTGATTTGGCAATTCCAACATCAGCAATATTAAAATACATACAAAGTGGCCTCTATTATGACAACCTTGATAACGAAATATACGAAAACATAATAAGCATAATACTATAGGGTTGTTCGGAAAGTCATTTCGTTTTTTCCCGACAGAGGATTTAATTGTATTCTTTTGCACCCAACTTCACATTTAAGCCGTATAATTTTTATATGCTTTGAGAGCTCATATAGCAAGGCTTGTGTGTGAAAAATTCCAATTAATTCTACGCAGTAGTTTTTGGTTGGTGCCCTTTTAAATATGGAGAGCGATAAGCAGCATTTTCGACATATCTTACTGTTTTACTACAGAAAGGGTAAAAATGCTGTTCAAGCCAGAAAGAAATTGACTGATGTGTATGGAGAAGGTGTGTTGACAGTACGCCAGTGCCAGAACTGGTTCGCTAAATTTCGATCCGGCAATTTTGATGTCGAAGATGCACCACGTTCGGGAAGGCCGGTTGAAGCTGATAAAGACGCGATAAAGGCATTAGTTGATGTGAACCGGCGAATAACAACACGTGAGATCGGATTGAGGTTAAATTTATCAAATTCAACAGTTTATGACCACTTGAAAGGCCTGGGATTATCCTCGAAGCTCGATGTATGGGTTCCCCATGTTCTCACAGAGAGAAATCTGTGTCGCCGCATTGACGTCTGCGATTCGCTTCTCAAACGTCACGAAAATGATCCGTTTTTGAAGCGCATCATCACTGGGGACGAAAAATGGGTTGTATACAACAACGTCAAACGCAAGAGGTCATGGAGCAAAAAAGATGAACCGGCTCAAACCATTTCCAAAGCCGATATTCACCAAAAAAAGGTGATGCTGTCTGTTTGGTGGGATTTTAAAGGAATCGTTTTTTTTGAGCTTTTACCGGATAACACAACGATTAATTCGGAAGTCTACTGTCATCAGCTGGACAAACTGAATGATGCACTTCAACAGAAAAGGTCAGAACTAATCAACAGGAAAGGTGTAGTGTTTCACCAAGACAACGCGAGACCTCACACAAGTTTGGTCACTCGCCAAAAGCTTTTACAGCTTGAATGGGATACAATGCTACACCCACCATATTCTCCAGACCTGGCACCATTGGATTATTATTTGTTCCGGTCACTCCAAAATTTTTTAGACGGTAAAACCTTCACTTCAAATGAGGAGGTCAAAAGGTCAAAAACCTCCTCGATCAGTTTTTTGCCAGCAAAGACCAAAAATTTTATGAGCGTGGAATTATGCTATTACCAGAAAGATGGCAAAACTGTCTTTCATTTCCACAAAAAAAACGAAATGACTTTCCGAACAACCCTATATAATAAGTTTTACAAAATTAATGTATTTAAACAATGGATCGTCGTGTTTAACTTAGGGTAGGGTAATCAGATGCATACGGTAGTGTGCTACCGAAAAATTCCAATACAGGTATTGTACATCAGAATACATAATGAGAATTTCTGTCTGTCGGTATTTTCGTTATTCGGAGCGATAGAAACCATGAGTGCATAAAAAAGAAAGTGTGAAACTACAGAAATTCCTTAATTAGTTGGCTACTTCTTTACAGGTGCGTACGTGCCACACAAGACGTCGGTTGTTACTATGCCTATGTGATAAAACAGAAATATTGAAAATTAATTTAGATGGAAAGTAATACTCCGACTTTCAGAGAAGGCAATATAATATATCAATATAAAAGTATAAATATGGTTTATTTCTTGTTTAAAGGTGAAAAATACTCCTAACGAAATAACTTGTTTATAAAATTTATACATGTATACAAAACAAAATATACAATATTTTCTCTCAAAAATTCGAACCATTTGATATTTCAAACACCCGATAATTCGTAATATTTCCCTCGAGTTTCGAATTAACGAGAGTCGACTGTATCCTTGTTTATACATAATAACTCAGTAGTTAAAATTCCTTTATTCTCCTGTAGCCTGTAGTTAGACCGGGTAAAAAAAATCCGAAATTAGCTACATGCACATATATGTATGTATTTTACATACCTATTTCACAATACTTTTGTTAATTTTGTTTATAGTAAATATTACACCGGCATTGATTTCACCCATGGTTAATTTAAAATGTAGAATGCTCGTCTGAGTCTTCTTTCTTCTTTTAAGCAGAACTCACATTTGGCATTCACGTGTCTAGACATGTCATCTGCCGAGCAATATTATCAGCTAGAGTAGTGAGGCTGTTTTGGCAATTTACTATTAAATTATTATAATAAAATGGTTGGTAATTCAGAAAATTACACCTGAAAGTCATGTAGTCACAGTAATGAGGCCAAACATCAGCATCTTTTAACTGTATTACCAGTGACAGTTGCCACTGGTGAAGAAAGTTTCTCCAAATTCTGAATTAATAAAAAACCAACCAAGACATATATTAGATTTACGACCAAAAATTACACATTACAGATTTTGTAGAACAAATAGTTCTGAGAAAATTATTTTCTTAAATAGGAATATTTAGAGAAGTAAATATTAGGAAAGGAGTCAGACAGGGATGCACACTGTCACCGCTACTTTTTAATCTATACATCGAAGACGCGATCAACATCATTAAAGACAGTACAACTGTAGGGAGAGATATACAGGGGCAAAAGATTGGTATGTTTAAATATGCAGATTATATAGCAGTATTAGCATCTAGTAAGGAGGACCTAGAGATAGCTTTAGATAAAATGGAAGCGGTACTGACAGATCAGTACTGTATGAAAATAAATAAAAGTAAAACTAAAATACTGGTATGCAAGGGAAGAAAAAGTATGGAAAGGGCGAATATAAAGATAGGAGACGAAAAATTAGAAGTGGCTGATTTTAGATATCTCGCAAGTCAGATAAGTCAGGACGGAAGGAGTAGTAGGGATATAAAGCAGAGGTTAGCGCAGGTCGTGTCGCCTTCTATGCTCGCAAACGGTTAAATTAGAAATTCGAAAAAGGTTGTTAAAGGTGTATGTTTGGAGTGTAGCGTTGTACGGGTGTGAAACATGGAAAGGTTAGAAGCCTTCGAAATGTGGTGTTATAGGCGGATGATGAGGATATCGTGGGTAGAAAAGTTTAGAAATAAAGAGGTGTTGGAAAGAATAAGAGAACAGAGGAGTCTATGGAAGTCAATAAAAAATAGGCAAGATAGGTTGGTAGGACACCTTCTTAGGCATGAAGGTCTACTCAGAGACATATTAGAGGCAGAAACAGGAGTTAGGAGGGGTAGAGGTAGACCTACATTAGATTACTGTTCGCGAATAGTTAAGGGTGTGGGTTGTTCTACTTTTAGGGAAATACGAAGTTTAGCTCGAATAGGAAAGAGTGGAGGTACGTGTCCAACCAGTCTTAGGACCGACGACCCTATGGTGATGATGAAATAGGAATATTATTTCTAATTTACCTAGCCTGAAGTTATCATATTAGAACTACTAAAGATAAAAAACCTTCAATCGAAAACGTAATATAACATTTTTGAAATAGATGAAATGCGTTTAATATATTTCATTTGTGTTCATAGTACAATGACATTTGGTAGGAGTATTTAAAAACAATTAATAACTAATGAAAAGTTAATATTTATTCATGGTAGCACATCGATTGTGTACAGTAATTTACATTTATTTGACCTTTCGAAATACTGGGGTTTGCAAGTAAACGTGTTTTCTGTTTAATATTACTGATTTCGATGCTATTTTAATCAACTGATATACTTCTACACAACAATTATGCCAACATATTTAACACGTACTTCGAAAGTATAAACGGTTAAACGTTATTGAAAAGGTTGTTGGTTAATGTGTTCATGCTGAACTATATAAACATTAACATAAAATTATTTGAAACAGAAAATGTTTCGTATCACGTTCTTACCGCAACGTTTCCCTGTTTATATTGCCACTGAACTTCCTACAACGTACAAAACGAAATTGTTTGACAGCTATCACTCATGCAAACAATTAGTTACGTTTTGTATAATTTTGATTGCGTTTTGAGGTGGATTTGTTACTTATAGAGATATTCTATTTTTGGGAGGAAAAATTTGAAGAATATTTTACTTTTTACTAATTTTAGGATGTTTATTAAATACTATGGCAACCATAACTTAACCTTCAAGGGGCACATAAACCCTTCGGTCAGAATCGTCACAAATCCTTTTACGTATGTATTTTCATTTACACACTTTCTTTTGAAGTAAAAAAATTTGAAACCATTTGAGACTGGTTGATTTTCGCAAATTCGGTCTAAATTTTTAATTAAAAAAAAATTGATTCGCTTCATCAATCATAACAATAAGTTCGCGGACAGCTATTTAAACAACGTTAATGTACAGGATTGTACAGTATTCTAATAATTTCAATTTTTAAATTCCAAACTGCCTATTACAGTAAACATGCATAGTATACTGTGTCTGTGTGTGTGGAGGGAGAGAGAGAGAGAGAGAGAGAGTAAGTGTGCAGGTGGACACCACAGATGGTATTTGCTCACAGTGCGTTATGCTCTGATTGTTTTGCTATGTATTAAGAAATCTGAAGTAAGTGCCAGAAAGACTGCCAGATAAAAATGTAACAGAACGTATGAAAGTAACTATTTCGATCTGCAGCTCCACTGACCTCTCTGGAACTGCACTCAGTGCCTGCAGTTACCTGCATAGGTATGTATTGTATTTAATGCGTTGTTTGTACATATTTTCTTATGTAAACAATAAATTGCTCGACTCGGGAAATTCCAATTACTTCATTGTTACAAATAAAAATACCGTTATTAATTTTGCACTCTATTCTGTTCTAAAACTTCAAATAAATTCCGTACACCTTAAATAATTACTGTAATTTTTCTATTTAAAATGAACAACACAAAATATGAAAATAAAATCAATAAATAGCTGAGAAAATTTTATACGAATTAGAACGTCCTAAATATTCAAACACGTCTAGCTAAGAAAACAGAATTTGTTCGGTCTACTCTAAAATACATATAGGTTGCTAAGTACCTACTAATGTAGATTATTAGTAAAAAATAACACCTTGTATGCAATTAACTCGCGCTGAATATATGGAAGGGAAGCTTGAGATTATAGCTATCTTTCCAGATAATGTTGTTGCTCCTGCTTTCTTATAGGAAAATAGGCACGCTTTTTCGCTACCTACTGCTTTGTTCTAATTAAAAAAAAAATACGAAAACGGTAAATTTTAGAAATAAGAAAGCTACATAAAAGTTTACCTAGAATCATAAGTAGAATTCAAAACCATTATAATATACAGGGTGTTCCATTTAAAATAATGAAGTTGATTTCAACTTCTGGTATAACCGGAAGTGCTACATTAAATACCGTTATTTTAATTGAGGAGATCACACCCTATAACGCCGTTGTACAAATTTTCAATTTTAAATCGAAGTAGTTTCCCAAATATTTTAATGAGCGGTCACCGTGTGACACCCTGTATGTACGAATAAGCACAAATGTTAGTAAACAAACAACAAAACCGATAACAAGTTAAAAACGGGTATGAATTGCAAAAAAACAACGCGGAAGATACTGAGTAGGTAGGTACGTACCCATAACATTGTTTTACTTTTAGATTTACGAGTCTTCAATTGACCTTGCTTCGTTGAAATAGCTAGGTCACCGTCGTTATTACATGGCATCTGGTTTATCTGACGATGAGAGGCATTAAAACAATTGTTAATCCAGCCGCCAACGCCTACTCGGTAGGTAGACAGATCGGCGTTAGTTTGAGAAACTACCTACCTATATACGCAATTATAAGAATAAAACAGGTACATTTAATTTAATCTGCAATCTAATTGTAAACAACTCGAAAACAATCGGCCATGAACAGACAAGCTAATACATATGTACAAATATAATTACTTATCTATGTGCGTGAGAATGACGTAGAGCACGGATATAAACGAGTCAAGGAGAGAGACAAAGAATGAAAAAAATGAGACGCAAACGAGTTCCGTACTTGCGCGCTGACAGTCTGTATCCGAAAAACACAAAGAATTGCGAAGAAATAGGTAGACCGGTTGACTACGAACGATGCAACAAGGCTACAGCGTATTGCAATACACATTCATTATTTGGCAGAACAAAATTGTGTCAATTAGAATACTTGTAAGACAATAAGATTGCACTTAGAACGAATTAGTTAAGAATACTACCCTCACTTACGTAAAAATATAACTTTTGAAAATGTAACAGAATTACCAAAACAAAGAAATCGACTAACCTCGCAACCTGGTGGACAAATGGTGATGAATACTTCGTCGTTTTCAAAATGATGTTTTACAACTTCACCGGCTACTTCTCTTCCGTTATATGTAACGTATGTTTTTTGACCTGGAACAAGCTCAATTCCTGTAATAGATCGAAATCCTGGCCCGATAAGGTCTGTTTCACGAAATTCAGCTGTAACTCTGCCAAGGTTGCCTTGCCTAGAGTCGAATCTAACGGAATATCTAGTGTTCGGAGTTAAATTGATACAATTGTTGTTTTCTGAATAGCTGGCAGGCGTCTTTACAGCGTGTATTACGCCAGAGTAGTATTTTCCGTCTTCGCCGGGAGCACAAACTCTAGTACCGATAATGGACCTTTTTGCCAATCGCTTTCCAGTAGACATAACGATAACAAATGTTAATTAAACAAGTCCGAACGATACAACCTTCAACACGCACGACAACAAAGCAATCAAACGAATGTATCTCTGAAGTACAATCTGCGCATTAAAATTTTCTGCTTTGATCTTTGATGCAAACTAAAGCACTCTAATTTTACTCTGCACACGAATTTTCCATTATCATCAATGAACATACTATCCTTTGTCATACTATGAACAAAATCGTCTCTATCAACACTTCCGCAAACTCGAACGGCTGAACGTCAACTGACGTAAACCGGCCGGTGAACAGGACTTCGAACAGCTGATTCGAGCGCACTTGTTGTCGAAAGCCATCGCACTCAACTTACGTGGTCGTAATAATATACGAAACAATGACGTAGGTGGAAACTAGTACGGTACACGCAAGTTACAGCTGATGATAACAACAAAACCATGTGACTTGCAGGCGCAAGCCAATTGGGTAACTGTGCTGACCTACATATGACTATTGGTTAGAAATTGGTAGTGGGGAAAGGTCATGTTGCGTAGTCTGAATTTCAGTTGTCGGTGGCTGAAATGCGTAGGTATTTTATGTATGTATTTTGAATAGGTAGTTTGTTGTTCACTTTATGTTTGTCGTAATAAAAACTGACAAAATAACAAAGGAATTTAACTATATTTTTCATTTGTTAAAACAAATATAGTTGTTTTTGTCCGTGTAAATTTTCAAAAGTATAATTTATAGTACAATGAAAATTCACAAAACGTAAGGCGCTTTTACAGGGTATGTTTAAAAAGTAATATACTGTTGGATGAAATTACTCTACTCACCTATTGAACCTTTTTCTCAGTAATACTTGATAACACAACAAATAAAAAACTACTATATTTTTCGGTGTCTTACTTAGGTACTTCACATCTATAAATTAATTAAAACTACCTAATCTATTTTAAAAGGAAGTAACTCTTGTATTGATATTATCTATATAAATATTTACGATAAATAACAAAAAGAAAAATAAGAAATGGAGAAATAGAGTACACTCACATACTGCTGTTTGCATAGAAAGGTTACTTATGGATAAAAATTTACTTTTATTCTATAAAATTTTTGGATAACTGTATCACTTAAGCCTCACTTCTCTGAAAATTTAGTATGCTGTGCACTGTGCAGTAAAGCAGTGATTCCCAACCGCTGGTTCGCGAACCCCTGGGGGTTCGCGGTGTTTGCAGAGGGGGTTCGCGAAAATAATATTGTAATGGGGGATTTTTTAAAATGCCAAAAAAATTATTTGTTTTTCAAAATTACTTCATCAATATCAAAATATATCAACAATTTTATACATTAAAATTTATTCCTCTAATTCAAGTAATCAAATACTATTTATTGTCTTTCTATTACAAACATTTATTTATATTTAAAACATTTTATCAATGTGATTCGTATCATGTTCTGCTTTATATTTAAAATCATTGCAGCAGTTTTCCCTTCTGTGTAATATTTTTTTTACAGTACAATTGGAAATAAATATCAAATTTACTACATTTACATCATTTTAGTCTTATTAATGTTTTATTTAAATATTTCACGATTCAATTATTATGCAATATGAAAAAGTATATATTCTATCAAATTTTATTGCTTTTTTTTACCTGTCATTAACGACTACATAGGGGGTTCGTCAAATTTTTTCGGACTTTTCTTTTGGTTCGCGTGGACAAAAAGGTTGGGAAACACTGCAGTAAAGCATGCTCGGAGATCTATGGATTAAGGTCATTACCATCTCGAAAATCTTTTGATAAGGTGCTTTTGTGCAGCTCAGATGTGGACTTTAAATAATGAGTTTTAAAGTAAATTATGGGAACCATAGACTTTGATCGTTACGAAGTTTTGTAGGTAAGTAAGGTATGCAACCCATTGTGTCAATCACTGGCGCAAAGAGCTGCGCGCGCGATACGCCTGTAGTAAACAACTAATTATAACATTATAATTTCCTTTCTTTCATCAAATTTTCTATATTATTTTGTGAAAGTTTCATATGCGGTGTAATTTTTATTTGGAGCTAGATAACCAGCAACAAATAACTATTCTTCAGCTTTTTTATTTACTCCATTAACACAACTTAATACTAAATAAACTTAGTTAATTGATACTATTTATTGACTGTTAATAGATTTAGAAACGATTGAAGATGATTGACAATGGGCGACTTAATAGTAATTATTATTATTCGTATCTTTGACCGATTTTAAATAGTGTTTTTATTCCATGTCACAAAGAAAAATGGTTAAATCAATAATTGTTGAAAATTCCCGTAGAAGTTTAACTAATGAAAATGACCACATTGTTTAAAACATGAAAGTCTTACATTAAATAATAACAGAAAATATAAGCACTGCTGAGCGCCAACATCCTGTTGATGGATTATTCCATTATCATTTGTAAATATAGTTGATAAGTTATCAGCCTTTGTTTTAATTTCTAAAATGTATAACTTGAAATAAATGTAATGAAATATTTTGTGACAGAAAGTAATAAAACTAATGGTATATTGCAGCTGCATGTATGTATCTATTCTTTTGTATATACTTATACAGGGTGTTTCTGAAATAAGTAGCAAACTTGATAGGGCACTGTATAATAAGAGAAAAACGAATTTGAAGGTATAAATAAGCAAGGATCATGAAGGATCAGTCCAACCATTGCAAGCTATGCAAAGAAATAGACGATACGTCCCATTAATTTGTTGCAGTATCAGTGTTGCATTTCTTGTGTATTTTTCGCTCATGTATTGTTTGTTGTTTGTTAGATTAGATTAAGTGTTATTCAGGATGTTTATGTTACAGCCGATCGTAGCTGTTATTTGTGCTTTTAACGTTGTGATCTTGATGTATTTAATCAATCAACAATATTGGCAGTAGGTCTGTTTCGCCTTTAATTTGTTGTGCCAAAACCTACCTATTTACCTACCGGATTTTTATTAGCTTTTAACTCTACTTTTACCTCATACCCTTATATGTTCCACCAGTTAAACTAAAAATCAATAATTTTCATCACTACGTACGTAGATCAATCGTAGTTTCGTTAATGTTAGTTGTATATTCGCGAGTGAACGTCTTTCTCTTCCCTTTTGCTATTTTTTATCTATTTTTCAGTTATTGTTTGATTTTGTTTTATGTGTGTTTGTAAAATAAACTGTTCATTTTTATGGAGTTGTTTTATCTTATTCTCTGAATTTCACGATTTAATCATACAAAATTGGCCCTCTAATAAGGTGTCTCCCAACAGTACGCGACATTTAATGGTCCTTCGAGCCGAATACGTATTGCCAGCTTGAATCGTAAAATTTAAAACATTTTTGTGCAAAACCACTCGAAAAGCAAATCAATCAAAAGGAAATCTAAACTAGCATTCAGACGCGGTCAACTTAAAGCAGCTCTAACCAAATTCAAAACATTCATTAGTGAATTCACTGATTCACTAGTTAGTCAAGCTAAACTCCAGCAACGAATTGGCATTCTTCAAGACATGTTCAAAACCCTTACTATTTTAACTGAAGAAATTATCCAAACAGATCCCAATTGCAAACACGGAAACCATGGCGAAATTAAAATTGTGGTTATGTTTAAATTAGTTTTAACAAAGTTGCTGAAAAAATTCGAATTATTCGAACCATTACCAACAACAAATTTAAGTTCAACAGGCACAAGCAATTTAATACCGTTGATCGAACTCTAACTAGAATGCCGAAACTAGAACTAAAAAAATTCGACGGTAAACTAGAGAACTGGAAATAATTTTCTCACTGGTTCATTTCTACCATTCTAAATCGTGAAGGGATAACCGACTTCATGCGGTTATCGCATTTACATGAAACTTTAATTGGAGAAGCAGCAAAAACCATTGTCGGGTTGGAATCAACAAACGAAAACTACAAAGAAGCGTTCGATCTCTTGGAATCAACCTACAACAACTAGCATGCTATAATTTCTCGTCACTTCGAACTACTTGTTGCAATACCTAAACTTCAAACAAACTCAGGTGATTCATTGCGTCATCTAATCAACGAAATTTTAGTTCATGTACGTGGAATGAAGGTTTTGGGTGAATCAGCACACAAATGGGACACACCGTTACTTTAACACACTATCTCGAAGCTAGATTGTACAACAAAATGCGAGTAGCACCACATGAAATTAGGTACGGCACGACGAAGATTCGAGGCATTAATCACATTCCTGAGAGAAGAAGCTATGAACACTCAAATCACAATCTGAAGTGAAATCGATTCAAACTACACCAAAGTCAACAAGTTTGTATCATCAGGAAGGAATAAACACCAATAACACAAACAAGTGCTGACTACGTCAATATTTAAGAACTGTTCAATTTGCAAACAAAATGTCCACCGAATCTTTAGATGTGAGGAACTACTTAACATGTCTGTTTCGCAACCCATAAATGCAGTAAAGCAAGCCAACATATGCTTTAACTGTCTACGTGCTAAACATCACACTGAAGAATTCCGAAGTGGAAATTGCATTAAATGTGGTAAGCCACATCATACTACCCTTCACCTCAATAAATCGAATGCTAAAGAAGATCATCAAACTAGTGTAGTCTTGCTAAACAGAGGTAAGATCGAAAAAGTAATGGCTACGACTCTAGTAAACGTCATTGGCAAGAAGGAGCGTTCTATTCGCTGCAGAACATTACTCGATACTGCATTTATATCTAGCCTTATTACTCAAAGATTAGCTAAGACTCTTGACCTTCTTAAACACCAATACAGTTTGACAGTTAGTTGACTTGGTGGCATTCAAATATCATCCTCATGCATAATTACGGCAATTATCCAATCTAGACACAGTAACTTTAAGAAAAAACTAGATCTGGTTACGGTTCTGGAAACAACTACAAACCACCCATCAAGTCTTACTGACCGAAATGCAGCCAAACTTCCGTCAAACATTAATCTAGCTGATCCGACGTTCCATATGTCAGGAAACATCGATATGCTAGGCCAGCACTTTCAACATTTATTTCTGCTCAAAGAAAATTGTCTACAGCAAATTGACCGGATTTTTTTATGAAAAATACCCACTTTGGTGGGGTTTTCAATGGCGCAATGCCAAACAAACCTGACAACACCCAAAGGCAAACTCTAGAACACTGTCATGTAAGTACTAACCAAGTTTCTTTAACAACTCCAGAATTTGGGCAATCGAAGAAAGACCCAAGATAAACCGCTTATCTGAAGAACAGGGGTGGCCTTTGAGGGTGGCGAGCTGGGCAACCGCTCGAAGCCTCGCTCTTGCAGGGGCCTCGCGTTCTCGCGTAATTTTCCAATTAGAAAATTTTAGGAACTAATGGCACTAATAGTACTAATATTTATTTGAATTTCTGAGACTTAAGAAAGTGCAAGCAACATTTCTGAATCCCTGATTATTTTAAATAATAATCTTTGTGTTTATTAGTTCTTGTTATAACTTTGTATTTCTTGTCAAGTATCATCATTAAAAATAATTCCACAAGGACAAGCGCCTCGAAAAGATTTACCCGCCCGCAGCCTCGCAGTGGTTAAGGCCGCCCCTGCTGAAGAAGAAAGCGCTTGTGAAATTTATTATCGAAATTTTCAAATCAAAAATTCATGGTAGCACTGCCATTCAATTCCAAGAAATTACTGCTGAAGAATCTCGAGAGCGCGCTTTCATTCGGCTACGAACACTCGAAAACAAGTTTAAGAAGCAACCAAACTTTAAAAAGGAATATTCCAATGTAATTCAAGAATATCTCAACATGGGACACTTGGAAATTTCACCAGAAAACACCTGATTCTGAAGGCTTTTATCTCCCTCACCACGCCGTCATCAAAGAAAACAGTTTAACCACAAAAACACGACTTGTCTTCAACGGATCGCCGAAGTCTACTACTTCACGAATTTTTTTAAACGAAACTCTTATGGTGGGACCGACTATTCAAGGCACCATCTTTTCTCACCTTATGCGATTCCGATTACACTCAATTGCGATTTGAGGAGATATCGAAAAAATGTATCGTTTGATTTAGATCGAAAGTATCAGAGAATTTTATGGAGAAGCAAGTCTGGAAACATTCAAGACTATCAACTAAGGACAGTCACATTCGACTTAGCTGCAGCTCCTTTTTTTGCGATACATACTTTCACACATCTAGCACACCCTGATAGGGACAAATATTCAGCGGCTTCCCAAATTCTGAAACGTGATATGTACGTTGATGACCTCATCAGTGGTGCAAGCACTACAGAAGAAGCTGTATAACACCGCGATAAAGTAAATTACCCGCTTCAGAGTGGCGGATTTAATATACAAAAATGGACCTCGAATGATCGACGTCTTCTGGAAGGGATCTCAGATGACAGCATTAACAGAAACTTACATACTGATGTAAATCCAATGTTGAAAACTCTAGGCATTTTTCGGCAATCTCAATCAGACACAATAGTATCGTAGCGAGCACGAGTGTGTTTGTGTGCGATTGGGCACACGTGTGCGTGAACGGCTTACGATTCGCCGACTAGCCGCGGGCGCCTTTCTTCATGTGCGCCGTATTTGTAAATGTGTGTGTCGTACCTGCGTTCTGGGAAAGCAGTTAAACAGTTCAAAGAAAAAAGAAACTATCCGGATGTTTCCAGAAGGCTCCCGAATGTAAACAAAAGAGTATTTAAAGGAAGAGACGATCGCCGAGAGAAGTAGAAATAAATTGACCGTTGCAGAAGTGAATCGAGAAATAAATTGACAGTGATAGCAGTAAAATAAATAGCGCAGTGAATAGTGATATTTCAACAGTAGTGTAAATAAATAGAATAATTCATAACCTAAGTTTAGTAATAATTTGATAGTGTTTTTAAGTTCTTTAATAATTAGTGTAAATAAATAGTTTTTGTCGTTATCAGTCTTAGAAGTTAATTTTGTTAAACCCACAAAAATTACAGTATTTACCTTAAACAAGCTACCTACCGAAGTCACAATGAGAGCAAAAATCTTCGACCCTTTAGACCTACTGGGTCCACTCATGTTAGTTGGTCGATTAGTTCTTCAGGAATGCTGGCGACAGCACGTAACATGGGAGCAACCACTGCCAGCTATTATCTTATCGATGTGGCACTCATTCGCGATAGAATTTAACATCAGTAACATTACATACCGCCGTCTTGTGATCCTTCCTGAAGTTTTAGATGTTCAATTACATGGTTTCGCAGATGCGAGCGAACGAACCTAGGGAGCCTGCATCTACATCAGATGCATTAGTTACATCTACTACAACTATTCACATCAACTAATTATGTGCAAGAACAAAGATTGCTCCACTACTTTGTGCCGCATTAATGCTCGCTAACATGTATGAAACTGTTATAGAAACCAATCACCTTAGAATATCAAGTGCTACTTGATACACCTACGTATCAGTTAAAAACGTTCGTTGCCAATAGAGTGGCAGAAATCCAATCTAAAACTCAGGCTACTAATTGGAGACACATACATTCGAAGAACAATCCTGCCGATGCTTCCTCTATAGGTCAATCGCCGAAAGAATTTTTCAAAAATTGTTTATGAAAATCTGGTCCATCTTGGATGAATCTGCCAGAAACACTTTGACCAAATTCAATTATCTCTCCACCAAATGAAGACGCAAAAAGAAGGACCTATTTTACAATTTGTACAAAATTGACACAATTAGATGACACCCTAATAAAAAACTTTAAAACGGTTAATACTCTTCACCGGGCCATTGCCTACTGCCTGCGTCTTAGTCCACATTACATTTACACTGGCGAACTTACTCCAAAGGAATTAATGATGGCACAGAATAGGATAATCCAACTGATTCAAACGTCCAATTTTGCAAAAGATCTTCGCAGTCTCCGACAAAAAGAAACCGAACTAGAAACTAGTAAGCTTAAACATTTCATTCCATTCATCGACGACAGTGGAATTATACGAGTGGGAGGAACACTACGTAATGCTACCTCAATCTCATCTATATACAACTTTAACCATCCTTAATGTTCATGAAAAACATTTTCATGCAGAACCCCAAACCACGTTGTATGCTATAAGAAAAAAATTTTGGCCATTGAATGGTCTAAACAAAGTGAAATGAATAACACATAATTGCATAAGATGCATCAAGTCAAATTCACAAAAGGCAATCTATCCCACGGTACCAGTAACTCAAGCCAGGTCATCTTATTACACCGGAGTCGACCACTGTGGGCCTTTTCACATAAAAGAAAAGAAACACCGCAACCTTGGATAGATTAAGGTCTACGTACAATCTTCGTTTGCCTTGCAGTAAAGGCCGTGCATTCAGCGAAAGGTACAAAGACACCTTACCACAGAAGACATTGAGTGGAAGTTCATTCCAGCACATTTACCATACTTAGGGGTGTATAGGAGGCTGCAGTGAAGTCCTTCAAGTACCACATGATAAGAGTCGTAGGAGAAGCCCTACTCACCTTCGAAGAACTGAATACGATCCAAGGCTATTGTAATGTTCGTGGGTTTAACAAATTAACTTTTAATACTCACAACGACAAAAACTATTTATTTAGACTAATTATTATTGAACACTATTAAATTATTACTAACTTAGGTGATAAATTACTCTATTTATTTACA
>NW_020438933.1:77809-106964 GCF_000699045.2 Agrilus planipennis
CTCTACTTCGGCGATCGTCTCTTCCTTTTTATACTCCCTTGCCTCCTTTCGGGAACATTCTCCAGCCGTCCAGAGAAGTCTCGTTTCCTTTGAACGGTTTAATTGCTTTCCCGGAACGCAGGTACGACACACACGTTTACAGATACGGCGCACATGAAGAAAAGCGCCCGCGGCTAGTCGGCGAATCGATAAGCCGCTCACACACACGTATGCCCGATCGCACACAATCACGTTCGTGGTCGCTACACTATCATTGCCCTTTCATCAGATTCAAATGATTATTCTGCTATGACTCCCGGCCACTTCTTAATCGTGAATTCTATTATCAATCTACTTGATTGGAATTGGACCAATACGCCATCCAATTGTTAATCGTCATGGCAGATGATTCAAAAATTCTGGAACAGGTGGTATAAGGGTTAAATTTCCGCCATAAATGGTTCAAAGGAAGAAGGCACTATCATCATTATTAAGGACGATAATCTTCATCCTCTGCGTTGGCCCATCGGTGGGGTTATTCAAACCCATCCAGGCTCAGATGGAGTTGTTCGTACGGTCACGTTGAGAACTTCCAACGGAATGGTCGATAGAAACTATTCTACTTCCGATTCAAAAGGAAACAATAACAGAACATTGATCGAAAACTTCTTCAGAGGCAAGATGTTTCGCATTTAAAGTCATTCTTTTAAAATCGCCGTTTTCATTAATTCATTTACTTAAGTCTACATACATTCCTTTGTTGTGCCAAAACATACCTGTAATGTCCCGTCTTGATTTAGACGGACTACGCGCCTAATTAAATTTGCGTAGTTAGTTAGAATGAAATGATAAGAACACAAACTTGGTTTATCGGTTTATTAGTTTAACAAAATTGGTTGTGTTTGGTTCTTAATCGGTAATCTACTGGTATAAGAAATGAATATTGACTGGTTTAAATGATATATGAATAATGACTAGTTTAAAGGTTGAATTAATATTTTCTGGTTAACTGAAGTATCAATATTCTACTGTTTTAAGAAATGAATCAATATTTTGGTTTAACTGAAGAATCAATATTGTCTCTATATAATTTTTTTTTTGTTTTCGTAGAAGAGGGGAAATCTTCAAAAGACACCCAGCCGTCCGCACGACTGGGTAGTGTCGGATTCCCGAGGAAGGTGTCCTCGGACCTACCGACTAAACCCCTTCTACCTCAGGCCGTTCTAGGACCTATCGGTTCAGGTCCTCTTCAGCCGTGTGTTTTGTGTTTTAGGTGATTGTGTGTTTAGTTGTATGTCTCTATATAATACATGTCTAAGTATTTAAAGCTAAACTATCTACAAGGGGAAAGTGCGGTGGTTACTACTATTGGTTGAAACTAGGAATTGGAAAGTGGTAGGCGTTATGAAATTCTAAGTAATGGAAAAATGTCGGTTCTGGAGCTATATACAAAAATATAATCCTAATCTAATCCGAATCGTTACAGTGTACCTCGAAATAGAGGGGCAATTGTCATAAAGCTATAAGTCATAAATTAACAAAACTGCCTATCTATCAATGATGGCTCAAAGGCACAGCAGCAACAGTCTAAATTTTCTAAATACTAAAAAGTTTTGTACACTGTACATGTAATTGATGAACCGGAACAAAACCTGTTTACCTGCCTGATTTTTATTGGCTTTTAACTGCACTCTTATCTCATACCCTTATACGCTCCACCAATCAAACTAAAAATCAATAATTTCCACCACTACGTACGTAGACCAAGACGTGACCTGTTCAAAAGCAGTTAGTAATCGTAGTTTCGTTAATGTTAGTTGTATATTCGCGAGTGAAATTGTTGTACCTGGTAGGAAAGTACATGCAAAATTTGTTCCACGAAACCCAGACTCGTCGACTGGTATGTTTACCTACCTACTTCCCTTATCAACCCGTCCGACAAGTTTCACCGTTACCAACAACAACCCCTACATGAGGCATATTTCGAAAACTAAACTTTATTCAATTCTTTTAATATTTTTCTTTTTTTCATTCACTGGTTTTTTGTCTAGATATCTATTTCCTTTTTTATTTTCTATTTATTTCTTTACTTATTTCCCGCACGATAAATTCTATCTTTCCTTCAATTTCTGTTTTCTCTTGTAGTTATCGTACAGACTTGCTCTTTTTTTTAATCCTAGGTTTTCGAGTATGCCACGTTCGTTCCCAGCATCATTTTTTTTCCCTAAGTACCCGTTATCCCACATTCGTTCATTCTTTAACCAATTTTACCCCACTTCATCACCCCACCTTCAACCCCTCTACATTCCACCCCTTTTCATTACCTCAGGTTGGTATAAATACTGGTCCCAGCACAACCAGAAATCATCTCTGACATTCCACCCACCAGCGGCAAGGGAGAGAGAGATCCTAACCTCCGATCTACCAATCATCCTCTGTTTTTTTTCATGTGTGTTATTTCGCCTATCTCTGACATTCCACCCACCAGCGGCAAGGGAGAGAGAGATAGATATATCCTGTTCTTTTTGTCTCGAAGTTTTGTAGATATATGTTGTATGGTTTCATTGTGTGTGTGCTTGTCGATTTATTTGTCATATTGTATATTTTCTATCGGGTATTTCGTGTGTGCTTGTAAATCGAAGCAGTGTGTGGTGTGCGAACTTGTCTTTTTTTTTTTAATTTTTTCTTTGTATATGGTATATAATTAGTATCCATACCGAATAAACTTAGTGCACCGATAACGTGTCGTCTTTTGTTTTTATATCAAAATTCTTGCTCTTGCCTTTTGCTGTTTTTTATCTATTTTTCAGTTATTGTTTGATTTTGTTTTGTGTGTGTTAAACAATAGTGTTAATTTGTTCTTTTACTTTATGTTTTCGTTTATTTGTGTTTGTAAATTAAACTGTTCATTGAAGATATCGATTCTCTATCGGTTCTAGACGCGTATCAAAAAGAACGTTGTGAATATGAAGATTTATATTTTCAAATTTTATCTTAAGCGAAACAATTCATATCCGAAAATCGAGTTCAAAAATTTGAGCAATAGAGAACAATAGTAGTAGCATAAAGTTACTCCCAATGCCATTACCTACGTTCAATGGCAATTATGAACAATAGTTGTTTTTCAAATATACATTCATATAGTTAATCCATAATAATGAAGCAATACCCAATGTGAAAAAATTTCATTACTTAAGGTTATTGTAGGAGGGTGAAGCAGCGGATTTGTTAAAATTTGTGCTGTACTTATTCGTAAACCAATTATACCATTGCTTGGTTCCTACTTGTTGATAGGTATGAAAATACGCAAATATTAATTCGAAATCACATTAAAGTAATTTTTGAACTTGAATCAGTAAAAAGGGAAAAGAAACATGCCAGCATTGGAAGCACTGGGTCAACCCCTACAATTTTAGGACATACTAATAATATATATTATTTCATCGAAGTTAGATCATGTTACCCCTAGTGAATAGGAAACGAAATACAATAATAAATTCGTGTCTCCAAAAACTGCCGTAACTCAAAAGCTTTTCAGGAACTTTTTAATTGAGAAATGCAAATTGCTAGAAGCAAGAAAAATTCAAATCAGTGAAGGTTCATTGCTTAGTCAAAAACTCAAGTGGTTCCATTTGTTCGTTTTCTAACGAGGGTCACATTATATACGATTGCAAAAAGTTTCTAGTACTTAGTGTTTCCCATCGAATCGATGAAGTAAAACACATCAAACTCTGCATAAACTGTCTTCGAAAAAATCATTTTGTAGAGCAATGCAATTCCTCCACATGTCGCAAGTGTCAAGGGCGTCATAATACGCTCCTTCACTTGGACAATAACACAATCAAACGCAAGAGCGCGGTGCTATCAGAAGAGAAAATGATAAACAGAATGATTACAGTGTTCCTATCAAAAATCACATGCAATTCAAACTTCGATGTCTCACGTTTGTAAAACAATAGCTTTCGATGGAATACTTTTATCAACAACTTTAGTGGATGTTGATAAATTTGAAATTCTACGCGATAGTGGTAGTCAATCTGAATTTATAACTTACAGATTATGCAAAAAGCTACAATTACCGTTAACAAAAGCGGACGTCTCCGTATCAGGAATAGGCCAGTCGGTGACTAAGGTTGTAAACAAAGCTTTAGTTACAGTGCAAGCTAGAAATAATGCTTTTAAATTGTTTAGCTATACCAAACATCACGTCTAATTTGCCAACACATTCTATTGATGTAAGCCATTTGAAAATACCTCCGAATTTAGTGCTAGCTGATTCAACCTTTAATGATTGTGGCCCAATTAATATTTTAATCGGACTAGATAAGTTTTAGAGATTATTATATACCAGGCAAATATAACTTGGTAAAAATCTTCCGACGCTTTAAAAGATCATTTCGGGAGCCGTTCATCCGCCTAGTTTTATTCAACGCGAAGGGGAAATTACATGTAATCTCGCCCAAACAGATCTTAGCAACCAATTGACCAAGTTCTGTGAAATTTAGGATAATCACTCTAAAAAGCCTCTGTCTCATGAAGAGAAGATTTGCGAGGAATCATTTTTGAAAAATACAATACGCGGTCCTTCAGGTAAGTTCATCGAAACTCTTCCTTTAAAACTCCCCAGAAGTTTTAGGCGATTCATTAGAAATAGCAACTAAAAGATTTCTATCTCTTAAAAAGAAACTTCATAAGAATCTGAATTTATTTAACGAATATTCCAATTTCGTTCATTAATACCAAATTTTAAACCACATGACTAAAATTAACGTCGATAGCAATACGAACCAATATTACTTCCTACCTCATCACTGTGTGATCAAGCACTCAAGTTCAACTATGAAATTGATTGAATTTGCGTTCTCACGAGAATCTTAAAGATAACTTGATAATAACTCGTGACGATTTGGTTACAGATAGTCAAAATGTCGATGAAGTGTATCGCTATGACACTAAAAAACAAAATCACAAATATATTGAAATCGGATGGTTTTCATTTTAGGAAATTCCTTTCCAACAATTTGGAAGTGCTTCAAAGAGATAAGCATTCGTCTAACACAACGCATTACATCGCTGATTCGCAATAAGCAAAAATTTTAAGCCTTTTTTGGGATGCCCAGCATGATATTTTACGCTAATCTATTAAAGCATCTGAAGAACGAGTCTCAACAAAACAATCAATTCTATCCCTCATTTCCCAAATTTTTGACCCTCTAGGGTTATTAGCACCAACCGTTATAATAGCCAAAATTATCATCCAAAAATTATGGCTTTTTAAGTTGGATTGAGCATACACACGGTTTGGAAACGTTTTCGAGATGACCTTCAATCCTTCAATAATTTAAAAATTCCTAGACAAGTTACTTGTAGTTTTCCTATTCTAATAAAAATTCACTCTTTGTCCAACGCTAGTGAATCAGCTTGTATGTATGTGAGATCAATCGACCGTATATGGGGACAATACATGTTCGTTTGCTGTGTGCGAAGACTCGTGTTGCACCGCTCAAAATCATTGCCAAAACTACTGCTGGAGCTATGCGTTGCACTTTTATCTTCCCAACTTACTCAGAAAGCAATAAAGGCTTTAGATCTTAACCCCATATCTTATCACTAGAGGTGTGATTCCGCCATCTACTCTCCTGGATTTGGGCTCCATCACATTTATGGAAAATTTTCGTGTCCAATAGGATAACCCAAATATAAGTTGTTACTGACAGATTCATGGCATTATGTAAACCCTAAAGAAAATCCTGCCGATTTGTTAAGGAGGGGCGTCTACCCATCACAAATTATCAGAAAGTGATCAATGGTGGAAGGGACCAATTTGACGGTCAAGCCCTGAAGACAAATAGCCAAATCATTATGACTCAGTAGTGACATCGGCAAGTTTTCATAACTTTCCCAAATTACGTCCGAAACATGTCATTGCAACTGTTACTATCAATAACGATGAATTTAACACCATCGAAAGATATTCAAACTTCAATAAGCTAGTCAGAATTATTGCTTATTACTTGGTTTTATTAGAATTTAAAATCGCGAAAATCAAAAGGCCTTATTATTGACCCTCTTTCTGTTGACGAACGAAACGATGCGTTGCGCGCATTAATAAAAATTGTTCAAGCTCAAGAATTTTCTCAAGAAATCAGTGACATTACAAAAAACAATGAGGGATATTGAGGGTTGGCGGCAGAATGAAGCACTCTAATTTTTCTTATGATAAAGAACACCCTGCCATTTATCCGCAAAACATGTCTTTTCGTCTTATTGTACAAAGCGAACACATTTGTTTGCTAGTCCTCAAAATCTGTTAGCATCAATTCGTGAACGATTTTGGATTTTATCATCGCGAAATTTATTAAAAAAGGTCGTACGCCAGTGTTCCAAATGTTTTCGTTTGAGCGACTCAGGGACTAAATATTTAATGGAATACCAGAATTTGGGGACATTCTTGCGCGGGCGTTTTCTGTGGACCTTATCATTAAGTACAGATTTACTAGAAATTATAAATTGGGTAAAGGTTTAGATGGAGGGGATCGAAAGAGACTGGTCACCTGAGTAAAAAGTTGAAAGTTGATTATTTTGACAATTTTCATACATCATCATCATCATAAGGTCGTCAATCCTAAGACTGGTTGGACACGTATCTCTACTCTTTCCTATCCTGAGCTAAACTTCGCATTTCCCTAAAACTAGAACAGCCCACATCCTTAACTATTTGCCAGTCATCTAATCTAGGTCTACCTCTACCCCTCCTAACTCCTGTTTCTGTCTCTAATATGTCTCTGACTAGACCTTCATGCCTAAGAAGGTGTCCTACCAACCTATCTCGCCTATTTTTTATTGACTTCCATAGAGTCCTCTGTTCTCCTATTCTTTCCAACACCTCTTCATTTCCAACCTTTTCTACCCATCATCCTCATCATCCGCCTATAACGCCACATTCCGAACGCTTCTAACCTTTTCTTTTCCGCCACGACCACTGTCCATGTTTCGCGCATACAATGCCGTGCTCCAAACATACACCTTTAACAACCTTTTTCGAATTTCTAAATTAACCGTTCGCGAGCATAGAAGTGATTTCTTTTTATTAAAGGCCACACGACCCTGCGCTATCTTCTTTATATCCCTACTACTCCTTCCATCCTAACTTATCTGACTTCCTAGGTATGTAAAATCAGCCACTTCTTCTAATTTTTCGTCTCCTATCTTTATATTCGCTATCTCCCTACTTTTTCTTCTCTTGCATACTAGTATTGTAGTTTTACTTTTATTTATTTTCATACAGTACTGATCTGTCAGTACCTCTTCCATTTTATTTAAAGCTATCTCTAGGTCCTCGTTGCTAGATACTAATACTACTATATCATCTGCAAATCTAAGCATACTAATCTTTTGCCCTTGCACATCTATCCCTACAGTTGTATTGTTTTTAATGATGTTGATGGCGTCTTCGATGTATAGATTAAAAAGTAGCGGCAACAGTGTGCATCCCTGTCTGACTCCCTTCCTAATATTTACTTCTCTATGTTGCATCCTTAGCTCTATAACTGCCTGTTGCTCTTTATACAAACTAAGTATCACTCTTCTATCTTTGTAACTCATCTCTATATTTTTATGTATATTTAACATCTTGTCCCATTTAACATTGTCAAAAGCATTCTCTAAATCTAAACCCAAATTGATCTTCCCCTAATAGTTCTTCCGCCCTTTTTTCCATCCTCCTCTGTACAATTCTAGTTATGATTTTTTACGCATGGGAAATTAAGCTAATTGTTCGAAACGTCTCGCACCTATCCGCGCCCCTCTTCTTAGGTAATGTTACTACTACGTTCCGTTTATAATCCTGTGTGACTTTCCCCGTTTCGTAAATGGGACTAACTAGCTTAAACATACGGTCTATAACCTCTTGTCCTGCATGTTTTAGAATTTCCCCCTGTATCCCATCTATACCTGGCGCTTTACTATTCTTTAACTTTTTTAATGCTACATCGAACTCTTCTCTGATTATGGGATAACCAAGCTCATCTATTTCCACACTATTTTTCTTCTCTAATATATCTCTTAACTCAGGGCCTGCGTATAGGTTCTCTAAATATTCTTTCCACCTATCTGCATTTTCCTCATTTTCTATCAAAATGAATCCTGCCCCGTTTCTTATATTACTACTACTGTATCCTACATCACTAAAGTTCCTTTTAATTATATTATACGCCTCATCGGTTTTACCTACTTTAAACTTTTCTTCTACTTCTTTACACATCCTTTCAATCCACTGTTCCTTAGCTGCCCTACACTTCCTAATTATTTTCCACTTTATAGCTTTATATCTTTTTTGCCCTTCTTCGTCTGTCCTGTTTTTGTATTTCCGCCTTTCGTCTATTAATCCTACAATCTTATTTGTTATCCAGGGTTTCCTACTTTCTTTTTGTTTAAGACCTAGTACCTCTGTAGCTGCTGACTTTAGCCACGTTTTAATGCAGTTCCATTCTGTCTCTATGTCCCCGTCATTCGTTTCTCCCGCCGCCTTTAGTATTTCGTCTGTCCCTTTACCTAACCTATCACGCGCTTTGTTACATTTTAGCTTTTCTAGGTCGAGACGTCTCCTACCTTCCCTCTTTTTCAGAATTTTGAATTTAAGATTGGTCTTCATAACTACTAAGTTATGATCGCTGTCTATGTCTGCTCCTGGATAACTCCTACAGTCCTTCACTTGATTTTTAAATCTTTGCCTAACAAGTATGTAATCTAACTGATATCTCCCTAAATCACCTGGCATCTTCCACGTATAGCGCCTCCTAACGTGATGGTTGAATAACGTATTCGCGACGGCTAAGTTATGTTTATCGCAAAATTCTATCAGCCTGTCTCCCCTATAATTTCTATTGCCTAGTCCAAAAGAACCTGCTACTGCACCCACTTTACCTTCACCTATTACTGCGTTGAAATCTCCTTAAACTATTAGGTTGTCTTGTCCTTTCACTAAACTTAACACGTCTTCTATATCTGCATAAACTGCTTCTACGTCTTCGTCACTGTAAGATGATGTAGGCATGTAGACCTACACTAATACCGTTCTCACCGGCTTTGAGTTTAATTTAACCATAACTATCCTATCGCTTTTTTGTAAATAACTTTCTACACTTTGCCCTACTTTCCTACGCATTACAATTCCTACCCCCGAATTACCTTCTACCGATCCTGTATGTATTACTCTAAAGTCCCCACTGCAGAAGTCTCCAGCTTCGGGCCAACGGACTTCACTAATTTTCCTACTTGCCTCATTATTCTAACATTCCACGCTCTGACTCGTGAAACATTGCACCTATCCCTATTGCACTAATTGATGACATCCCCCGAGGTAGTCCCCGCGCGGACATCTGAATGGGGGACTAGTTTACGTCCGGAGTGCTTTACTCCAGAGGACGCCATCATTTAATTTGTGTAGTCTTACTCGGGATCATAATGTGGTGGTTTCCCCGTTGTCTTCCACATCGCAGTATTATGCATCAGAGTGCCATACCGATCCTCGTGATCTCTGCCACCCTGAGTACTGAAAGAGCTGCTGCGCTCTTTCAAGGACTTGTCTTAGTCTGGTTTCTCTTTAAGAACTCCTCCATTATGGTTGAACCTATGGTCCGGTTTCCTAAATCATCGAAACTCGCAAGCCGGTCCCACTCTAGTTTGTACAAGAGTTTATTCACTAAAATTCAAATAAAATTGAAATGACAATTGGGCGTTGTCAAATCAACTCATCAGGGTTCTGACGGAATCATTCGGGCTGCCAGGGCAAAAACCAGCTCTTCAATATTGAAAAGACCAGCCAGCAAACTCTGCATTTTTCCAATAGACCATTGACTTCAAAGGTCTAATTGGTTATCAATTCATTATTGCCTACGGGCAGCCAAGGGGCGGTATATTTGTGCAAGTGTCAGATTATCACTCTGTATATGCGGTTTTGTGCTTCTTTACTTTGTCTGAATTGTTTCGCGTAAGCGATTTTGTTTACTTTCGGTCGCAGATTAAGACTAGTTCCAACTTGTCGGTAAAAAACTGAAATCTCCAAAGTATAGACGTCTCGAAGCCTGTCTTTTGCGCGTACTTAGGGACTAATTGAGGAGTAATTTAAATACTGATGCTGTAAGCTGTTGTGATTTTCTTACAACTCTTTTTGTCGTTTTTGTACTCACCATGAGATTCCCTATTGCATATAGTTCACACCCTTCAACGCTTACCACTTATTTCAGATACATCCTGTATGTTTGGAACAATTTATTTACTTTCTTGAAATTGCAAATTCACAATAAATAAATTTTAAATAGGAAACAGTTCTTCTGTATTTTTTATTCTTCAAATGTAGTCTTTGTCATTAATTAATTATTTATTGTACTTTGGGCGTTTGTATGGGTCAGGGTAATTTGGTAAATGGGTGAAATTTGGAATAACAAAATTAATAAAAAGTAAAAAGGATACATACACATCAGAAACGGTTCAAAATGGATTTATTATTGCAAGGAATTTTAAAAAGAATATAAACAGTTTGAAAGAGAAACTATTACATTTTAAGAATAAACAAAAGAAAAGCGAGATTTAAGAACTACCTCATATTTTATACATGTCACTAGAGTAAGTTGGGGGCTCACTGCAGCAAAGTTGTTGCTACATTGTGGACCTGATACTGTAATGTTCGTGGGTTTAACAAAATTACTTGTAAGACTGACAACAACAGAGCTATTTATTTACACTAACTATTAATATACCACTATTCACTGCGCTATTTATTTCACTGCTATCACTGTCAATTTATTTCTCGACTCATTCTGCAACGGTCAATTTATTTCTTCTCTCTCGGCGATCGTCTCTTCCTTTAAATAGTCTTTTGTTTACTTTCGGGAGTCTTGTCGAAACGTCTGTGTAATTCCTTTTCTTCTTTGAACTGTTTAACCGCTTTCCCAGAACGCAGGTACGACACACACAAATACAAATACGGTGCACATGAAGAAAGGCGCCCGCGGCTAGTCGGCGAATCAATAAGCCGTCCACGCACATGTATGCACGATTGCACAAACACGCTCGTGCTCGCTACAATACTTATTTACAAGCCCGAATCATACCTAGCGATTACACATACGAATACGATCCTAGTCTACGTAGACGCGGAGAAATTTTTCATTTTCTTATCAATTTATTTTTTCTTTTTAATATTATGAGATGGAGTTAATAAAATGGAAATTGATTCAACTTTTTTTATTATTTTCTTATATATNTTTATATTATAATTATATTATCTTCAAATAAAAAAGAACGATCCAATTAATAAACTGACTATCACAAAAATGCTATTATCAACACTTTCTTTAGAAAATGTAAAGTCTAAAGCATCACAAAAAAAAATGATCCAATTAATGAACGAACTAGAATCACAAAAAATTATATACCTGTTGAAGGTTAGATTATGTTTAGTTTAGGTTATCCCCATTTGAAGTAAGACATACATTTATTTAATTTTCTTCTTTTATAGTGCCCTATCACCTCCTGCAAGTTTGCTATTTATTTCAGAAACACTTTGTAGAAGTCCCCGAAACAGTATACGGCGCATACGCGATGTAACAGTGTGATAGTATGGCAAATATTAAAAGAACGTTGTAATCAATTGTAGCAAGTGCAAGCCTTGTAGGAAACTGTTTTTTAGCCGCTAGTGAATTTGTGTCAGTGGTTTTTCTATACGATTTAGTTTACGGGCATGTTACTTCACGAGACGGAATTTTTAATTTACGTAATAGCATTCATAATTTCGACAACGTTTTTCGAGAAAAGTTCTTTTTTTTGTGTTTATAATGCTTACATGTTGAGGTGAAATTTAAATAGTGCTGCATACTATCACCGATGAATAAATGTTTTTAATTAATTTTTATCGTGATGGGCGTCCAAACATTATCTGTAGTAACGTTGTAGTTTGCTGTTGATATTTACATTATTAGTCGTTCAACAACCGGCATTGTTTACATTATCTATCGATGTAGTTGCCTAATTATTTTCGCAATTAGCACTAATAATTACGTTTATGTCGGTGACAATAATAGTGATTCCGATGAGGAAAGTGAATATGAAAACTAATTACAAAATCAACAAAAGCATTAGGTTTATTTTTTTGTTTTTGTTAATTTATGTTTCTATTTTATTTCCTGGTACGCTACTGTCCTATCTGTATTAAAACAACAATTTTCGACTATTGAAAGCTTATTTGGAATTGGTTCCCAGTGATTTACCCAAATAGGCCATAAATGCAAGACCGCTCGCCAGCTTCGTTCGTCCGATCTGTAGTAGATTGTAAGTGGTTTTTTAAAATAAAAAGTGAAAATAAAGTGCGATACAAAGTGTAGCGACCGCGTGATTGTGTGCTATCGGGCATACGTGTGTGAGCTGCTTATGCGCCGTATCTGTAAACGTGTGTGTCATACCTGTATTCCGGGAAAGCAATTAAAGCGTTCAAAGAAAACGAGACTTCTCTGGACGGCAGGAGAATGTTCCCGAAAGAAGGCAAGGGAGTATAAAAAGGAAGAGACGATCGCCGAGGTAGAGTAGAAATAAATTGACCGTTGTAGAAGTGAAGAGTAGAAATAAATTGACAGTGATAGAAGTGAAATAAATAGAACAGTGAATAGTAACAGTAGTGTAAATAAATAAAATAATTACCGAAGTTTAGTAATAATTTAATAGTGTTTTTAAGTTTAATAGTAATTAGTGTAAATAAATAGTTTTCTTCTTAAAATTTAATTTGTTAAACCCACGAACATTACAAAAGCAAGACTAGTGGTGAATGGCTAGTGTTGATTATGAAGAAACGTTTTCGTCGGTTGTGTGTCATAGTACATTAAGATTATTATTTGTTTTGCCAGTAAAACTAGGTTTAATTACTACAAATTTAGATGTTACTACTGCCTTTCTAAATGGTATATTGGAGGAAACTGTTTTTATGGTAATACTCGAAGGGTTACAAAAGCTGTTTCGTCGCCTTGTAAGGGCTCGTTTTCGGCAATATCCTGCTGATACTTATCAGTAGGGCAGAATAAAGCGGCACCACCAAAACTAATTAGCAGTGCATTTAGTTGAAAGAAGAACGCATAGACGTTTGATTTGTGGAATTATATATTGAATTTACACCTACTGTACACCTTTAATTACACTATATACATCGAATCTGAATCTTAAAGATTTGAATTTCTGAAGTGAGTCTGAATGATGTTGTGAATCCTTTTTGTCTCTTAGAAACTTAAAACTAAGACTTAAATAAACTTAACTATGCAAATAAAGGGGGTGGAGTGTAGGAGTCCCTTCCTAAATATTATGGATGACAAGCTTCATTGGTCATTACCACTGGTAGACATAATAGTCCCAGATTTCACCCTCTGACCCAGTTTCGAGTGAAAGTTTACATTTATGGGGCAATAAAATGAATCGCTTTGAGTCCTCGATGGATCTGCACATTACAAGACATGAATTTATGACAGCCTTCTTGCTGTCAACCCTGACCAATTTGTGTACCCTTTTTACTTCATGATTTATAACAGTGCCATCCATAACACTATTTTACGCATAGGCACAAAAGAAACCCTTCTCGAAATCGAAACAAAAGATTTTGATTCTTAAAGAAACTATTATTTCAAAAAAAGCAGACGTTAAAAAGAAACTGAATTTTGAGTGAAACGAATTGATGAATAGGACTCGAACAAAAGCCTAATTGTGAAAACAAAGTTCTAGAATTAAAAAATGAAATTTTTGGCCTAAAACAGTCATCTCGAACCTGACATAAAAAAGTTTTAGCTCGAGCTCTCTTCTGAATTTTATTGACACCGTCGTTGATTCGATGAATAACCAAGTGCGGACTATCCCAAACTTGCTGTAGTTTCGGGTTCTTTCGATTTACTGAATTATATAGACACACTTTGTCGCCGTCATTAAACCCAGCAGAGTTGGCTCATCTATCGTATCTGGTTTTCATGCGTTCACTTTCAAATCATACGCACGTCTGTAGATAGGTACTGCAGAATTTACAGGACGACCAGTCATGTCCGCTAGCAGTCTGAGTTCTTTCCCAAATAAAGTGTTGACCGGTGTTCTTCCAAATATCTCATGGATAGCGGGTTTATAAGCTAAGACGAATAGCAGTATGCATTGGACCTAGTCAGTTTGGTGCTCGTTGACGAAGCTTTTTAAGGTGTCTTCAGAGTAGCGTTAAGTCGTTCAACCATCTTATCAGAATGTGAATATAAAAGCGTAGGTACTCTTCGTTTTTATACAGCCCGTTAGTTCAGTGACCTTCTTGAATAAGGCTTACTTAAAGATCCTACCTTGGTCGGGAAGCACTTCCAATGGTACTGCATATCGGCTAATCTCGTCACTGGTAAGTTTTGTGCTTCCTTCGCTTATGTTTCGGGTCACTTTCTAAAGTAATCTATGACAACCAAGATGTAACATTTATCGGAGTCTGTCATTGCAACTGGACCAACCACGTCGTCAATAAAATCGCTCTTGTACCTTCTCTGGTTTTCGCAGGGCCGAAATGTCTTACGTCATGATTGCTTCTAAGACTTATGAAACTCTCTCCTACGGAAGTACCACTTGAAGTTTGTTTCTGGTTCCATCTGGTTTCTTCCACATTCTTTTGAAAACACTGTGGTCCAAGGTAACAGAAATTCACTGGGCCCAATAACTTTCGATTGTCTGACTTAAGTGGCTTACAACTGCTCACGATGGTCTTGAGGTTCCAGCTTGTTTCCATCTCATTATTGGATCAATATCTTTGTCCTTCCACTGGTCTTCGATTAATCCGTTATCTTCCCAGGATCTCTCAGGCTGAACGGTGGTTAGAGGATAACAGGTCGATGCCAGTCCTTCTTTCTTCTCTGCGGATAAGCAATGTTTGCAATTTTCCATGCAAGGTCTCCGGGATAGCGCATCTGCCTTACATGGTTGTTTGTCTAGGCGATGCTCGATATCGAACTACTAGAAGTCATTGTAACCAACGTGCAATTTGTTCTTCCAGGTTCTTAAAATACAGTAGTCACTTTAGGGAGACGTAATCCGTTCTTAAGAGAAATTTTCGTCCGTATAGATTCTTGCGGAAATGCTCGAAGTTTTTAATACCTCTCGAAAGGTCACACAATAACATCAACGATGAAGGGCTCGCTGAACCGTGGGTATTAGGATGTGGACTGGTGTTCGGTGCCGATTTTTGATCGTGGACTGTGCGAGGTGTTGTGCACCACGTCGAAGATTCGTTTCCTCAACTGTCGCGGAATGTACGGCCGGATGGTTTCAGCGGACACGTCGCAGTAGATGGCGGTATCCGTGCCGTCGACTCTCAGTTGTTTAAGTACCACGGACCAAGGTTCTCGGATTAGCCCTTGGAGTTCTTGGTGCTGGCTCTGCTCGCGGCAGATCTCTTCAGTCGTGATGATGGTTGGCATCTTGACGGCGTTGACTCTGGATAGAGTGTCGGCTACGTCGTTCTCGAGGGCAACGATGTGTTGAATATTTGTGGTGTGTTGTCCGATGTAATCCAAGTGGTGCTGCTGCTGGGCGATGCTTTTTCGGGCTTCTGGTCGAAGGCGTAGGTAATCGGCTTGTGGTCGGTGTAGACTACCGTTTCTCTACCTTCGATCATGTGCTCGAAGAATTTGATGGCGGTATAAATGGCCAGGAGTTCCCTGTCGTAGGTGCTCCCCCCCAGGGTCCTCACCTTGTCGCGGTGGGGGGGCTCAGTACCCACACACATGTTGTGGCGAAGCAAAAGGACCCCCGGGCATCTGGAAGCAAAAGGGATTGTGGGAAGCAGCCGACGGACACGGGCGAAGGTCCGGAAGCACCCGTCTGGTGTGCCATAGAGCGCCGCGGAAGCCCCGAGGGGAAAGTACGCGGCTGCTGGCGGTCGAACGCGACGTAAGCCCAGCACAGACGAGGCAGGATAACACGGGGGTCGCCTCTCCCTCCCGTAATGCCTGCCGAGTCGAAAGTGAGGCTCTCTCGGTGCGGCCACCAACACCAATAGTGGCAATCGCATGGGAACCTCGACAGGCGCCGAAAAGTCAGAGGTCCTCTGGGTAGATGCCGTCCCTACCCCATGTCTGAGGCGAAGTAAGTGTCCTGGCAAAGGGTGTGCACCAGGCGGGGTCACAGAGTTGAGGGTAACCTGACCCATTAGGGGGGTTACGACGTGAAGCATAGCGAAATGCCGGTGGCATTATGTGGATCGGGTGTGCAGCCTGACCCTTTAGGGGGGCTGCACACTGTATGGCGAAAGCAAAGTAGATGCGAGAAGCGTAGTAGCTCGGGCGAGCCAGGAAGGCTGAAGGATGTCCGGTGATAGCGAGAGTACAGCAAAACGGATGTCACCCAGCGAGGGGTGCTCTGGAGTAGCTGATGGCGACCGGAGTGCCTATACCGGTACTCGGGCGGCGGGGGGCCCACAGGAGTCTAGCTTCGATTACTGCCCCGCCAATTGGTGTTGGACTCGAGGTGGCAGATGGAACAAGCCCGCATGCTGGGTTAGGGGGCTGTGCATCGGATCTCCCGGTTCGTTGTGCAGTCTCTGCATTGAACGCTTATGGGTTAGATAGGCCCGAACTTGGGGGTCACTCGCCTCGTTGACCCTCAGGCACCGCAACGGTGGCTCCCTGGGACCAATCCGTCTGACGGACGGGAGACCCCAGGGAGTCCTCTTTCATACCGTCATGGCTCAGCTGTGGTGGTTTGACGTGTGAATGTACTGTTCGCAGTAAGGTGGTGCACGTTAAATCTCCATAAGTTGTCGTAGGTGCTGTAGCGGGCCCGCGTTGGCGAGAACTTCCCGGGAAAGAAACCAAGTGGTTGCCGTTGACCATTTATCACCTGTTCAAGAACGGCACCCATAGCCGTGTCGGATGCGTCGGTGACGAGTACCAGCTTGGCGTTTTCAGCGGGATGTGCGAGGAGCGTGGCTTCGGCTAGTTGTTTCTTGCATTCGGCGAATGCCGTTTCGGTCGCTGAGGTCCATTCAATAGGCCGCTTGTCCTTCTTCTTGACGCCAGCGGTGATCTTGTGCAGGCAAGCCTGTGGCTCGACTGCGTGGGGGATGAATCTTCCGTAAAAATTCAACATTCCCAAGAATCTCCGGAGCTCCGCGATGTTGCTCGGCTTCGGAAACTTTTGGATGGCAGTTACATGTTGTGGCAATGGTTTGATTCCGTGTGCGTCTACTTGGTGCCCTAGATACTTTACTATTGGTTGACCCCATGTACATTTACTTGTTTTCAGGGTGAGACCGTAGAGTTTAAGTCGTTCCAGCAGGATGTCCAGGTGTTTGCGATGTTCTGCTTCGTCCTTGGATGCCATAATTATGTCGTCGATGTAGCAGAAGACGAAATCGAGTCCCCTGAGAGCGGTGTCCATGAACCTTTGAAATGACTGTCCGGCGTTCTTGAGACCAAAAGGCATCACGGTGAACTCGTACAAGCCAAAAGGTGTAATTATGGCAGTTTTTTCTCGGTCCTCATTGCTCATTGGGATGTTAAAATATACTCGTTCCAGATCCAGTGTCGAGAAGACGGTGCATCCGTGGAGCTTGTTGGCGAAGTCCTAGATGTTTGGGACTGCATATTTGTCTGGAACGGTCATCGCATTGAGTGATCGATAATCACCGCATAGTCTCCAGCTGCCGTCCTTCTTTTTTCGTAGGAGGATTGCGCTGGCGTATGGGCTACCGGAGGGATTTAGGACCCCTTCGGCTAACTAGACTCGGATGATCTCTTCGGCGGCTTTATATCTCTCGGGAGAGAGTCGTCGAGCTCTTGCAGTGCAAGGTGGACCGCGGGTGTCGATGTAGTGTTGAACGTCGTGCTTGGGCTCCCTGAACCTCGCAGGTCGTGTGACCTCAACGTGCTTGCAGAGGATGTCGTGGTATTCTGCGGAGGTGTTGATGGTACTGAGCGTCGGGGCATCCGTGACGGTTACCTTTCCAGAGAAAGCCATTTTCGATGATCGGGTGGGATACGTCTGCCACTACGAAAGTCCACTCGAATGGTCGACGTAGACTGAAATCGACCATCAGCCTTTGTTCTCCGAACGTCGGGATCTCGGTCTTGTTAGCGGCGTAGAGTACCCTGCTGGTACACTTATTTGAGCTGGCGTATCGCTTTGGTAGCGTGGATACGTCAGCGACCGTGTCGATCAGAAAACTGGTGTTTGTCTTGCTGTCGGTCATGAGAAGGCGTTTTGGTTTGGGGACGTCTCCTGCGGCTGCCTGGATGCACGCCGGATTCGTTAGTTTCCCTGCGGCTTCCAAGCGCAGGGTGTCCTGCAATGGTACGCCTCTTTACCAAACTTCTTATGATAATAGCATACCTCTGGTTCGTTTGTTTCAGAATTTGCTCCATCCCATGGTCTGCTGACGCTGCGTTCTCGTGACCATCCGCGTCACCGTCCTCAAGAGCGGGAATCGCGCTTCTTCGAAGCCTCAAAGTCGCTGCGTAGCTGGTTGATTGCCAGCATGATCTGACCGAGGTCGTAGGCCTCCGGTAAAATGGTCCTTGTTATATCTGGAGAGACGGACGTCGAGCGATGCGCCACGTGAACTGCCGCTATCGATGGTCGAATTGTGTCCATGATACGGTCCGCTATCTCAGCCAGGTCGGACAGGTCGGTGTTCTTGCTTACAGCCAGGATGAATTGTACTTGCTCAGGGAGTTGCTCCAAGAAGAGTGCTCTCAGGATGGCGTCGTCACATCTTCCGCCAGCCAGGTTTCGCATTTTCTGGATGTACACCTTTGGTTTCGTGTCTCCCATCGGTTGGCCCCGGAGAAGTTTCTTCATCCTCGTTTCCGCGGAGTCTGCAAGTATGTTTTGAGCGATTCATACTTGCCATCTTCCGGTGGATTGTCGATGATGTCGCCCACGAGGTCGATGAGGTCCGGTTCCAAGGTGTTGATCACGTGCCTGTACTTCGTTGTGTCTGAGGTTATCTTGTGGAGTAGGAAAGTGTTCTCTACGACGGTGAAGTACTTGGCTGGGTTTGACGACGTTCAATGCGGCCACGTGGTTGTCGTTGGTCTGCTGCTCGTTAGAGATGTTGGACTTTTCGTCGTCCGGCATGCTGAAGAAGCTGTCGTAAAAAGGGAAGTCATCGTAGTCGTTCGTGGCGTGTAGGTCCGGTTTTTTTTCGAAATCCGTAAAACACCGAAAACTGAGTTTACCGGAAAAAAAAATATCACACGGTTCCGGTCCGCTATCACGTCGGAGTCACCAAATTTATGGGTTTCGACAAAGCGAGTCCATAATAAAGCGTGATGTTAATGGATAACTATTTTATTTCCACGAGGTAACACAAGTGAAAAGTAAAAAATAATTAGTAAGACTGTTGCTTATATTGTAACCATGACAATACTTCCGGTTGTTATGTGTGTATCGCCACATTATTATCATGTGTGCTGCCACCTACACTACGTACTGAGAACCATTTTTGAAATTTGTAATATATAAAAATACAATACTGACTAATAGTTTGATTAAAAATTTTGAGGATTATGCAAAAAAAAAATAATTGCAAGCTATTTTTTTAAATTTCAAAATTTACTAATTTTTAAATGCCTGTAACTAATCTTTTTGTAAAGATAATCATACTTTGTCTTAGAGTTTTGTAAAACTCAAAGACTCAACTTTGAGAATGTGAAACGGTTTTCTGGAAAAAATTGCGTAAATTATGTGTAAATTCAATTTAAAACAAAAAAGAATTTTTCCTCTGTTAATTAAATGGGAAACTAAAATAAAAATAGCGACCCCATAGATTTGAGCTATAGGGTTCATGTTTGGCGAGGATTTTTTTTACATCAAATAGAAACATTTGAGGGGGTAAGAATTAGAAAAAAAAAATAAAAATTTTGTTTGAAGCACCCTAGTGGGTATGTCAAGATTGGGGCTACAGAGAGTGCGTTTTCAAATGTCTTTTGGCATTCGGCTGTCCACTAGAATGAAACTTCATGATATGTGGAAAATACAATATTTAGCAAGCTAGAAATAATTGATGCAAGTGGGATGATATAGGAGAAAATGAGTGTATAAGAATTATCCAACAGGTGTAAACAAGGTTTAAATATGTAGTGGAATAAAAAATTATAGGCAGAGTGGGTAGCAATATCAAACTCTTTTTTTACGGTAAAATACAATGGGAAATTATTCTAGGGTCTAATGGCGAAGAATATTTGAATAAAAGGTATAAAAAGAAAGAGAATAAGGAAATATGGGCTACAATTAGTTGTGGTAACAATTGTTCTGTTGTGGAATTACAATGCAAAATCTAACTGTACATTATACCAATATAAAACGAAAAAATACATTAGAATAAATAAAAACTTGTTCGAGTCTGCGTAAACTGAGATCGTATGCTATGTTTATTAGCCACTAGTGAAACAAATATACGCCGAATAAAAAAACGCCTTCTGCCAACACTTAGAACATTTAAGCTTAAGGATTATACATTGTGTGTGTAAAGAAAATAATTTTTTAGTTTCTTGTCACATTAATATGATGGTAGGACATATCTCTTTTTCCTCTTGGTAATATCCTGCATTTACTGCACCTATCTTAAGAAATAATACGTTACCTGCCATTAAACGAAAGCAAAATTGTGTACTTTTGCAATTATTGCATTTAACCTCCGCACCGGCGTGATACCATAGAATGAAGTGGTCTAGGGCTCAGGGGTTCCAGAGACCCTAGGGTTTTGGATAGTTCTGATCGACTTACCTAACCAGGTACTTCTCGCTACATGTAAACATTTTGTTAGAATCTTTTAAATTATTTATTAGTCTTAAATTAGATTCGATTAGATAGCTGTTAGGGCGTAACTATCTAAACAACTTTACGTTTTTTTTTTATTTGAAATATACACCTTCATTTAATTAAAATGTTCATCAATTAATTTATGTATTTCTGCGAATTTTTAAATCACCTAGGGGCGATTTTTGTAGAATGCAATTTTAAGAATGTTTTATCAAATAAGACATTCTTGGTTGAAAAAATGTCATTAAATAATTATTGTAATCCACATTAATTATATTAAGGATAAAACAAATTTTATTCAACTTGCTCATTTTTAATAATTCCGGATAATAGGAAAATTGGGATAATGTACATTGTTATTATAGAAAGTTCATAATCATAAATACTAAATAATTTAAAAAAATATATAGTGATACTAATTTAAATATAACTGTTATACACTAGAGGCAGCACTTTGCAGGGAAATAGTCTTATCCATAGACAAGGTCTTATACCTGCTTATACGGTAGAATATAAGTAAAACAAAACGTGACAGTTTCTTGTTGAGTTGAGGTTGAGGAAAATGTGGGAAACCTTAGCTCGTTAATTTTAAATTCAAAACGTCAATTTTGTATTTTGATGTTGTCATACGTCTCTTTTGAGTTTTGACAAATTTTTGCCATGCTTTTTTTGGAATTATTGATTTAAAATGGTTCATTCTTTCATTATCGGTGTTAAAGTTGCCTTCAACCGATTTACACGGTACTTAAGTTCAGGTGAATAACTGCCAAATATGTCAATTAATGTGCATGTTAAAGGGAATCCAATTAACGTTAGAAGAGGAGGGATGGTGATTACTAATTCGCAAGAAGAATTTAATAAAAGGAGGAAAATTAGATTAGAGCAGGTAAGTATGCTGAAGGGATTTGTTAAGTTTAATGCTTGGTGTATTGAAATAAATAATGGTGAATATAAGAAAAACATCTTTAAAGGTTCGGCAGCAATCGAAGGATATAGCACATAATGTGCGTAAAAGAATAGCCAAAGAAAACAATAAACAAGCTTCGTCTTCTGAGCAGCATAATTTGAGGAAATGGCAAGCTCAGAAATTACTGGAATTTGAACAGAAATATCAAGAGTGTCTTAGTAGTCTCGAAGTGCCACCCAAGATATCAACTGAAATTAGTGAAGAAATACTAGCTGCAGAAAGAAAAAGAAAAAATAGGGCAGTTGCGCTTGAACGAGGAGAAAGAGCAAATGAAAAGCTCCAGATAGAAAAAAATGAAAAATCTATGCAAAAATCAGTGCCTATTCAACAAAAAAAATTTGCCAGAGAAATTGAAAATAGCAGGTCATTGGCAATAACCAATTTTACCAAAAGGAAAAAAAGTAAAAGTAAAAATGATGAAAAAGAAATCAAGAATACATTTTATTTGGACCTCCCTAATGATTCTGAACAAAGTGGCCACCAGGAAAAAGAAATTCAGTGCACTGATGAAATTGAAGAGATGTATCAAGAAGATATGAAAAATAAATCTGGTACATCCTCGTCAGAACTTATTGACAGTTCTAGTTCTTCGACTGAAATTCCCTCAAAAAAAATTAAAACATCAAATGAAAGCAAGCAGACATCAAAAATTAAAGTTTTTCAGGCAATGGTACATAATGAGCCAAGCCCTAAAAAAAAAGGTAAAAAAGTGTCAATTTCTTCAGAATTGTCTAATAAGAAGCAAAAAGACAAAAGTAAAGATGACGAAAGTGATATTCCTAAAAAGCTTGAAATAAGAGATGAAAATTTAAATATGAAAAAATCAACAGGAAGACAAAAACTTTCAGTTCGTATTTCTGATCAATCTCCAGTATCATCCCCAAAGAAAGTTGTATTGTATACACTGCCAGAAAAATTAGTAACTCCAGCACAACAAGCTTTTTCTACAAAAACTGATTTTAAAAGGAACCCCATGAGGAATAAATTGTTTTCTGGAGTAGAAAGTGAAAAGGTTGCTGTGGAAAATGTTACAAGCAAAAGTAGATTGGAGGGAGCTTGTAAATTGCAAGATTCTTTAAGCCCTGACAGTCCTCGTTCTCCAATGATCACACATAGTGAACGATTACCAGAATTAAAACAGCAATTTATACTTGATAAACGGATTTCAGAACATATTATGAGCAGAAAATTGAATGAAGAAAAACGAAGAGACCGTGACATTCAAGTAAAAGATGATAAAAAGAATGCATTAGTGCAGAGTGATTTAAATCAAGGCCAATTTCAAACTTGTCTTTGTTCTTGCTATGGATTTAATGAGAATAAAATGGTTTCTGAGTCTGTTTATTGCAATTATCCTGAAACTTTAAGTGAAGAAGTACAAACATGTACTACTATTGATCGAAGCTGCTTTACAAATCAACCTAAAGTTAGATCTACTTCAACATCACAAGAAGTTAACGAATGTACACAAGTAAATCATAGAGATATATGTCAACATTGCAACTTTCCAAAGGCTGATGTAAAAGTAATTTCAAATTCTGAAGAATGTTCGAGTTCTTCAAGAGTTGAAATAAAATCAACGAAAACGAGTTCAAATTCTTCGAAACTAACATCGTGTAAAGACGTAACTTCCTCGGCAAAATCGATGCAAGTACCCAAACGTCCATCTGTCTCTTTATCCAAGCCAATAAAAGGAATAAGTAGAACTTTAAAGCCAGAAACTACTGAAAAAGTTCAAATTTATGATGATGCTACTAAATATTCCAGCAGTTATGCTCCCTCCAACAATCTTGTTCAAAAGATCCCAATAAATAATTTATCTATTGTGATAGAGTCAAGTGAAGATGAAAGTTCGAGAAGAGAAAAAAATAAAGACGACAAGTATGCCGAAATTAGAGGTTATAATGCATTAAAGAAAGAAAAGATTTGTCGTGACTATGAAGAAATTATGTGCAAATTACCCTTCTTGCAGAAAAAGGAACGTATAGCTTCCATTGGTAAAGATGATCCTAAATATCATATGAGTGAAGAAAGAAGAAAAGAATATGAAAAAAGGAAAGAAAATACGATTGAAACTGCTTATGAAAATTGTTTTCCAAAAGCAGTAACGATTACGTTACCTAAAAGGGTATCCGCTGCAGACGAAGACAAATTGCCTTATAAAATAATAGACATGAGAAATGGACCTACAGGTATAAATTTAGGAACGTGGGACGTAAACAAGAAGGATTCCTCAGCACCTGAAAATGTTTGTTCATACACTCAAACAGTAAAACACCCAGAACAGTCTCCAACTCCAATTGAAAATGATGAAAATATGCTCAGGAATTTATTAGAAAAACTTATTGACCAAAAAGAGAAACTAGATAAAGAAGTTTCAAGAGTTCCAGAAGGAAGTAGGTTGCATCAAATTTTAAACGATTTAGAATGCGGATTTTATAACAAAAAAGAGCAAACTAAACAGGAATTGGAAAGTGACCATAAAAAGTTACAACAAAACGAATCGTGTAGTAAGCCAGCGAAATTGACGCTTGACCACGAAAATGTAAACTCTCAAGAATTAAAGGTGCATAATACTAGCACCCAGACTTCTCCAAGATCAAAGCAACTCACTGAACTACCTTCAACATTTGCATGTCCATGTATCGTCGAGCATAAAAAAAAAGATTCCTGTGAGAAATTATGCGAAATTGTAATTAAAGTAGGAGAAGAAGCGAACCAGCCCAAGATTCAAATCACACCAACATCGAATGATGAAAAAGGAGTCGTATTTACTGTGAAAGATTTAATGGAAAATCAAAGTAATAAAGGTAAATGCTAAAATGCTTTGTGAATGTTTTTATAAGTATATCTTGTATTAATTTTTTTATTTTAGCCTGTGATTTAAATAAACCTAAAAATATGCAAAAATCAGAAGATGCTACAGTAAGAGTCACTTCAAAAAAGCTAAAGACAGATTTGTATGCTGCAGTAACTGAACCACAAAAGATTGAAAAATCTTCGCCAGTAAGTAAAAAGATTTCCAGCAGTCAAGACAAAAAGTCTTGGAAAGATGTGCTTACTCAAAATTCTACAAATTGTACATCATCAACTTCATATGTGAGCCCACCAAATTTTACGTCTTCTGTTACAAAATATATAAAAGACAAACGAGAAAATAGCTCTGGCATGTATAACATTTTATGTAGAAAGCCTCAGCAAGGAAACTTAAATTATCATTTGTTGGAAAGCGAAAACACTTTACTTAAAGATAAACGTTCTAACCCCGAGTTATTAAATCATATAAAACATCTTTTAAGAATGTCCCATACAAGTATTGAAGAACTGAATGTGAGCAGTGTAAGTAGCGTTTCTACCCCTGATTCCACGCTTTTTGCAGGCGAAAAGAATAAAACTATATCACAACTAAGGAGTATTTGTAAACAATACAACTTACGTAAAAAAGATCTTGAAAAAATGTTCAGTGTTTTGAGTAGTAGTTCGAGTAATGGTGGTTGCGAATCTACTTCGTCATCTTATAAGTCCGCCTCGAATAATTGCATAAAATTAAAACGATCTGCTGAGAATGAAACTGAAAAGTTACCTTGTGGTACATCTGACTCTCTTCAAAAACTTTATGAAGAAATGACTGTTAAATGTATGGAGAAAATTGAAAGCCTTTCTGTACTTATTGAGAACTTAAGAGAAGAAAAAAATAAAATTATTTCATGTCAAGAACAAAGTGACAACGGTGATGTAGAAGACAGTTCAACAAAGTATTTAGAAATCGAAAAAAAGAGTCCAGTACTAGAATGTGATAATTCCGATAAAACAAAAACAGATAGTTCAGAATTTGTAACAAGTAGTCAGGGAGGTGAAGATTCATTGACAAAGAAATTACTTGAAATAGATGAAGCATTGACAGAACGAATTAAAAATTTAAGCAAATTAGAGAAATCATGCACCACTGATGATGCTCAACCACAGAATCAATACAAGAGTGCTGATAGTTCTGAAGAGGTAGACAATTCAATCGAAAAAGAATTGATTTATCGTTACAAAAATCTCGTGTACGATCACGAGAAGTGCGAAGATAAAACACAATCGGAAACGAAACCTAATTTCGTTCCCTTTGTCTCAGATATTTCATGTCTTCCGAAATGGGAAGGGCTTGGTCCTTATACTTCTCATACAGACGAAATGCCAAATAAATGTACTGCGAAACCTAATAAACCTCCTCCATCAAGAGGTCTTCTTAACGCAAAACGTTTTAACGATGAAATACTTAATTATCCACATGAGCTCTCGTCAATTACCGAAGTTGACAGCTTCACATCATCAAGAATACGGCGAAGTACATCCCCTAAAAGAAATTCGCCTAAACATACAGTAGAATTTGCACCCGATTACAATTGTGAACAAAATAAAAATACTGAGTGTAACGATGTAAGCTTCCCACGCCTAAATTCCAACTTTGAAGAATTAAAACTGTTACAAAGACAAAAAATTGTTTCTCAAATTTGTCCTTCTGCATCTGTAATTGAACAAGAAGTGGTTCCGCAAAAATGCACTAGAAGTGCATGTAGTTCCCCAAAAAAGATTGTCATAGATCGCCTTATCCATAGTGAACAAAATTCCCCTAAAAAAATGTGTTCAAGACCTCAGGAATTATATCAAAAAGGTGGAGAGGTTTTAAAGAGAGCTCGAGAACTTACTACACGAATACAAAATCTTTCCAAAAGTTTTGAACTTAGACCCTGTTCTCCGCCATGTGATAATCAAGAACAAAACATTAAAACATGCGAGGGATTAATTGAAGAAGTTCAATCTAAACCAAAAAGAAAAGTGGTAATAGAGGAGAATTCGAGTAGTGGATCAAATGAAAGTGCCACAGATGTAGAAAGTGTAGAAAAGATGCTAAAAAGTTTAGGAATGGGGTGGGCGGTTGCGACATTGCGCAAAACCCAACAAGCTTTGGCCCTTACCTCAAGTTCTAGCTCAGTAGATCTCAAGGTAGAACGAGAAGTAAAAATAACTGATAAAAATAGTTCTAGTGAAATTAGTCTTATTGAGTGTATTGAGCAGAGAAGACATGTAGGTGATTTACATAGTTCAAACGAAACCAATAATGATACTTCATTGCATAAATATCTGCAAAATGTTTCGTCCATACCAGCTTCCAATAGTACTTTTGGTAGGTCGACACAGCGTACTTCCACACCAGTTAATAAAAATGATACCACTATTCCCGCATCGAATTTAATTTATTCGGGAGAATCTGATCTGTCTTCCGTGAGACATTCTAGTGAAAATAAAAGTTCCAATTTTAATAGATGTGTAACAAATGAAAAGAGATCTAAAAGGTGACAAATAATTTAACGAATTTGTTATTAACAGGTATGCACTATTATCGGACAAATAAGTACAAATGTTTTTATCATCGACAATAATAGTTTTATGTATGTAAATTTAAAATTTTACAAGAAAAGATGCAGTAAACCATTGTATATNATCGATAATCACCGCATAGTCTCCAGCTGCCGTCCTTCTTTTTTCGTAGGAGGATTGCGCTGGCGTATGGGCTACCGGAGGGATTTAGGACCCCTTCGGCTAACTAGACTCGGATGATCTCTTCGGCGGCTTTATATCTCTCGGGAGAGAGTCGTCGAGCTCTTGCAGTGCAAGGTGGACCGCGGGTGTCGATGTAGTGTTGAACGTCGTGCTTGGGCTCCCTGAACCTCGCAGGTCGTGTGACCTCAACGTGCTTGCAGAGGATGTCGTGGTATTCTGCGGAGGTGTTGATGGTACTGAGCGTCGGGGCATCCGTGACGGTTACCTTTCCAGAGAAAGCCATTTTCGATGATCGGGTGGGATACGTCTGCCACTACGAAAGTCCACTCGAATGGTCGACGTAGACTGAAATCGACCATCAGCCTTTGTTCTCCGAACGTCGGGATCTCGGTCTTGTTAGCGGCGTAGAGTACCCTGCTGGTACACTTATTTGAGCTGGCGTATCGCTTTGGTAGCGTGGATACGTCAGCGACCGTGTCGATCAGAAAACTGGTGTTTGTCTTGCTGTCGGTCATGAGAAGGCGTTTTGGTTTGGGGACGTCTCCTGCGGCTGCCTGGATGCACGCCGGATTCGTTAGTTTCCCTGCGGCTTCCAAGCGCAGGGTGTCCTGCAATGGTACGCCTCTTTACCAAACTTCTTATGATAATAGCATACCTCTGGTTCGTTTGTTTCAGAATTTGCTCCATCCCATGGTCTGCTGACGCTGCGTTCTCGTGACCATCCGCGTCACCGTCCTCAAGAGCGGGAATCGCGCTTCTTCGAAGCCTCAAAGTCGCTGCGTAGCTGGTTGATTGCCAGCATGATCTGACCGAGGTCGTAGGCCTCCGGTAAAATGGTCCTTGTTATATCTGGAGAGACGGACGTCGAGCGATGCGCCACGTGAACTGCCGCTATCGATGGTCGAATTGTGTCCATGATACGGTCCGCTATCTCAGCCAGGTCGGACAGGTCGGTGTTCTTGCTTACAGCCAGGATGAATTGTACTTGCTCAGGGAGTTGCTCCAAGAAGAGTGCTCTCAGGATGGCGTCGTCACATCTTCCGCCAGCCAGGTTTCGCATTTTCTGGATGTACACCTTTGGTTTCGTGTCTCCCATCGGTTGGCCCCGGAGAAGTTTCTTCATCCTCGTTTCCGCGGAGTCTGCAAGTATGTTTTGAGCGATTCATACTTGCCATCTTCCGGTGGATTGTCGATGATGTCGCCCACGAGGTCGATGAGGTCCGGTTCCAAGGTGTTGATCACGTGCCTGTACTTCGTTGTGTCTGAGGTTATCTTGTGGAGTAGGAAAGTGTTCTCTACGACGGTGAAGTACTTGGCTGGGTTTGACGACGTTCAATGCGGCCACGTGGTTGTCGTTGGTCTGCTGCTCGTTAGAGATGTTGGACTTTTCGTCGTCCGGCATGCTGAAGAAGCTGTCGTAAAAAGGGAAGTCATCGTAGTCGTTCGTGGCGTGTAGGTCCGGTTTTTTTTCGAAATCCGTAAAACACCGAAAACTGAGTTTACCGGAAAAAAAAATATCACACGGTTCCGGTCCGCTATCACGTCGGAGTCACCAAATTTATGGGTTTCGACAAAGCGAGTCCATAATAAAGCGTGATGTTAATGGATAACTATTTTATTTCCACGAGGTAACACAAGTGAAAAGTAAAAAATAATTAGTAAGACTGTTGCTTATATTGTAACCATGACAATACTTCCGGTTGTTATGTGTGTATCGCCACAGTATTATCATGTGTGCTGCCACCTACACTACGTACTGAGAACCATTTTTGAAATTTGTAATATATAAAAATACAATACTGACTAATAGTTTGATTAAAAATTTTGAGGATTATGCAAAAAAAA